>NC_134876.1:77904334-77946834 GCF_041734735.1 Babylonia areolata | reverse complement strand
GTCGCTCTTCCACCACCAGTTCGTGGACCATGCTGAGTGTCGGGGGGGTCAGGGCGTTCCGATCAGTGACTTTGTGCTGCAGAGTCCTGTATCTGCGGGTGGGTGTGGGGGCGGGGGTGAAGGTGTGGGTGTGGACAGCGGGCTGGGTGGCTGTGTGTCGGGGGCCGCTGTGTCCAAGTTCCACCACCACCAGCCCTACAACTGGTGCTACTCTTCCTACCCGGCGGTCAGCAAGCATGTGGACTTCTCTCACTACTTCACCACCGCAGTCACAGCCAGCGCCCCGTCCTCCGCTGTGGGCTACACCTCTTCCTCGGGCTACACTCTGCAGTTCGTGCCTGACTGATGGCCGTCACTCGCTGGACAAAGTGAGGACACAGTGTCCGGACAGGGTGTAGGGACACAGTGCAATGACACAGTTAAAGGGACACAGTGCAAACACACACTGTAAGGGACACAGTGCAATGACACGGTGTAAGGGACACAGTGCAATGACACGGTGTAAGGGACACAATGCAATGACACAATGTAAGGGACACAGTGTGCAATGACACGGTGTAAGGGACACCGTGCAATGACACGGTGTAAGGGACACAGTGCAATGACACGGTGTAAGGGACACAATGCAATGACACGGTGTAACAGTGTGACACAGTGTAAGGACACGGTTTCACGACATAACGTAAGGCCACAGTGGAAGGACATAGTGAAACGACACTGTGTAAAGACACATTGGAATGACACAGTGTAAGGATACGCTGTAAGTACAAGTCCCATCGATAAACTGCTCAACATTTTTGCATATCAAAGTGGTGAAAAAGGGGGTGGCAGTTGTTGATAATTACGTACTTGTGACACATTATGTAACTGATACTTTCCCTGTTTTCCCTCTTTCTCTACTGTAAACGCTGTCTTACCCCACTCATTTCCTTTGTCGAATATTCACAAGAACTAAGAACTAAGAACTAACTTCCCGGTCTAAGTTTCCTCTGCTGTACAACTCTTAAAGTTATATTTTCTTTCGGGTTCAGTTTCTTGACAAAAGTGACCAATAGAAAACAAAAATCCCTGTTTTAACTCACTCAGTACGGCCAGTCCTCTCTTCTCCTCTACACAGACCCCTCGGATGTCCAGTGGGTGTCTGAATGACCCAACCTTTAGCTTCCGTCGTCAGAATTGTGGTATTCTTTGTCAACATTCACCTCTTCAGTATAAGAGCCTTCCACTTGCAATATTTTGATGATGGTAATTGGGGTGAAACGCTGTTAACGTCGTCTCTTTCGCCGTTTGTATGGAGAGAGTTAAAGATGGTTTTAAATTGCGTTTTCTGACGCTGGATTTATATCAAGCATAGCAGATGATCTCGCATAAAGCCGTTTGCAGTTCGGTGCAAAAACGCTTTCACTTTTCAGCGTTTCCACAAAAGAATCTAAAACGTGCAATATGTCCTTCGGGTGAACTGCTTCTACTATTCAGTCACATGATGATAATCCTTGCTTCTAATTATGACCAGGATAAATGGTATGATTATTACAGAATGTATAGCATCCGTTGGGTTTTTGTTCGATTGTGTGTTGGCTGTTTTGTTGTGTGTGGGATTTTTTTGTTTTGGTTTTGTTTTTTTTATTGCTGACATGTTAGGGTTCAGGGATACTGATGTATTACGTGCGTCCATTTTTCAACCTCATCGTTTCCTTGTGATTTATTTTTCATTTGAGAATTTGATTTGGACATTGTGAATTGTCTCCTGTTTCCAGGACAACTGTTTCAAAAATCTGTTAATGAAAAAAAAAAACCCACCAAAAAAACCAAACAAACAAAACAACAACATATCGTTCTCGTGAGTTCTCAGTGAAAAAGCCTTGGCGTGTGTATGTGTGTTTGTGTGTGTGTGTGTGTGTGTCTGCGTCTATGTGTCTGTGTGTGTGAGGGGACAGGGTTTATGTGTGCGAATTAATTTGAGTTGAATTAACGTGAGTGCGTGCAAGCAGAGAGTTTTAGCAATATGCGCACGCGCGTGAGTGAGCTCGCGTGAGCGCGCGCGCGCGCCCGTGTGTGTGTGTGTATGTGTGTGAGTGTGTATGTGCGCGCGCGTGTGTGTGTGTTTGAGTGTGTGTGTGTGTGTGTGTGTGTGTGTGTGTGTGTGTGTGTGTGTGTGTGTGAATGTTGATTTTCATGATATAAAAATGCACTGATTTCTTTAAAAAAAAGTTTTTTTGTCTGTTTACTGCTCAATATTATGGAAGCAACAACTATGCAATTTCTTGAATTGTAACATACGTCTTGTAAACTTTTTGTTTGTGTGTTTGATAGATTGGACTCAGACCGTAGTCTGATGTTTTAAGATATGCTATCGGTAACTACATGATTGACTGACTGATTGATTAGTGGGCAAATGAATGGATTAATGATTGACTGACTGATTCACAGATTGATCGATGAGAATAAATTGTTCATTAGCCAAATGGACAATCGAAGTTGAATGCCTTGTTATGATTGTTCTTTCAAATGTACTGAGCATAATATTCGGCGATTCAATCAAACGAGAATCGTCATGTGAAACGGAAATCCCCGCAAATAAAAAAAAATAAAGCGATTTAGTTACATCTCAACGGTGTTGGTGCGAATTGATTCTTGACATAACTGTAAGTGCACTTTCGCTGATGCATTAATTGTTTTAGAGGGAACTGACATGCATACACACACACGCAAACATACCTGGAAGTATACACACACATACACACACACAAACTCGGACATACACGCACGCGTGTATAAACTAACACGAAGATTTGCACGCTCGTGCGCGCACACACACACACACACACACACACACACACACACAAACACAAACAAACAACAAAAACAAAAAACAAACACACACACACACACACACACACACACACACACACACACACACACACACAAATATACACAAATATATATATATACAACCTCCTCCTCCTCCTCTGTCTGTCTGTCTGTCTCCCTCTGTCTCTCTGCCTCTCTCTCTAACTCTCTCTCTCTCTCTCTCTCTCTCTCTCTCTGTCTCAGTCTCTCTGTCTCTCTCGCTCTCTCTCTCTGTCTTTCTCTCTCTCTCTCTCTCTCTCTCACACACTCTCTCTGTCTCTGTCTCGATCCGTCTCTCTGTCTGTCTCTCTGTCTCTATCTCTCTCCGTCTCTGTCTGTCTCTCTGTCTCACTCTCTATCTCTGTCTCTGTCTCTCGCTGTCTCTCTCTGTCTCTCTGTCTCTGTCTCTGTCTCTCTCTGTCTCTCTGTCTCTCTGTCTCTGTCTCTGTCTCTCTCTCTCTCTGTCTCTCTGTCTCTGTCTCTGTCTCTGTCTCTGTCTCTCTCTCTCTCTCTCTCTCTCTCTCTCTCTCGTTCACACACACATACAGTCGCGCAATCAGTCAAAGCACGTATCAAAGTCGTGATCACGAACAAACACATGGGAATGCTAAACACACACATGCGTTTGCCATGGTTTTGTGTATATCGAGCTTTGCGTATGTATGTATGTATGTATGTATTCGCGCGAGCGCGTGTGTATGTGTGTGTGTGTGTGTGTGTGTGTGTGTGTGTGTGTGTGTGTGTGTATGCTTGTCAAGGTCAAGGTCAAATTTAACATCTATGATGATAGTACATTGAATGAGTAGCGACTTTTTTTTCCAGTACAAATGGAAACATATACATATATAATTTATATAACAGTGGTGTGACAATGAATTAAACAGTTGCATATGTGTATCATACATGTATTTGTGCACGTATGCGCTATCACACACACCATAATTATCCACTCCATTCTTTGCTCCCTGTGTGGGTGGGGGGGGGGGGTGGCAGGGCGGTTGTCTGTATATCTGGCTGGCAGTCTGTTGGTCTGTCTGTCTGTCACATCCCCGAAAACGGAGAATAGCTGCCTACATGACGGGGTTTAAAAAAAAAAGGCCATACACGTATAAAGTTACATGTCAGTGTGAGTGAGGGAGTGTGTGTGGTTGTGTGTGTGTGTGTGTGTGTGTGTGTGTGTGTGTGTGTGTGTGTGTGTGTGTGTGTGTGTGTGTGACTGAAACATGACTGAATGACCCCGGAAACGAATGATGAGCGCCAAAAGGCAGCTCACCGTCGGCTCTGTCTCCATCGCAACTCGAAGCCACTCAACTACTGTAGGTCACCCACCACCTTGCTGCTACAGGAAACAACTATAGGACACCACTCCACCTTTATAGGAAACAACTATAGGACACCGCTCCACCATTACACGACACAACTATAGGACACCACTCCACCATTACAGGACACAACTATAGGACACCACTCCACCATTACAGGACACAACAATAGGACACCGCTCCACCATTACAGGACACAACAATAGGACACCACTCCACCATTACAGGACACAACTATAGGACACCACTCCATCATTATAGGACACAACCATAGGACACCACTCCACCATTAAAGGACACAACTATAGGACACCGCTCCACCATTACAGGACACAACAATAGGACACCGCTCCACCTTTATAGGACACAACTATAGGAAACCGCTCCACCTTTATAGGACACAACTATAGGACACCACTCCACCTTTATAGGACACAACTATAGGACACCGCTCCACCTTTACAGGACACAACTATAGGACACCACTCCACCTTTATAGGACACAACTATAGGACACCGCTCCACCATTACAGGACACAACTATAGGACACCGCTCCACCATTACAGGACACAACTATAGGACACCACTCCACCATTACACGACACAACTATAGGACACCGCTCCACCATTACAGGACACAACTATAGGACACCGCTCCACCATTACAGGACACAACTATAGGACACCACTCCACCTTTATAGGACACAACTATAGGACACCACTCCACCATTAAAGACACAACTATGGGACACCACAATAGGACACCACTCCACCATTATAGGACACAACTATAGGACACCACTCCACCATTATAGGACACAACTATAGGACACCGCTCCACTATTACAGGACACAACTATAGGACACCGCTCCACCATTACACGACACAACTATAGGACACCACTCCACCTTTACAGGACACAACTATAGGACACCACTCCACCATTACAGGACACAACAATAGGACACCGCTCCACCATTATAGGACACAACTATAGGATACCACTCCACCATTACAGGACACAACAATAGGACACCACTCCACCATTACACGACACAACTATAGGACACCGCTCCACCTTTATAGGACACAACAATAGGACACCACTCCACCATTACACGACACAACTATAGGACACCACTCCACCATTACAGGACACAACAATAGGACACCGCTCCACCTTTACAGGACACAACTATAGGACACCACTCCACCTTTATAGGACACAACTATAGGACACCACTCCACCTTTATAGGACACAACTATAGGACACCACTCCACCATTACAGGACACAACTATAGGACACCGCTCCACCATTACACGACACAACTAAAGGACACCACTCCACCATTACACGACACAACTAAAGGACACCACTCCACCATTACACGACACAACTAAAGGACACCGCTCCAGCATTATAGGACACAACTGTAGGACACCGCTTCGCCATTACAGGACACAACTATAGGACACCGCTCCATCATTATAGGACACAACCATAGGGCACCACTCCACCATTAAAGGACACAACTATAGGACACCACAATAGGACGCCACTCCATTATTATAGGACACAACTGTAGGACACCACTCAACCATCACACGACACAACTATAGGACACCACACTAGGACACCACTCCACCATTATATGACACAACTATAGGACACCACAATAGGACACCACTCCATCAAAAAGGACACCACTCTACCACTATAGGCCACTACTCTACCACCGACACTACAGGACACAGCTATGCGACACCGCACCACCACCATAGAACACCACCACAATGGGACAACACTATAGAATACCATTCCATCACAATAGGACGAGACTTTAGAACACCATTTTATCGCAGTAGGACACCACTGTAGAATACCATTCCATCACAATAGGACAAAAACTTAGAACACCATTTCATCGCAATAGGACACCACTATAGAACACTATTCCGTCGCAATGGGACTAGACTTTAGAACACCATTTCATCGCAATAGGACACCACTATAGAACACTATTCCGTCATAATTGGACTAGACATTAGCACACCATTTTATCGCAAGAGGACACCATTATAGAACACTATTCCGTCACAATGGGACTAGACATTAGCACACCATTTTATAGCAATATGACACCACTATAGAACACTATTCCGTCGTGATGGGGCAACTCTATGGAACACTATTCCGTCACAATAGGACACCACTATAGAACACTATTCCGTCGTGATGGGGCAACTCTATGGAACACTATTCCGTCATGATGGGGAATTACTATAGAACACTATTCCGTCATGATGGGGCTTTACTATAGAACACTATTCTATCATGATGGGGCATGACTAGAGAACACTATTCCGTCACGATGGGGCAAAACTATAGAACACTATTCCGTTACAATAGGACATCACTATAGAATACCATTCCATCACAATAGGACACTATTATGGAACACTATTCCGTTGTAATAGGATACCATTATAGAATACCATTCCATCACAATAGGACACCACCATAGAAAACTATTCCATCACAACAGAACACCACAGTGGGACGCCACCATTCTATCACAATAGGACACCACCATAGAACACTATTCTATCACAACAGGAGACCGCTCCACGGGTACATGACTTCATTTCACCACTGTCAGACACCAGTGTGGGCCACTAGAGGCCTTCACTAATAGACACAACTCCACTATGATAGGACACAACTCCACTATGATAGGACACCACTCCACCACTATGGGACACCACTCCACCACTATAGGACACCACTCCACCCCTGTAGGACACCACTCCACCACTATAGGACACCACTCCACCACTCTACCACTATAGGACACCACTCCACCACTATAGGACACCACTCCACCACTCTACCACTATAGGACACCACTCCACCACTCTACCACTATAGGACACCACTCCACCCTTGTAGGACACCACTCCACCACTATAGGACACCACTCCACCACTCTACCACTATAGGACACCACTCCACCCCTATGGGACACCACTCCACCACTCTACCACTATAGGACACCACTCCACCACTGTAGGACACCACTCCAACACTCTAGGACACCACTATAGGACACCACTCCACCCCTATGGGACACCACTCCACCACTCTACCACTATAGGACACCACTCCACCACTGTAGGACACCACTCCACCACTATAGGACACCACTCCACCACTGTAGGACACCACTGTAGGACACCACTGTAGGACACCACTCCACCATTATAGACACCACTGTAGGACACCACTGTAGGACACCACTCCACCACTATAGACACCACTATAGGACACCACTCTACCACTGTAGGACACCACTGTAGGACACCACTCCACCACTATAGGACACCACTGTAGGACACCACTCCACCACTATAGACACCACTGTAGGACACCACTCCACCACTATAGACACCACTATAGGAAACCACTCTACCACTGTAGGACACCACTCCACCACTGTAGACACCACTGTAGGACACCACTCCACCACTGTAAGACACCACTCCACCACTATAGGACACCACTCCACAACTGTAGGACACCACTCCACAACTGTAGGACACCACTGTAAGACACCACTCCACCACTATAGGACACCACTGTAGGACACCACTCCACAACTGTAGGACACCACTGTAAGACACCACTGTAGGACACCACTGTAGGACACCACTCCACCACTATAGGACACCACTGTAGGACACCACTCCACAACTGTAGGACACCACTGTAAGACACCACTCCACCACTGTAGGACACCACTGTAGGACACCACTCCACCACTGTAGGACACCACCGTAGGACACCACTCTACCACTGTAGGACATCCCTCCACAGGTACGTCCTACGCCTCGGAGATTGGATGTCTGCACCTTCTAAACTATCCATGGGACTGCCACAAGGGTCTCCGCTCTCTCCTGTATGTAGGCGAGAGGAATATTTGTATATAGGCGAAAGGAATATTTGTATGTAGGCGAAACGACAGTGCTGACACGAAAAACGAAAACGAGAGGGCCGGTTTTGGAGAACAACGCGTAGACCAGTCGCGCGTTGTTTTAACTCACTCAGTACGGCCAGTCCTCTCTTCTCCTCTACACAGACCCCTCGGATGTCCAGTGGGTGTCTGAATGACCCAACCTTTAGATTCCGTCGTCAGAATTGTGGTATTCTTTGTCCACATTCACGTCTTCAGTATAAGAGCCTTCCGCTTGCAATATTTTGGTGATGGTAATTGGGGTGAAACGCTGTTAACGTCGTCTCTTTCGCCGTTCGTATGGAAAGAGTTAAACAAACTTTGTTCACAGAAACATCAAAGCAGCTGAAAAGCAGATGAGTCGAAGCACGCAACAGGCAAAGCTTTTCACCGTGCTGTCAACTGGTTATTTGTCAATGAACTGGCTGCAAATTTGATTTTTGAAAAAAAAAAAAGTACTCGAGCTGGAATGAAATACAGAAAGTAATATGTTGAAGTGAAACAAGTAGAAATAGGGGGTGCAGGATTCAGATATAAAATAATCGCGAGATGACGATATATGTGGACACCCGCGCTGTCCATCAAACATAGTGTCGTTCTGGTAGTGGTGTCAATGAGTGAAGTATTAGACTGGTCCCTCGCCACAGTTTCTTGAATTTGTTATCCCCGTCGGCTATATCACGTGTGTGTGTGTGTGTGTGTGTGTGTGTGGACGCTTAAGCCCAGTGAAACTAATTAACTGAATCCGTCGGTTTCCTCTACCAGCATGCAAAACCGCGCACACAGTATTATCAGTCACAGTTTCAGTTTCAAAGCGATGTCAATGCGTGCGAACTGATCCCATGTAATACATCTATATACCTATAATAATAATAATAATAATAATAATAATAAGGATAAGGATAAGGATAATATTGATAATGATAATGTAGATAGACAGATGGATACAGGAATACAGATATGAATATGATGTGGAGTGATGGCCTATATGATCAGGCCTTAAGATCCTAACTACCCTAGCTTTGTGAAAAAACATTTAACACAGATTGGAGAGAAAAATATTAATACACAACTTCCATTCAGTGTTAAAGTCCTATCTGAGCGCCAGCGTATGCAGAGGGATTCAGTGACAAATCTCTCCTGTTTCTTTCCATTCAGTCGAGGACCGAAAGGTCAAAAACGTCTGTCGGGAAGTGTTTCACACATATCCGTCGACACCTGTTTATTACGTCTCACGATTGGTAACGCGTCCGCCTAGGAAGCGAGAGAATCGGAGCGCGCTGGTTCGAATCACGGCTCAGCCGCCGATATTTTCTCCCCCTCCATTAGACCTTGAGTGGTGGCCTGAACGATAGTCATTCGGATGAGACGATAAACCGAGGTCCCGTGTGCAGCATGCACTTAGCGCCCGTAAAAGAACCCACGGCAACAAAAGGGCTGTTCCTGACAAAATTCTGTAGAAAAATCCACTTCGATAGGAAAAACAAATAAAACTGCACGCAGGGAAAAAAAAAAAGATGGGTGGTGCTGTTGCGACGCGCTCTCCCTGGGGAGAGCAGCCAGAACTTCACACAGAGAAATCTGTTGTGATAAAAAGAAATACAAATACAAATATAGATATAGACATAATGAATAGAAACCTGATTTCCGCATAAACCCAGCGCGCTGATCAGGCCTTAAGATCCTACCTACCCTTGCTTTGTGAAAAACATTTAACACAGAATGGAGAGAAAAATATTAATACACAACTTCCATTCAGTGTTAAAGTCCTCTCTGAGCGCCAGCGTATGCAGAGGGATTCAGTGACAAATCTCTCCTGTTTCTTTCCATTCAGTTGAGGACCGAAAGGTCAAAAACGTCTGTCGGGAAGTGTTTCACACATATCCGTCGACACCTGTTTATTTCGTCTCACGATAGCACAAAACGCTACTGAAAACTCTTCGAGCTCTCGCCGGCGTGTTTCCATAATATGAAAACTTTTCACATGCGGCTGAAAGACCATTCACTGTCTGGCTATTGATACAATTCTTCCATTGATGTCTTTGTATGTGTGAGTTCAAACAGAGGTGAGAGTCGAGATCGTATACGTGTGTGTACGTGTGTCTGTGCGTGTGTAGGGTTGGGTGGAGGGGCGTGCGTGTGTACGTTCGTGTGCGTTTGTGTGTGTGTGTGTGTGTGTGTGTGTGTGTGTGTGTGTGTGTGTGTATGTGTGTGTTTGTGTGTGTGTGTGTGTGTGTGTGTGTGTGTGTGTGTGTGTTTGCGTGTATGTGCCTGTGAGGGATAGTGTCGTATGGGCTTGAAAATGTGTGTGTGTGTGTGTGTGTGTGTGTGTGCATGCGTATATGCATGAGCGCGCGCATCTGTGCGTGCGTGCATGCACTACTGCATGTGTGGCTGTGTGAACGCGCGCATACTCTTGTGTGTATGTGTGAATTTATGTGTGTGTGTGTGTGTGTGTGCGCGCGCGCGCATGCTTGTGTGCGTGCGTGCATATGTGTGTGTGTGCAAGCGTGCGTGCGTGCGCGTACGCGTGTGTGTGTGTACCCTCACCCAACCCTCTTTTATCCCCTTTCAGTTAATGTCACGATGACAAGGAAGTAGGTCTTGTTTGCTTTGACACGACTGTCAACACTGCCGCAACGTTGTGAAGCGTCCGCTGTAAGGTCTGCTTGCCCTGCAATGTCTGTCTGTCCCTTCCCAACAACCCTCCTTCTTCTCTTCATGGCTACCACCACCAGTTATTCAAGTACTGCGCCGTGTACATTGCTATTAACAAAAAGGAAAATAAATGTTCCGGGGACGAGGGGTTAGGGGGGGGGGGGGGGAACGTAGGGAGATGGGGGATAGATGTTGGGGGAGTAGGGCGTAGAAAAGGGTCGGGGTGTGGGAGAGGAAGGTTGAAAAGGCGAATATTTCTTTTACTCCGGTGAGTTGTCTGTTCCAGATTTCCCAGCCAGCCGGTCGATGATTAGCCTATCTAACTGCAAAAAAGCATATGATGATATTCGTGAAGAATATGTGTTGCAAGGAGTGAAGATATGATCGGTGTGTTGAAAATGAATCACGATGGCGATACAGTAAGATCACTGGCGAAATACATTGCTAAAAGCCTATACTATTCGAAAGAAGAGTAATTTATGTCAATAGTTTAATTACGTCGATAGAAAAAGAATGCTTTTGTTTTCCATTGGGATGAAGAAGTAGAGAGGATCGACTATTCTCCGGTGATAGTTGTTCTCATTGCAGTTCAACAACACTTAGGTGATGTTCACTTTCCAGTGTATAATCGTTGTTGTTACTATGTTAGTATTAGTATTATCAGTAATATTATCATTGTTGTTGTTGTCAGTGGCTTTTGCGGTAATAGTAGTTTGGGTTGGTTTTTTTTTGTTTTTTGTTGTTGTTGTTGTTTTTTTTGGGGGGGATTTTTGTTGTTGTTTTTCTTGTTTAGTTTTTTCTTGCACTTCAACTTTCTTTTCATTATCAGATAATGTGTGTATTTTCGCCATTGCGTTTGTGTATTGCTTGTTACATATGAATGAGCACGATATAAGCTCAGGCTTGTTGTTGCTCTTAATTGAACGCTGTATTTCACCTTGTTTCTTGATATTTAAAAAAAAAAAAAAAAGTTTAAACCAACAACACTTCGTTTCAATGCAGGGTCTGTTGTTGGTTTGGTTTTTTGTTTGGTTTTTGTTATTGTTGTTGTTGTTGTTGCTTTTTGTTGCTTATTTTCCTATTTGGATTCTTACGCACTCAAAGGGATGGAAATAAACTGGTTCCTCGTCTCCGTGTTTATTTTGTTTTTTGTGGACGCGGAAGATACCCCCCCCCCCCCCCCCACCCCCCCAACCACCACCACCACCCCATCCCCCATTACTAATTAGCCTTCCCGCCTCGCCCCCGGATCCATAATTGAAGATCTCATTGACTCAGACTGGCTGATCATCAGCCACAGCGGGGGGAGGCAGGTTGACCTTACTTTAATCTTTGCTGGCTTTGCCCCGGAGATGGAGACAGACAGCACAGTCTTCTTCCCTACTGTCGAGGACGTTTCTGGGCTTGCACGTGAAACACGAGCAAGGAGTTCACAGCAGCCAGTAAGTCTTCAAGCTCGCGTGCCATTTTCTCTTCGTCACGAAGTAGAGAGATGGGGGGTAGAGACAGGCAGAGAGACAGAGATAGAGATAGATAAATAGAGAGAGAGAGAGAGAGAGAGAGAGAGGGCGGGGTGGGGGAAGGAACTCTGGAAAGCCAGCATGTAAGATTGATGAAGGCAGGCTGCAGCACAACAAGAACGACAGCGCTGTGGGGAAAAAAAAACGGGAGTCTTCCTCGTGGAAGATAGACAACGAGATTGTCGACTGCCAAGTGGCCGTACTCTTTAGAGCACTAATGACTCCAACTCAGGGAACTGACTGTAGACACGGGGGGGATGAATGATTCAAACGTATGCTAGCTAGTCTCTCCTTCTTGACTTTGCTGCTACTCTTCCAGACCACGAACAAATCTTCTTCTTCTTCTTCTTCTTCTTCTGCGTTCGTGGGCTGCAACTCCCACGTTCACTCGTATATACGCGAGTGGGCTTTTACGTGTATGACTGTTTTTAACCCGCCATTTAAGTAGCCATACACCGCTTTCGGGGGTGAGCATGCTGGGTATGTTCTTGTTTCCATAACCCACCGAACGCTGACATGGATTACAGGATCTTTAACGTGCGTATTTGAACTTCTGCTTGCGTATACACACGAAGGGGGTTCAGGCACTAGCAGGTCTGCACATATGTTGACCTGGAAGATCGTAAAAATCTCCACCCTTTACCCACCAGGCGCCGTCACCGTGATTCGAACCCGGGACCCTCAGATTGAAAGTCCAACGCTTTAACCACTCGGCTATTGCGCCCGTCGAACAAATCTAAAATATCAAAGACGTGTCAATCCTTTTCTTTTTGGTTCAGCCAACACAGACTGGTTTCAAGCAGCAGTGAAAATGCTATGCCCACATCAAAGAGTTGGTATGAACTGACAGGCTTTCTCCTTGTTCAGTGCATGGTATGTTGAGATAAAAAAAAAATTAAAGAACTTTCTATGAAGCATGACAATGAGCCCACGAGATGTATGTCTGTCCACCCCTTTCGTTTGATTTATATCACACACACACACACACACACACACACACACACACACACACACACACACACACACAAAGTGAGAGGAGAAATTTTACACACACACACACACACACACACACACACACACACATATATATATATATATAAAAAATCGTATTGCTGTTGTACTTTGTATCAAATACTCGCCTATTGAATGAAAAATACTGAATTAAAAAAAAACTTTTGTTATGAGTTAATTATATGCTGAAGAAGATATGGATGGGTTATGCAGCGTTCGGTGGGTTATGGAAACAAGAATATACCCAGCATGCACACACCCGAAAACGGAGTAAGGCTGCCTACATGGTGGGGTAAATAAATAAAAACGGTCATACACGTAAAATGTTACCTGTCTGTCTGAGTGTGTATGCGTGTGCGTCTGAAATCTGATTGAATGACACAGGAAACGAATGATGAGCGCCCAGTGGCAGCCGTCAGTCGGCTCTACCCAGGTAGGCAGCCTGTGGTGCAAATGTTCCCGTGTATGTAAAGCGCTTAGAGCTTGGTCTCTGACCGAGGATAGGCGTTATATAAGTATCCACATCAATCAATCAAGAAAAGCGAAGGTAAAACACACACACACACACACACACACACACACATTAATAAAAAAATTAAAAAAATCCAATGTCTGCATCCCAGGTAGGAAAACTGCTGCAGCTAAGCCCACTGTCTTCCTCTTGTGTGCGAGGTGCTTCTCAGTGATACACCAGTGCGTGGATCTCAAAGGGAAGTGTACTGTGTGGGGAATCCGCGGGCATGAAGAAGAGCTTGAAGCATCTTCTCAACCTGGATGTAATCTACACTTTGTGTGCCAGTCTCCAGTAACTAACATATTCCGTGTCACAATTTATCTTCGTCGATTTTTGTTGTTGTTTTTTTGTGTGTGTGTGTGTGTGTGGTGTGTGTGTGTGTGTGTGTGTGTGTGGAAAATTCTTAGTGTGGATGTAACTTTTTGAATGTCTGTCCGTCACTTGGTCAATTTTGTTGTAGGTATAGGCATAGACACTAACATTGTATTGTATTTGTATTTCTCTTTTCTTTGTCACAACAGATTTCTCTGTGTGAAATTCGGGCTGCTCTCTCCCCAGGGAGAACACATTGCTACACTGCAGCGCCACCCATTTTGGGTTTGTTTGTTTTTTTCCTGCGTGCAGTTTTTGTTTTTCTTTTTTTCCTAGCGAAGTGGATTTTTCGACAGAATTTTGAAAGGGACTATCCTTTTGTTGCCGTGGGTTCTTTTACGTGCATTAAGTGCATGCTGCACACGGGACCTCGGTTTATCGTCTCATCCGAATGACTAGCGTCCAGACCACCACTCAAGGTCTAGTGGAGAGGGAGAAAATATTGGCTACTGTAACGTGATTCGAACCAGCGCGCTCAGATTTTCTCGCTTCCTTGGCGGACGCGTTACCTCTAGGCCATCACTCCATCTCACCAGAGGATATTGGTGTCTGTGGCATAGGCTGTACTTTGGCATTGTGGCAATAAAAGCATTTGTGGTCTGGTGTATAGGAACCAATCTCTGGGCAGTGATTTTACTCTTGAAAGAAAAACACATCTGAAAAACTGATATTTCATTATGTCTGTGTGTCTTGGGGCAGACGGAGAGGGAGAGAGGGGGCTTGGGGGGGAGGGTCAAGGGGGGTGGGGGGGGGGCATGCGTTGCGAATAAATGGAATGCAATACAAAGCAATGTATTAAAATACAATACAATACAATACAATACAACACAATACAATATTTTCTCACAATCACACTGCAGATGTTAACGAAAACAGCGATCATCGTTTTCTTTTCACGTGAGATAACTTGTTTTTGTTTTTTGGGGTTTTTTTTGTTGTTTGTTTGTTGTTGTTTTTTGTTTTTGTTTTTTTGCTGCTTTTTTTCTCTTTTTTTTCTTCTTTTTTTTCAATTTTCTCCAAATCATTGATTTTTGCCTGTTGTGTGCCATTTAATCAGGATGGGATATAATTCTCTCCGGCATTTCACGCACTCCTCTCGGTTGGGGGTGTTGGAGTGGGGGGCGGAGGGAGCGGAGGGGTCGGGGCGGGGTGGGGGGTGAGGGGTGGTGGTGGGAGGTTGGGGGGGGGGGGGCAAGGTGTCATCCCCGCCCTATTGTCGCCTGAGTGACCATGAAAGATGCAGCGCTCAAAGCGACCAACGATCAAAAAAACACTGATGTAACCTGCTATTCAAAAAGCACCATCTTTGTTGACGGCGAAGAGGTAGTCGCCCTTTGGACCGGTGGCGCTCGTTCAATAATAGATGGCAGCTTCGAGGCAAGGACTTCCGCGCGGGGCGGCCGATCCCGTGGCGTGTCGTCTGCCAAATTTAATCATACTCTGCATGAATTGTTAATCTGTCTCCGCCCAGAACGTTCAATTGCATTCACACAACTTGAAGGCTGGGCCCCCATTGTCGACCGAACAAGGTAGAGAAGACACGCACAGTCTGAAACAGAGCGCGTCTTTTATGTACCGTTTGAAGTGTTTTCTACAAATTTTTTTTTTCTTGTCTTTTCTTTTCGTTTTTTCCCCCCCTTTCTTCTTTCTTCGTCGTTTTTTGACCTGCTTTCTGGGTCATATGCCTGCCTGGAAATGAATGCGTCTTTTTTTTCTTTTTTTTCTGCTTAATTATGTCGCTATGTGATCGTCTTTATGTGTAATGAATCGCATTTTGTATTATTCACCGAAAGGATTTAGTCAGACGAAGACAGTGGGGGGTGGGGTGGGTGGGAGATAGGAGTGGAGGAGGAGGAGGAGGAGAGGGAGGGGGAGGGGGGTTGACACACAAACGGAAGAATTATCCGTGCCCTGTTCATTGAGCTTTTTGAAACACACACACACACACACACACACACACACACACACACACACACACACACACGCCCACACACGCACACACACACACACAGACGCACACACGCACGCACGCACACACACATACACACACCACAGAGATCAGTAATCTACTTTGTTTATAGTAATCAAAAACGTCCCACTGTACATCTTCTTTTGTCTTTTTGTTTTCTTCTTCTTTTTCTTTTTTTTTTTTTTGTCCCAAAGATGATGGTCGCAGGTAGTAGAAGGAGCAGAAGTACTTGCAGTCATCTCGTTTATTTTCCACCCCTCAACAATTCCTCCACAGTACTGTTTTTTTGTGTTTTTTTTACTGAAAGCTTTTTGTGCGTGCACGGGTGTTGGGTGGAATGGGTGTTGTCACGAGACCTGTTTGCCAAAAAGTAAGCTGCTATCGCTGTTTTAAGTTTTGTTGTCGACATCGGTTGTGGCTTCTTATGATACTTGATGGACAGCATTCTTGGTCCTAATCTAAGATGAAAACGCGTGACAAGTGTTCGTTGTGATTAACATTATTTATCTGTGGTAAGAGAGTTTCGGTTTCAGTTTCGGTAGCTCAAGGAGGCGTCACTGCGTTCGGACAAATCCATATACGCTACACCACATCTGCCAAGCAGATGCCTGACCAGCAGCGTAACCCAACGCGCTTAGTCAGGCCTTGAGAAAAAAAGTAAATAAATAATAGATAAATACATTAAAAAAAACTACTACTACTAATAAGAATAATATGTATAAGGCGCAAAAACTTGAAGTCAACCATAAGCGTACAAAAAAATAATTAAAAAATATATAAAATAATAATAATAAATAAATAAATAAATAATAATATTTTTATTATATAATAATAATAATGATATTAAAATAAATAAATAAATAAATGCAGTTTCACAGATATGAAAGCACATAAACGTATAAACGTACATGAGCCCCAACACACACACACACACACACACACACACACACACACAAACACACATTACCCTGCACCCCCTCTACCCCCCTCCTCCACACACTCATTTCTAGGCTACATATCGCAGCTTCCACAGCACACACAGAGAGAGAGAGAGAGAGAGAGAGAGGCACACTTACTTGTACAAGCACACACACATACGCCCATATCCCCCACCCCCAACCCCACACACATATATACAAATAAAAATTATGCACACCAGCACGTTCCAATGTTCCGTTGCTCCCACAGTGTAGGCATGCATACACACACATACCTCATCCTCTACCATCCCCCCACCACACACACACACACACGCACACACACACATACGCACGTGCACAGAACTCTCCTGACACTTGTGTACACTTACACCCTCGCGGATGCACAAACGCACACAAACACACAGACCCAAACATACACACAAACACACACATACATACACGCACAGAGGCTGCCACTGATTGGCCGCAAGAGAGGATGGGAAAAGATCTCTGATGCCAAGAACGTCGCGTCCAGTGTGTTGCTCAGTCTACTGTATTTGGAAAAGCCCACAGAGACTGTTCCATTTTGAAGAAATTTGCGCAATGTTGGTTTGGAAATGATGCCGATATTTGTTTGATTTGCAAAGCATCGTGCTCTACCTTTCATGCTAGACTTACGGCTGCTCCCTCTCTCTGCCTTTATTTCTTTGAGGCGATCGATGGTGTGATGGCCTTGTACCTGTTCTTTTTGATATTCTTTGACTTTTCTGAGGATTTCCGATTTTCCTAGATGTAGGCCGCTCGTTGTTGTTGCGTTACCAGCAAGTCTGTCAGCTCGCTCATTTCCCTTGTGTGGTAAGAGAGAGTGCGAGAAAGGTGAGGAGAAGGAACATGTGCGTACACTGTGTGTGTGCGTGTGGCGTGTCGTGTGTGTGTGTCTATGCGTGTATGCGCAACTGATGTGTGTGTGTGTGTGTGGGGGGGGGGGGCCTTGCACACGCTCTTGTGTGTGCTTTCAATAAACCCAACTTTATAGGGGAAGAAGACAAAAATGACTGCAGGATTCTTCAAAGACAAAAACCTAAAGTTTATAAAAAACCTTTTGGGTGGTAGTTGAATCCTCTTTGTTTTTACACGACGTTTCGGACCATAGGCCCGTTGTCAAGTGAAGAGAAGAGGACGGTGTGAATAGGAAAGCCTGTGTGAGGAAAGGGCGATGACATCTCGCTACTTTCTGTGCTGATGGGCCATGCACACTAAACACTTGCTGATCATCATTCAGTGCAATACATACTCACTCACACACACACACACACACACACACACACACACACACACACACACACACACGCACGTACGCACGCACGCACGCACACACACACACATACACACACACACACACACACACACACACACAAAATTGCATACACATATATATTGCTTCTAAAAAGAGGGATAGGAGGTAAAGAAAGCATAAGGACAGAGAGATCAAGGCAGAAGGGCCCAGGCGCTAGACGTCAGTGACTCTGATGTTCAATCCACTCGGCTGTACGGTCCCCAAGCGGTCAATGATCGCGGCTCTCCATGTACTTTCTGTACGTGCTGTCACTGGGGTTCTGCCACACAGCTGAGATTCAGACATGCCAGTATGGCCCACACCACAGCTTCACCCATGCAAAACCGAGGTCCCGTGTGCAGCATGCACTTAACGCATGTAAAAGAACCCACGGCAACAAAAGAGCTGTTCCTGGCAAAATTCTGTCGAAAAATCCACCGCAATAGGAAAAACAAATAAAGGAAAAAATACAAAAAAATGGGTGGCGCTTTAGTGTAGCGACGCGCTCTCCCTGGGAGATCACCACTCAAGGTCCAGTGGAAGGGGAGAAAATATCGGCGGCTGAGCCGTGATTCGAACCAGTGCGCTCAGATTCTCTCGCTTCCTATGCGGGCGCGTTACCTCTTGGCCATCACTCCACTTATGCCTATACACCTGGATTTATATGTGGACTCGAATTACATATTTATACGTGTTCATGCTGGTGTAAAGAGTGGCGGGAGTGGGAGGGGGTAGTGGGCGGGGAGAAGGTGCTAAGTTACTGATTGATTTTCAGTGAGTTTTTTTTTCTTTAATTTCATACGATGTATACGTTTCAGTGTCTACGTTTGTTAATTCAAACTTCATCGATGTGATTCTCTTCTAATCGTTTTTTGCTTCTCTTTGCATAGATGTATGTCGCGTGTGTACACACACATACGTATGCGTGCAAACGCACGGACACACACACACACACACACACACACACACACACACACACACACACACACACACACACACACACACACACACACACACACACCATAATAATAAAGTTCGCGCACTCGCAAGCACACATACATTTTTTTTCCTCTTTCTTTCGCCCCCCCCCCCCCCCCCCCACCCCCTCCTCCTCCGCCGCTCCCCACACACACAAATAGGAGCATGCATGCATACACATAGAAGAACACACAAGTGAGCATGAAATCAGACCAAACGATAAAAGAATCAGTCAATAAAAGGACAAATAACACAAAAACAAATCAGCTGTTTTTTTCACGTGATGCATCTTATTACATTTGTACATAACATCATTAGCTGCAGACAACCACCGCAATGTCAAGGTTTTCTCTACTAAAAATGAAATGTTTTTGTTTTGTTTTCTTTTATCTGTAATAGAAAGGTTTCTCTTTTTTTTTACAAGATAAGAATATGTCTAGCTTATGTATTTGATGTCCGTGTTATAAAGTTTTGTTACCTTTTTTTTTTTTCTTTCTTTCACTTACTGATATTGATCGTCGACACTCTGTTCCTCCTGTGTAACGGGTGCAGAGCGGATCATCATCATCATCATCATCATTATTATTATTATCATTATTATTACTGTTGTTGCTCTTCTTCTTCTTCTGCTCATTGTTATTATTGTTATTATTATTATTATTATTATTATTATTATCATTATTATTGTTGTTGTTATCATTGATATTATTATCATTATTATCCTTATTATTATTATTATTATCATTATTATTATTATTATTATTATTATTATTACAATAATCATTATTATATCATTATTATTACAATCCTCATTATTTTCAAGGTTCGTTCAAATGCTGTTGCTAACGGTCCACTTGTCTTCCGTCCACTCCAGTAACTGTTCACACACCCCCACCCCCACCCCCACCCCCCCCACCCCCCACCCCCAAGCCCCATATCATCATTGCCCTCTTTCATGATTTATCCACACACACACACACACACACACACACACACACACAGCTCCCCCCCCCCCCCCCCCCCCCCCTACCACCACCACCGTCCCCCACTTCCTCCCATATCAGTTATATATCCCGTCAAACACGCTGTGATGTCCCTGTGTGCATGTCGTCTGCCGACAAATGACCCGGCATGCAACACGGCAACACGACAGCCGAAGTGACGTCCCTTTGTGAAGCGGTGGGGTCAGAGGTTGTCGGGGAGTTTGTGTGTGTCCTTTGATCAGCTTGTCGCAACGCTGGTGACCTTTCCCTTGATCTCTGACCCCTGCCGCCTCCCCCCACGCCCCCCACCCCCCACCCCACCCTTTGACCGCGCGCGCTGTTTGAAACTTGTTGAACGGTTGAAGTGCTTTGCTGAAATACGACCTTTTCCGTGTTTCGGTCAGTGGGTGGCAAAATTAATACACTTTCTTTGGTGTGTGTGTGTGTGTGTGTGTGTCTGTGTCTGTGTGTCTGTATGTGTGTGTATGCGTCCGTGCGTTCACACGCGCACGTATCTGTGTGTAAATAAGCGACATACATATATGCAAAGAGAAGCAACAACGATGAAAGAGGAAAAAAAAAAGACAAAAGAACCACATCCACAGGATATCGATGAAGTTTAAATGAATAAACGTGCACACTGAAACGTATACATAGTATGACATTAAAGAAATATTCATTGAAAACCAATCAATATGTGTTGTTGTTGTTGTAGCTGTTATAGTTGGTGGGGGTGGGGGGAGGGGTTGATGCGTAGTGTATTGAGTATGGTGTGCGCACTTAATGACAACAAACTGGTTGGCAGGTGTCGCAGATCAAAGCCAGACCCAATGTTATGAGCGCAGAGGCAATGATTGTCAACAGGGCAGCATGAAGCCGGTCAGTTAATGTTCCATTGATGTCCATTACAGACAGACACACAGTGACAAACAGTACATTGTCCATCTGGTCGGTGCCTTCGTATTAGACCATTTCTCGGCACGATAGCACATTCTCTCTCTCTCTCTCTCTCTCTCTCTCTCTCTCTCTCTCTCTCTCTCGCTCTCTCTCTCTCTTCTTTTCCTGGCGTTTCTTTTTCTTTTCTTTGTTTCTTTGTATCGGGTTACAGGAAGCCTGGTGTGTCTGTGTCAAATGGTTCTGAAAGGTGAACAAATGCCTTCTGTCCGTCTGCGTGTCTGTCTGACTGTCCGTGAGCTGTTACCAGGTACTCTCTCTCTCTCTCTCTCTCTCTCTCTCTCTCTCTCTCACACACACACACACACACACACACACACACACACACACACACACACACACACACACACTTTCCTTCTCTTTCATTGTCTTCTTTTCCCTTATCTTTCTTTCTTTTTGTGTGTGTGTGTCTAATACTACACACACTTTTACGATTAAGACTGTTGCTATTGCTACACATTCTCTTATGTTTTACGTTTTTAGGAAACATTTAAATACATATGAACAGATGGACGTGTCTGACACTGGTCAGTTATTCACTGGCCACAGGCCAACAGTCTTTAAAAAATCACAACAAATATTTACATCAACATAAAGGTTGGAATCAGGATGCCTCTGTCTGTAAAATAATATTTTTATATCAAGGTTGTTATTTGACACGCGCACTCGCGCTTTTTGTAGCTGAAATTAAATCAAGGCTATCAGGCAAACGTGAAAACGGAGGGTGGTGACGGTGGGGTGGCACGATAGGTTTTAGGTGACTAATGAATTCTTTGCACAAGTTCTCCCCAATCCCCACCCCCATCAAGCACAAGTACGGAGAAAGGAATAAATGAAAAGAAGACGACCTTGTGGACACGAAAAAAAAAAAGCTCCAAAAAGCCGCTTGCAGAGACTTCGCAATACCGTGTCTTCTTCGGGTTCAGTGGAAACAAAGAGAAGAAGGCCGACAAGTCAAGCGTCGCCCGACGGACGGATGTGCACGTGCTTAACTGTCACCACGTTTCGCAACAAGCCGACAGCACGTGAATGCGTTGCGCTGTCCGCCTGAATCGTCCGACAGCGACATCAGCGCCTCTCTACGTAGTGATTTGAAATCATATTCTCTGGACATCTCCCATCACCCCCACCGGCTCAGGTTCCTAGTCTTTTTCTTTTCCCCCCTCTGCCGGCACTCCTCTTCTGCTTCTTCAGTTTCCCGTGGCAGTCACGTGTTGCGTCAAACGGCGCACGCGCGCTGTTTGGTACGGTGTCTTCCCCTCTGAGGTAAAAGTCGTGTTCAGGGGTGGATGATGGGGTAGCTTAGTGACTTGTCGACGACCAGATCCGGGTGGGGTGAAGTCTTTGTCGTGCATTGTGTGCCGGGGCTTAACCTGTCACTGTCACTGAGGACCACACGGGTTCTTTTTGTCCCCCCCCCCCCCCCCCCACCCTCCCATCCCCCCACGGCGAATGTACCTTCCTTCTGTTTTATCCCCGAAACATGGGGGGGGCGGTCAAAGAGTTTGGGTTCCATCCTTTACAGCGTTGACTTGAAGAGAGTAGTGGAGACAGGAGTGGATGGATGATCAAGGTGATAGGGGCCTGCTGTAGTCTCCAGCGAGGTGAGGTCTCAGGTCGCCGTGTGCGCGCGCTGTGTGTGTCCTTTGTACCATCTTCCTTCCACCGTCCCCGTGACAATGATTGTTCAGGTAACACGAGGTTGCGTTAATTTCCACGCTTTTGAAAAAGAAAACGTGCCGTGGAAAAGGTTTTTTTGGAACCCCCTATCCAAGCCCCACCACCAACAACCCCTTTCACTCAGCTGAATTCGCCACCATCGTGCATACTTCTGTCTCTTCTCTAATCCCGCATCTGTTGTTCAACAAGCCAGCATCACCCAGTGTCTAAAGTTCATGCTCATCTTCGCTAGCGAAGGAGAAGCAACAGACTAGTCCAACTGGCGAATGATGATTAGTCAGTCTCAAATTTAGTCTCTGTTGTTCAACAAACCAGCATCACCCAGTGTCTAAAGTTCACGCTCATCTTCGCTAGCGAAGGAAAAACAACAGAGGGGCTGGTCCAACTGGCGAGCAATTCTTCTTCTTCTTTCTTCTTCTGCGTTCGTGGGCTGCAACTCCCACGTTCACTCGTATGCACACGAGTGGGCTTTTACGTGTATGACCGTTTTTACCCCGCCATGTAGGCAGCCATACTCCGTCTTCGGGGGTGTGCATGCTGGGTATGTTCTTGTTTCCATAACCCACCGAACGCTGACATGGATTACAGGATCTTTAACGTGCGTATTTGATCTTCTGCTTGCATATACACACGAAGGGGGTTCAGGCACTAGCAGGTCTGCACATATGTTGACCTGGGAGATCGTAAAAATCTCCACCTTTACCCACCAGGCGCCGTCACCGTGATTTGAACCCGGGACCCTCAGATTGACAGTCCAACGCTTTAACCACTCGGCTATTGCGCCCGTCATGGCGAGCAATGATTCGTTATTCCTGTATTCCTGCTATGGCCCGGTATTTGCAATTTAAAGCAAACACACGACGTGGCCGATATATATATATATATATATATATATATATATATATATAAGAAATGTGCAGAAATGTATGTCAATACCAAGTACGTGTTAGACCTTACATCTACGTTACGTGTGATAGGGATCAATCAAAGATATGGAAAATGGAAAACATTTTTTGCCATGTTAGGAAGCTCTTGACGTGAGTGCTCTGTGGGGACGACTGCGCGGAACAGAGTGAAGACAGTTAATCTTTTGAAAGCCGATGAAGTGTTTCTGGGACACGCCTTTCAGTTTTGCCAATACCTTTTTGTTGTTGTTGTTGTTGTTGTCTTAGCTTTTTATGTCGTTTGATTCGCAAACAAAAATGCATTTTTACGAACATTTATGACTGCTTGGGGTCGTTGATGATATGTGCGTTACAGAAGGCAAATGTGCCGAACAATTGTGTATCATCTCTTTCATTACGTTCACGCCCCGCAACATTCTGTGAACAATTCTGCAGTGTCACGAAGGGCTGTAGAGGTCCAAGTCTGATATCCTGGTCGGTACTGGTGTCACAAACGAGAGCGACAGCAAAGACGTAAAGGCGATGGACTTTCATTGTGATTGTCCTAGGTTTGATCACGGCAGTATCTGGTGTGTTAACGGTGGAGATTTCTTCCCCCCCAAACCTCCACCCCTACACCGCCTCGATATCCCAAGACAACGGACGCACAATCATGTTGGTGCCTTACTTCTCTCTGTGTGAGTACGTATGCAGAAGATCAAACGTTACAGATCCTGTGGTCCATGTCAAAGTCTGGCGAATCATGGAAGCATGTATTTTGTATTGTTGCTTGATGTTATGTTTAAAGCAATCATGGAAGCACACAAAAAACCTAGCATGCACCGACAAGGAAAAGAGCCATCAGCAAGATGATGCTGGTCATGTAAAGGGGAAAGGGAACGAAGAGGACTGAGGACGGATTTCAGTTTCAGAGAGACGAGGGGTGTTTTGTACTGTACTGTACTGTACTGTACTGTACTGTACTGTGCTGAACTGTACTGTACTGAACATGACCAGCCAGCAATTCCGTCAGTGGATCCTCCAAGACCATGGTCACTGTGTATCTTCTTCTTCTTCGTTCGTGGGCTGCAACTCCCACGTTCACTCGGATCGTACGCACACGACTGGGCTTTTACGTGTATGACCGTTTTTACCCCGCCATGTAGGCAGCCATACTCCGTTTTCGGGGGTGTGCATGCTGGGTATGTTCTTGTTTCCACAACCCACCGAACGCTGACAGGTATTGCAGGATCTCTAACGTGCGTATTTGATCTTCTGCTTGCGTATACACACGAAGGGGGTTCAGGCACAAGCAGGTCTGCACATATGTTGACCTAGGAGATCGGAAAAAAAACTCCACCATTTACCCACCAGGCACTGTTACCGAGATTCGAACCCGGGACCCTCAGAGTGAAAGTCCAAAGCTTTAACCACTCGGCTCAGTTCTGAAGGAAGACCTGGAGGCCAGCAGCGTAACAGGAAAAGCACGTTCGTCACACACACACACACACACACACACACACACTTTTGGGTTGATTTATGGTCCAGTCATTGATCATGCCGTTGGACCTTGATGCCGTGAATATATCACACTTTGGAGTTTTGTTGTTGTTTTTTGTTTGTTTGTTTTTTTGCTGCTGTTGTTGTTTGGGATGGGGGAAAGGGGGTTGGTTGGCTGATTGGTTGTTAAATGAATTGGTCCAATAAGTTGTGGAAAACCTCTGTCGGTGCACATGCACATAAACATAGACGCACGAGTGCACACACACACACACACACAATGTTGAATCAGAGATTAGGCTTTCACCTCGGGGTTTTTTGTTTTTTTGTTTTTTGGGTTTTTTTAACAGAGGCTGCGGTGTCCGACAACCTGTTCTATTTGACAGGTCAACCACAGGACACGCAGCTCTACAGTACACGTGGCAGGCTTGACGTACGTACACCTCTCTCTTCTGTCCTTCCACGCAATTGTCTGCATGGGTTAACCCGCAAAAACCAGCCAGGCGCCAACTCCACTCATTTTTTTCTCATTTTCTCCCGTTTGTACTCTCGCGTTTGTGCGAGAGAGTGGGAGGGAACTGACGCACAGCGGGGCATATTTGTATGCTTGGTTCATGGCTCATTGGTCTTGAGGTGGGTGTTGGGGGAACAAAAGCCGCCAAAACGATACTTGGAGGATCTAGGGGGCAAGGGGGGAGGGGTATTGGGGAAGAAAAAAAATTAAAAGATTTTTTTCTGGGGGGAAGGAACTCATACCTGTCATCACCCCACCAATAAAACTGAAAGTCCATTCAAGACAGAGGACGCTGCACACGTCCACACTGTCGTCGACGGGAAGACCGCCGTACGGTGGGCACGTTTCATGACGTTTAACTCCCCCTCCCCCCCCCCCACCCCCCACTCCCCTCCTCTTCTCCCCTAACAGACGACCCCCTAACGCTGAACCCCATTCCCCATCCACCGCACCCTTCATCTCACCTCCACCAAAAACCCAATCCCAGCATCGTCAAGAAACACTGTGTGCAGGCAGAGAGGAGCCCCCCCTTCCCCCCGATAATGGATTCTGGGGTGTCGCTCGGAAATCTGTGCCCTTGAGCCACGAGTCTATCCAGGGGCGGCGCAGTGCCAGTGGCGGAAGCGTCCTCCTGAGAGCCTGACGACCCCTGGCTGGTGTGTGGAGGGTGCCCCACGTGGCCAGGCGGCAGGAAGCCAGGGCGTGGTGTAGGGTGACCTGCGACAGCCACAGACAACACTCACAACGGCACACACGGCTCTCCTTCTTCCTGCCGTCAGTGGCTTGCCGGGCCCGGGCAGCGAGAAGCACGTGCTAGCCCAAACTCAGAAGGACCAGGCCGGTGTTGAATGGAGGCCGGGTTAAGACGATCCTCCGGCTTTGGGGGCCAAGACCGTTCGTTGGCCGATTGTCCCTCCCCGACAGGGGGGGGGGGGGGGGAGAGAAGGGGGACGGGAAGGGGGGGGTTGGGATGGGGGGCTCGTTCATCTGCCACTCGTTGACCTCGTGACACACAGCTCATGCACCGCACGTGCACTCCCAGTGAACGCTCCGCGTTAACGCACGTGGTAGATACTTGATGAGATCTCCGGTTACCGCGATGCTTGTGTTGGGGGACTTGTTTTCTGATGAGTTTTACTGGTTTGTCACGTCGGGTTTCCAAAAGCGAACAGGTGGTGTGACCAGTCATGCTGGCACGCTTGATTGAATTCTAACAGATGTGCCACCGCAGCCCAAGGTCTGTGCAGTGCAAACGCGGAAACGACTAATAACAAGTTGCACTTTAATTAATGGAAGACGTAAACCACAGCGTAATAATCATGTGAACTTGTACCATGCAGTGTGATTATATAATATCGGACATAATGCGGAAATTCGTCTAGCACGGACTAACCAAGAACTTATGGAAAAACAATACAAAAAACAGAAATAAAAACGAAAATGATATTGTCACACACACACACACACACACACACACACACACACACACAGAGAGAGAGAGCACTGACAGTATAAATAAATAAGCCACGTGATCATAGAGCTGTCACATGATCCGCACCAGCCGTAAGGCTAACGCAGAGCGTCAAAACCTTATCTGGAACGGATCACTTACCACTGCAACCGTACACTCGTCTCAGATGGCAAAGAGCGAAGGTTTGAACCCTCCGCCTGAGAAGGTACTCTATGTTCTATGCTATATTGCGCATGCCTGACGCTCATCTTTCAGCCAGCAAACGGTCGTTTACAGTCAGGGCCGAATGGTGCAAAGGTCGAGCTGGTAGAGCAGCGGATTTTATCGGATGAGTCTGGGTTTGAAATCTATAGTAGTGCCTTATATGATGGGGATGGAGAATACACGAATATATATATATATATATATATATATATATATATATATATATATATATATATATATATATATATATATGTGTGTGTGTGTGTGTGTGTGTGCACTCAAGGCCCGTCTAGCGCGTTTGGGTTTTTTCTGCTGTCAGGCATCTGTCTAGCAGATGTGTAGTGTATATTGATTTCTCTGAACGCACTGACGCCTCCTTGAGAAACAGAAACTGAAACTGAAACTGAAACTTTCTTCTTTTGCTTTGCTCAATACATTCTCGTATTTCCATACTGTCTTTAAGTTTGTATCACACGGTTTTAAAACAGTCTGTTATGCGTTTATTCCATTTGTCTCTGTCAGAACATCTCTCTCTCTCTCTCTCTCTCTCTCTCTCTCTCTCTCTCTCTCTCTAACTTAGATTACAATATCATTATAAATTGTCAATTGCAATAATCTTCTGAAGCGTAAATGTTATGCAATGTATTTTGGAAAAGTGATTGTGCGATTGATAAATGACTTGCCCCTTCAGTTAGGGGGCTTAGGCCTAAATCTGAATAAACCATTTCGTATTCGTATTCGCATTCGTATTCGTATTCGTATTTCTCTCTCTCTCTCTCTCTCTCTCTCTCTCTCTCTCTCTCTCTCTCTCTCTCTCTCTCTCTCTCAACTAGGAAACAAAACTGAGTTGTTGTTTTTATGTCAAGAAAGTGCTTTTCAAAAAATGGATTTGGACTCGTATGGAACAAGACATAGCAAATTGAAACATATTTATTACCGGAATTTAAATAACGTATCACCGCATTCTGTCAGAAACTTTGGTATTCTAAACTAAAAATAAAATATTCTAAATATAGAAATCAACGAAACATTTACTTTTTGTCTGTTTGTTTGTTTTTGTTTTGCATTTTCTGACAGTGATTTATAGCCAGAAATAGTACACCTGTCAGTGGACTCAAGGAAATGGTACACGGAATCAAAGGCTAGTTTCCAACGAGGACGTCAGGTCTCTCTGATTGTCAGCGTTGGTATGATACTCGAACACAACCGAGAATTACTTGATAAATAAATTCTCTTCCCTCTTGCTAACACAAATATGTCAACTAATCGATGCCGTTGTGGCGTGGCCCAAACAGGCATTAACACCTCTCTCTCTGTGTGTGTGTGTGTGTGTGTGTGTGTGTGTGTGTGTGTGTGTGTGCCTGTCTGTCTGTCTGTCTGTCTGTCTGTCTGTCTGTCTCTCTCTCTCTCGGTGGTCTGAGGGGGTAAGGGGGTTAAGAGAAGGAGCAAGAGAGAGATAGGGAGAGAGAGACAAGGATTGAAAGTGTGTGTGCGAAGACGTTCACTCTCTCTCTCTCTCGATGGTCTAAGGGGGTTAAGAGAAGGAGAAAGAGAGAGAGGGAGAGAGAGAGAGAGACAAGGATTGAAAGTGTGTGTGTGCGAAGGCGTTTACTCTCTCTCTCTCTCTCTCTCTCTCTCTCTCTCTCTCTCTCTCGATGGTCTGAGGGGGTTAAGAGGTGGAAGAGAGAGAGAAGGATTCAAAGTGTGTGTGCGAGCTCTCTCTCTCTCTCTCTCGCTCGCTCTCTCTGTTTCAATATAAAAAGCAGATGAAAGTACAGAAAATAAATCGCTGTGAAGAATATCGAAGTAAACGAGACCAATGTGACGCCTTCAACAACTCATCATTAACGGAACGAAGAGACTTGGTTGGTCCACTACAAACAAAAATGATCATACAAGATCACTGGCCAAGTTCATCGCAGAGGCGAACGAACACACGTTACAGGAGCAGAACTGAGCTAGCTGGGCATGGATTTGTTTGTTTTGAGTTTGGTTTTCTTTGTTCTTTAATTGTAAAGCGAGAAAGCTTTGACACGGTCTCGTCATCATCAGCTCCCATCAATTGTAAAGTCGCGTAGCCGCTGAATATCATTTAGACAGGAATTACTTTTTCTTTTAATGTCTTATTTTGTTTCCTCTTTTCGCGTTGGTTTCCATTTCATTTCACATCATACGTAAAAGAAGACAAGCGGAGTATCCTCATGTCAAATACGTACTTACTGCTGATGACATTCAAGTTGTTCATTGTTCTCTCTCTCTCTCTCTCTCTCTCTCTCTCTCTCTCTCTCTCTCATAATTTGCCTGCACTGATGGGAGCTGATGATGACGAGACCGTGTCAAAGCTTTCTCGCTTTCTGTACATATACAGTTTTTAAATTGCGCTCAGAGTGTGCACGCTGAAGGTGCTTCCAAGTTGCATCGCAGCATTCCTTTCTGATGCTCGTGTTGTTAGTGTAAATTGTCCTTTGCTACGCTTCATGACAATGTCTGTCTGATTGAAAAATAATTTTTAACGCTGAATGACCTATTATCCAACTCCCCATTGAAATGAACCTTATGTGTTTCTTCAATAAAACATCATCATCATCATCATCATCTCCCTCTCTCTCTCTCTCTCTCTCTCTCTCTCTCTCTCTCTCTCTCTCTCCTCTCTCTGTCTCTTTAATACCCTTGCCTGTTTAGACTTATCATGTCAATGTCATCAACAAATGAAAAGACTGCCAAGGAGTTCGCTCTTTATCTGTATAAAGCACTCAAAAGGAGAAGTGTGTATGTTACATTATGAAGACTTTTGAATGTATGACTTCAGCATTTTACTGTATATCCCCCCCTCAAATGGGCCGCTGTGGCTTATATGAATAAACCATCTCAACCTCATCTGTGTGTGTGTGTGTGTGTGTGTGTGTGTGTGTGTGTCTGAGGCACACACACACACACACACACACACACACACACACACACACACACACACACACACTTACACCATCTTCTTCAAAATTTAACACCACCACTTTAAGATTTCATAAAGGTAACAGTAACTGTTTAGACGCCAGGTGCCACTTGTATTGCTTGGTTCTAACTTTTTGACAGTTACACGTGACCAAATGCCTACGTTGACCGAACTACACTATTGTTGGGTTCCATACCACACACAGTTAGTAGCGGGTTACGACCATACTGGGCTCTTCCGTCCAAGCAATGCAACTGGCTCCTGAAGTTCTCCACTTCGGCTTTTCTGTTAAATTTTCCGAGAATGCCAATTCTTCAGCATTATCCCGTGCTGATAATGCACCGAACAAACCAATCATTTATTCCATCCACACATCTGACACTACTAATTCTATTTCAACCACTTTTTTTTTTTTTTTTTTACAAGTTCACAAAGCAAACGTGGTTTTTAAAAATAAACTTTTTTTTTTTCTTAGAAAAGGACAAAAAACAGTCCTTACGCCCCCCCCCCCCCTCGTCCCCCAGCCCCCGCAAAAATAATAAAAGAAAAACAGTAGAGCGAATGTTGTTCTTGCCTTCGCAATTGTTTTCGAACAAAGTAATTCGGAGCGAAAACCTTGTTGCCAAACAAAATTGGTGCTTTTTCATTCGAGGCCAACAACTTCATTGATTCCATTTTACTTCTCCGACACACGGTTATTCTTCCGTAATGATTTGGGCCAATTTGGAGGACCGACACACGGAGAGTGGGGGTGGGGTGGGGGACGAGGCGGATGACGGGGTGGGGGGGGGGGGGGGGGCGCAACAAACGGGGTTAAAGAACTAGAAGTACCTCGCTTGGGCTTCCATTCAATAGATAACGTTTAATCACCTGCAACATTTCGTCGTTTACATTTACGATTGGGTTAAAATCCCGAGTTTTGCTTTAAAGAAAGAAAGAAAGAAAAAAGTTTCAGTGGAAAGTTTTCTTTTGAAACCTCCACCTCACCCACCCACCCCCGCCTCCCCTTCCCCCCCGTTCAGGTGGGATGGAATGCGAGGCGAGCAGTTGGAGCTGGCGTGGCGAAAGCGTGGCGGCGACAACAAGACACACACGGGCCACGGGTTTCGCGCGTGCGAGTCACGTGCTCACCTCGTAAGGGAGGCCACTCCTCGGCTGCTGCCGCTTGCTCGTGCCGTTCTGGGATTGCAACAATCACGTTCAGGGAGTTTGCTGGATGGAGAAAAAAGAAAAAAAAGACAGGAAAGAAAAAGAACAGAAATATGAAATGGAGGAGAGGACTGGGTTGATAAATGAGTTCTTCTCTTCCGTCTTGCTAACACAATATGTCAACTAATCGATGCCCGTTGTGGCGTGGCCCAAGCAGGCGTTAACACCTCTCTCTCTCTCTCTCTCTCTCTCTCTCTCTCTCTCCAATCCCGCATGTTTAAAAAAAAACACACACACACAAAAAAAGAAGAAAATATAAAAAATAAAAAGAAGAAAAAGCCAAACTTTGACAGATGGGGGGACATTTGGAAACCATTCTTGTGTACTGTGCTAACCGTGACAGGGACGGCGCTGCGAGCAGAATGACAGAAAGCCAACTGATAGCTTGGCTAAACGAGCACGTGCGTCTTGATTGTCTGAAGCAAACAAGGGAGTTCGTTAAGTTTAATTTTAATGGAAGATTTTAGGAAAGAAAAGTATTAGTTAAGAGGTGGGAGATGGGGGCAGGGGGGGGGGGGGGGGAGGGAGGGGTTGCGCAGGGGTTTTGCCCATGATCCACCGAAGTGGTTGGTTAGTCGTAGCAGACTGAAAACAATGGCCAACCAAGACAGGTGAGTGGTTAACCAGCTACATTACTCGGAAAGGTGAATGCTGAAGGATATGTTAATCCCTTTCAACTTAAACTATACTTACACAAATCATCACTCTGTCCGCCGCTGTTTCCTTCAGAATGCTATCAACGTCTTGCTCACTCAGAACTATCCACCCTTGCATCCACATAAGAAACAACAACGACAAAGCTATATTCGCCTTTTGGAACGTATTATCTCAGTTGAGATTTTTTTTTTTTTTTTTTTTATAATGAATGCGAAATGTTTTATTTTTTTAGGACAAGGCCTCTTACTACATAGGGCCATCATACACCAGTTACACACGTGTATCTTATAATAGGCGGGATTATATATATATATATATATATATAATAAAAACGATTAATGGATATTATTATAGATATTTCAAAGAAACGTTCATATCACTTTTCGGTTTTATATTTCCAAGTTGTAACCAGCCATACTGAACTGTTTCAGAGCAGTTTAAATGTAGAACACCAGATTGGATAGTGCAGTCTCGTTGCTGAAGGGCATAAGCAGGTTATACCTTTTCTTTCAGTTTAAAATCCAGGATGGTCTTACGCAGAGTCTTACATGCTTTTAATTACAACTTTGTTGGGTGATGAAGGTGAATGGCAGTGTTGACGATAATGGTGATAACAAAAATCCTTATTTGGTCTGCTGTGAATTATATTGTTAAGGCGGAAGACGATGCTAAAAAACTAGAAAGCGCCTTAAAGTTCGAGATGTGTTGGTGTTGGAGCCTTTAACCCCCCCAAAATTGCTTATACGTTTTGTTGGTATTGTTACCTTGCCCTGATTGTATGTTGCTTCACCGATACTTCAAAGCCCGTGTTCATCATAGATCAGTAATTACTGTCCCACGTACACGTTTGCTTACATAATAAAGCCCAATTTCTTTTTGACCGCTCTGATGATCATTCTCTTCTCTCCACACACCCCATGCCTCGTTCCCGTTTACTACTTATCTTTTTGATGTGGTGTAGCGTGTATGGATTTGTCCGAACGCAGTGACGCCTCCTTGAGAAAGTGAAACTGAAACTGAAAACTTATCTTTTTTTTTTTATTGTGATTTTAATTAAATAGCATGCTACGGTGTACTGATTTTAACCTTGAATGGCACCCTTCACCTATGTGGTATGTAGAGGAAAAGTTTTGATTGTCTATGACTTTCTATTACAAATAAATATATATATGTATAAACATGTGTGTGTGTGTGTGTGTGTGTGTGTGTGTGTGTGTGTGTGTGTGTGTGTGTGTGTGTGTGTGCATATGCCAATGACTTTCTTGTTGTCCTCTGAAAATTTCAATTGTCCTCGGATTGTGACATAATTATTTGGAATAGTAACTGTTTAAATCTATCTATGCTTTGGTGGTTTGGTGGAATCGATGTTTGCAGAACAAACAAATTTGCTTTGCAATAAACAAAAATCTGACTGATGAAAATAGGCTGCTTTTTTATCATTCTTTGTTGTTTTGTTTTGTTTTTTGTTTTTTTTACAAATACACTAATACACTGATTTACTAACATATGAACGAGGTCTTGAGATATGCTTTGAATATGATTATAGTGCGACATACCCACTATCAACCATCATTATTTTATTTAGTATACATAGGATAAATACTGTTCACTTTTTGATTTAAAAAATTGACAAGATTCTGATTTTTTTTTAAACTATGACGGCTTATTAGCCGTTCCGTTCATCTAATTTAAGTTAAAGATTTTATTTTAAACTCTGTTGAATTATTTCCACCGTGTTACAGATGACTGCAGTAACTCAATGAATTCAATTAAGACATTTCACGTTCGACGTTTTATAAGTCAATCAGAGAATACCAAAGGAACAATATGACAGAGATAGAAAGAATTGTACATAAACAACCTTTCTATCATATCTTCTGTTGTTCAATATAAATGTTCATAAAGAAAATCACAATTAGGTCTATACTGTTAAATGAAACAACAGCAAAAAAAAAAAAAAAAAAAAAAAAAAAGGTTTGTCTTTTCATTTTCAACTTTAATGCAGTGGATGAAGTGTCAAATGCTAAAAAGTTATTTGTTGTGTTTCCTCATTATGCTTTTCGCGACCCATTTTTTTGGAAATAAAATTAGAAATTAACATTAACAACAAACGCTGACGTCAAACATTGCACGTACATTCGGCCTAACACACGTGCCACATAAAAAAACAAAACAAAATAAACCACTTCAGAACAGCGACAACGAAATGGAACCTTCAATTCAGTCTGGTTCGGCTCGTAGCCCTCTGAACTCAGCTGAAAATAACGGGACAAAGGAAAGCTACGGTGGAGAGGAAAACATGAAGAAAGGATTCCTTGTCAGCAATGCTAAAAGCCTTCGTGTGTGTATGTGTGTGTGTGTTTGGGGGGTGGGGGTGGGGGGGGGGGGCACAAAAAAAAACAACACATTTCTTGCCAGCTTATAGAGCAGAAGTTCGGGACATAAAAGGATTCCTTGTCAGCAAAGCTAACAGCCTTCATTGGGGGACAAAAAAAAACAACATATATCTTGCCAGCTAATAAAGTAGAATTGGAAGTTGGGGATAAAACAAACCAAAAAAAAGTCCTTGTCAACAATGTGCATTCAGCAGAAGTAAAGACACAGAAAGAATTCCTTGTGTCTGGGTTTGTTCCAGTGTACCCTTTCTTTACCTCTGTGCCAGCTGCGTTGGTAAGCAGAAGCAGCAGTGACTTGAAATTATGTCCCTTGTACACGGAGAGAGTTACCCACCCTCTATTGTTTAGTGATCCTTTTACTCTCCAAGCCTCATTATTCTTTAATTTCCATTCCTTGCCAGATGCTAAAAATGCAATGCAAAAACGTCCCGGCGAATTTTAGATAGCTAGCCATGCTAATGGTTTTATGAAACTGGTACTGCACCGCACACATGGTGCCATAGTTTTCAGTCACCGTTGGAGGTGCTGTTGGTCGTCAGAAGAACGGAGACGGAGAGCCCACCACTGCTGGTGGGAGAGGGAGGACTTTGTTGGGGGGGGGGGGGAGTACAGGGGGCGGGGCAGGGGGAACAAAGCTACCAGCCTGGAACGGACACACTGAAACACACACAGTTGGGCATGCTGCACACATGCAACACGTATAATTATACACGTGTACGCACTCATACACATTGCGTTCGCGCTCGTTTAAGTTATAATTGCCCACTCAGTCCACAGCGCACGCGCGCGCGCGCGCACCCTTCATACACACACACACACACACACACACACACACACACACACACACACACACAGCGAACGAATGAGCACCTGAACACACACACACACACACACACACACACACACACACACACACACACACACACAGCGAACGAATGAGTACCTGAACACACACACACACACACACACACACACACACACACACACACACACACACACACACACACACACACACAGCGAACGAGCGAGCACCCGAACACACATACACACACACACATTATACACTTTTGCTCGTACACACACACACACACACACACACACACACACACACACACACACACACACACGCCTTGTCTGACGGGCACTAAAAAAAGAAAATTCTGATTCAGCCCCTTTATCGCGGTGAACTCAGATGGGGAAAGTTTTCCATGGGCACTTTTTCCATGAGATGTTCGACCTTGATCTAGCTCCTGATTTCACTCCGATTTGTTCAAAAGAAATGTCATGCTCAGTTAGATGCACAGCTCGATAACACAAGTTTGTCTCTTTTAGCTTTTTTTTTTATTTATTTTTTTTAAATTTCTTTCTTTCTGTGCTCTTTTTTTTTTCTGTTCTCTGTTCTGGAATGTTGCTTAATACACGTGCAAACAGCATCCTTTGGTTACATTTGTTGATTATCTGCCGTTTTATGTGATGACTGAATTTGTGCTGGCTGTTGTTGCTGTTTTGTTTTGTTTTTGTTTTGTTTTTTGTTGTTGGTTTTTTTGTTGTTTTTTTGTTGGGTTTTTTGTGTTTTTCTGGGGGGGGGGGTTGTTGTTTGTGTGTGTGTGTGTGTGTGTGTGTGTGTGTGTGTGACTCTGTGTGTGCATTTGTGTGTGCGTCCGTGAGGGGATTATTTTACTTCGTCTCCTGTCTAAATCCTGTATTTCTTTATTTCAAACATATTTTGATGCCTTTGTGGATTCTCTTACACACGTTCGCGCAGCTTCTGTGTGTGTGTGTGTGTGTGTGTGTGTGTGTGTGTGTGTGTGTGTGTGTGTGTGTGTGTGTGTGTGTGTATGTGTGAGTGTGTGTGTGTGTGTGTGTGTGTTTGTGTGTGTATGTGTGTGTGTCTTTCCTTTTTTTCTGTATCCCCCTCTCTTCCTCTGTCTTTAGCACCACCACCCCGTCATACAAATCATCTTCACCATCTTCAGAAAACAACCAGGAAAATGCGAAAAGTAGAGTTTTCCAAAAGATCACTTACTGATATCGGGTGCATCATTGATAGTGTTTTTCATCAAATATAAAATTGTTCGTATCTTTCGTGTATTGTAATCATCTCTTTCGACGAACAAATACTACATACAGTAAAAAACACAGGGTCAAAACCAAAGAGACAGACAGACAGACAGAGAAACGCGTTATCGTACATACCATAACCCCAAATCCTCTTGTCTTAGGCTTGCTTTTTTCACATCCCCTTCCCACTTTCACCCATTACTCCCCCCCCCCATACCCCCCCCCACACACACACACACACACAAACCACACACACATTTCTTCCCCAAACACACACACACTCTCTCTCTCTCACTCACTCACTCACTCACTCACTTTTCACTTTTTTTCTTTTCCTTTTTATCTTCTTTTTCTTTCTTTCTTTCTTTCTTTCTTCTTCTTTCACCCGTTTCGCTTTCTGCTCCCTAGAAAGACAAAATGGGTTGTCATATTACGCGTAGATTGATAGCCCGAAGACAGAAGATCAAAGCCTTGGACGTGGCTGGAAATCATTCAAGTGGAAACGTCCCCCTAGCGCTGAGGGGCGTTGAACGCGATCTCTATCCTTGAATACAGAGGGGCACAGGAGACGCACAAATGAGCGGAAAGGCAGATGTCCTTTAAGCTTCCGCATCCAAGATCTCCCCCAAGGATAATACAGCACCAGGGGTGAGAACTGGCGAAGAAGAAGAAGAAGAAGGAGTAGTAGTAGAAGCAGAAGAAGAAGGAGAAGAAAAAAAAGGGGCGGGGGGGGGGGGGGGGGGGGGGGGGCGGGAGGTTCTGTTCTGCGGCTTAGCATCCCAAATTTGTGTTAGGCGACAATGGGCAGCCCCCCCACTCTCAGTCAATTTTCTGTTGCGGGGTTTGTGGTTTCCTTCAAAGAAAGCCCCACTTCCGGCACAAAAGCACTTTTGGTGGCCACTTCAGCTCTTAGTTCGCGCATGCGCAAGCCTCCTTCTGGTGTCCAGTGCTGCACGTGCCTTTTGGGGAGCACGTGCGACTTTCTACCGCAAACTTGTTAGAACAAGCTGTCTGTACGCAGAAAAATAATATTCCTTGTCATATGCAAATGGGTTTTTGCGGTTAAGAGGTTGGAGGGGTGGGGGGATGGGGTTGAATAGAGCTAGTTTGCAACGGGGGCCAGGGGTGAAGTAATCAAAAGTAAATACATCGCAGCTCCAGCCAAGAGGGCCGCAAGACATCGGCAAGAAATCCTCCAGAAAAAGAAAAAGAAAAGATGGAATGGACCTGTCAGAACTGAAAGCCCTTTCCGACGCCCTCCCATTTCCTTAGTAGCGACCTTCGGAAACGATTACATGATGAGAAGATCCCGTTTTCAATGCTTTGGCTTTGTCTGGCTCCTCTCCTCTCCCCTCTCCCTCTCTCCCTCCCTCCCTCCGTCTATCCTCCCTCCCTCCCCCCCCCTTCCCCATCCCATCCATTCTTGACATCACAGTTCTATGCCGTCTAGTCCGTTTGCCGAACAGATGAAGTGATCGTCTTGCAATGTTTTCGAACACTCGCCAGAACTTTGGGGAGAATTCAGCTCTCTACAGATTACGTTGCTAACTTCCTCCAGTCTCTCTCTCTCTCTCTCTCTCTCTCTCTCTCTCTCTCTCTCTCTCTCTCTCTCTCTCTCTCTTTCTCTGTATATATATATATATATATATATATATATTCTTTTTTTTTCATTTTAAGACAAATTGCACATATTATATTAGCACAAGTTTACATTCATAAAAAAAGCATTTTCTCTTAGCTGCACAGCCTTACTTATATTTGTCCTTGAAACATTACAACTGTATGTAGTGTTGAATTAAAACCATATTTCCACACACCTCTTTTCATATCAGATAAGAAGGGGATTGGGGGTAGAGATGATTAGTGTACTGAGTGTCCCGTTGCATTCTTTCGTTCAGTAGTAACTTCCTATAGGCATTGGTACATCTCTTTTCTTTGTCAGTCCATTAACACAACGTGAGATTCATTCCAACAAATTCCTAATATGAGAGAAGGAAAAGAAGGGAAAAAACAAACAAAGAAGGAATTGAAAGTGAAAACAAAAAATGAAAAAAAGGAAAGGAAACACAAAAGAAGAAAGAAACAGAGAAGAATAGAAAAGAAAAGAAAGACTGAAAGGAGGGGGAAAAACGACTGTATGAAAGGAATGGATAAAAGAAGGCAGAAAGGATATATATATATTGTGTGTGTGTGTGTGTGTGTGTGTGTGTGTGTGTGTGTGTGTGTGTGTGTGTGTGGAGTGTGTTTAAGTGAGTGAGTGAGTGTGTGTGTGTGATGGGAGAGGTACGGCATCTGTTTGTGTGTGAGTCTGGTTGTTATCTTAGTTTTTAATCCATGTACATGTATTGTATTCCTTTGAACTACGATATTTCATTTTATGACCAGGCTGCGAATGTGCTCATTTTTTTTTTATGCGCAAGTGACTGTGTGTACAAGTGAGAATGACGTCTTGACCAGAACACATTCCTGGAATCATTGTAATGCTTCTTGGTTGGAAGGAAGGAAGGAAGGAAGGAAGGACGAGAGAGAGAGAGAGAGAGAGAGAGAGAGAGAGAGAGAGAGAGAGAGAGAGAGAACTCAGAACTCGAAACATTTTTCATTCAATGAATGAGATTTTAGGCATGGCCTTTCCTTCCTTGCTAATCTACGTCAGTTACAGTAGCACATATACAACATATGAAGGACAGGACAGAAAGAGAGAGAAGAAAAATCTTCGTGCAGGACAGATATGATGAAGAACACACACACACACACACACACACACACACACACACACACACACACACACACACACATACACTTAAATTGACAGATGGATAGTAGAGAGGACGGGAAAGAGAGAGAGATTGAGAGAGTGTGTGAGAGAGACAGACAGACAGACAGACACAGAGAGAGAACAATCGCTCGTTACCAAGCATCTCCAGCTTGTTAATCATATAAGAAAGTCAGCATGGCATGATGATTGATTGTTCACAAGCGATGAGACTTCCAGAGAAGCGAACAGTGGGAAGCGAGAGATCTGGACGTATTCACCTCCCTCCATATCTATGACAAAGGCGAACAACTGGTAAAAAGAGGATGTTGCAAGTATCCTCCACTCTATAGTGGAGTGATGGCCTACAGGTGACGCGTCCGCCTAGGAAGCGAGAGAATCTGAGCGCGCTGGTTCGAATCACTGCTCAACCGCCGATATTTTCCCCCCCTCCACTAGACCTTCAGTGGTGGTTTGGATGCTAGTCATTCGGATGAGACGATAAACCGAGGTCCGTGTGCAGCATGCACTTAACGCAAGTAAAAGAACCCACGGCAACAAAAGGGTTCTTCCTGGAAAAATTTTGTAGAAAAATCCACTTCGATAGGAAAAACAAATAAAACTGCACGCAGGAAAAAAAAAAAAGGGGGGGGGGGGTGGCGCTATAGTATAGCGACGCGCTCTCCCTAGGGAGAGCAGCCCAAATTTCACACAGAGAAATCTGTTGTGATAAAAGAAATACAAATATTTTTGATAAAGGTGTGTGCATGATAAATGTTTTCACAATGGTTAAGGTGTGTGTGTGTGTGTGTGTGTGTGTGTGTGTGTGTGTGTGTGTGTGTTCTTAAGAAATGAGTCTAAGGACAAAGATTAAGAGCCAGCAACACCTACCAGCGACCTTCAACACCCATCTCTCTCACTCTATCTCTTTAACCCCCCCCCCCCCCCCCCCCCATCCCCCATCCCTCTCTCTCAATTAATTAATGCGCCAGGAAAAACACAAGTGTCCACAAAGCAACCACCATACACACCACCCTTACAATAACACACATCCACCCCGCTACCACAATCGGCCACCCACATCCACCCCGCCACCCTACCCAGAAATGACAACCACACGCCACGTGCCTTTATTTCTAATCTTTGTTTTTTAATAGGCTTTCCTGAAAGTGAGAAGCCTTGGACGATGATGGACCGTGACAACATCAGAGAGCACCTCATTGACGAAACACAACCAACAACAACAGTGCTAACCCCCCACCACCACCCACCCCAACCCCAACCCCACTCCCCCAACCCCCTCTCACTTCACTTCTCGGCGCCATCCTTATTTTTTCAGCTGAGTCTCTCCTCCGCCAAACTGAGAACAACGATTCATCGGAGACAACCTTGACACAAAACCCCTTCATCTAAAGAGGGTCTCAGTGTCCGGGCCTTAACAGTCATTTATCATATCTTTCAGCTTACCGCTTGGGTGTTGAGGGGCCGGTCTTTGTCAGTGAGTTAACCCCCACTACTTCAGTGGAAGCACCGACGCACAATGCGATGGAAAGATGTCCCTAATCGATGTGTGCCCGTCCATAAAGGAGTCCTTTCTTCCCGCGTCTAAGCGTGAAAAACATCGCTGGATACAGGACACATCAAACTCCAGTTCTGTATACAATGAATGGGTTTGAATCAAACTGAACGTTTCGTGGGGAAGGCAACAAGGATGGAGGAATGAAAGTTGGAGAAGCGGGTTCTGTTGTGTAGGCCCCCCTTGGGCTGCTCTGCTGCCCGGGGTTAACAAAGATACGCCGCTCGGAACTGATCCGTTCATTGCCGATGGGGAGAGAAACGGGTGTTGAAGAGATCTGTCACTCAAGGCAATGGCTCGAAAAACTTCTGCCACCGTCCACGAGAGTGGCTCCTCCCTCATCTTTTGTTGCTGATGTCCAGCTCTCGATCCAGCAAGTCCCGGCGGTGGTGTGAGTGAGTTCGTTACCGACTGTCCAGCACTGATCCAAGGTCCAGGCCCGCTGGACAAACAGATCGCTGGACAGAGCCAGGGGAGGTAAACAGGTAGACAAAGGCACCTGGTCAACTTTCCATTCTCCACCACTTTCCCCTTCGTGCAGCCCCCTGTCCTTTCCCCAACCATCCCACCCCAACCCAAACTCCACCCCATCCCCCTTCCCGGGTGGTCACCAGGGGTGAAAGCTGCATGCACTCGTGACAAGGTCCGGTGTCGGGTAGCTTGAAAGAAAGGGGTGGTTTGCTGTTCTTCCCTCCCCCAACTTACCTTTGTTTCCCCCACTGTGCCCTCCCCCAGCTCTGGGCAGTGGTGGGCGGGGGGGGAGGGAGAGGCAGGGAGGCAGGGAGGGGGGGGGCAGATACAGCTATCAGTGGCGCGCATCCTCCTCCCCCAAATACATCCCCCTCCGAAAACAGACTTTCTCTCTTGGCGTCCTGTCCCTCCCTTGCCAGACATATTCTCGGCACCAGCGTGGCGCCCAGAGCACGGCACATAGAACGGGGAGGGCGTGGGGAGGGGAGTGTAGAGAGCTGATGGGGGTAGCGATACCTACGTGGCTGATGAATGACGCTGTCCGCCAAACCGGCAGCTCCCTGGCGGAGTGAGGACGGACCTTGTCATTGTGGCAATTCATCTTGTCACTGTACCTCTTTAGGCAGCGCTATTAATCCACTGAAACCTAAAGGGGGTGTGTGGGGTGTGTGTGTGTGGGGGGGGGGGGTGCGGGGGGTCATGGATCCAGTCTCTCCCCACCCCCTCTGTGCTTCTCTCTCTCTGTCTCTGTCTCTGTCTCTGTCTCTCTCTCT
>NC_134876.1:77884334-77889334 GCF_041734735.1 Babylonia areolata | reverse complement strand
TCCCGTAGTCTTAACATCAGTCATAATGAAACATTTGAATGCTTGATTCTACAATTCCTAAAAACTTGCATTCCTCCATCTGTTGATCGCTTTCAGTTCGCCTATAGAGCGAACAGATCAGTTGAAAATGCCATTAGCATAGGTCTCTACAACGTCCTCAGACATCTCGAAAATCCTAACAGCTACGCCAGGATCCTTTTCATTGATTACAGCTGTGCGTTCAACACAATAGTACCATCAAAACTATATCTTAAACTGAAAGACATCTCGCTGCCTGAATAAATTTGTGCATGGATCCTAAATTTTCTAAGATGCACACCGCAAGTCGTTAAAGTTGGTGACCTCACCTCCCCCACATGCATTCTCAACATAGGCACCCCACAGGGATGTGTTTTATCCCCACTGTTGTACTCACTATTCACACATGACTGTGCAACTCAAAATGAATATAACACCATAGTCAAGTTTGCCGACGATACAACTCTAGAAGGGCTGATTACGAACAGTGATGAGTCAAAATATAGGGAAGAAGTACTGGAACTTGTCAGCTGGTGTGATCAAAACAACTTAGAACTCAACGTATCAAAAACAAAAGAATTAATTTTAGATTTCAGGAAGACCAGATCTGACCCCTTACCACTTGTCATTAAAGACAAGCAAATAGAGATCACCAGCGAATTTAAATTTCTCGGACTGCTCATTTCCAACGATTTGAAATGGGAGAAAAATACGGAAAAAATTGTTAAGAAAGCACAACAGCGCCTGTACTTTCTTCGGCGCCTCAATAGGTTCGGAATTAAAAAAGAAATCATGGTTGATTTCTACCGAGCAGTATTGAAAGTGTGCTAACCTTCGCTATCACTGTTTGGTACGGTAACATTTCCAAGACAGAAGTTGCAGCCCTTAACAGAATCGTAAAAACTGCCACCAAGATTACCGGAGCTGATCTACCTTCTCTAGAAGGTATTATAAGCGGCTACTAAAAAACAAAACAAAATCAATCAGCCAGGACGAATCACAACCAGCTTTTGGGATTTTCGAGATGCTCCCCTCTGGTCGCCCTCCTTGTCCAGGACATCGAAAACTCCTTTCAGGAGAAGAAGAAGACACTGGCCGTGTTTTTTGACCTGTCGAGAGCGTTTGACAAAGTGTGGAAGGAGGGCCTCATCCTGAAACTTCTCCAAGCCGGCGTACGTAGCAAGATGTACATGTAGATCCAACACTACCTCTTCGGCAGGACCGCAAGGGTCAAACTAGACGGCTTCCACAGCAGAAAGGTCAAGCTACGTGAGGGTGTCCCCCAGGGAGGAGTGCTTTCCCCAACATTGTTTCTGTTGTATATCAACGATATCAGAGACAACATCACGAAGCACGTCTCCAACAGTCTGCACGCAGACGACCTGGCAGTATGGACATCCGCTGAACACACCAGCACGGCCTCCTACCGGCTTCAGGAAGTCGTCAGCAATATCGCTACATGGACAGAAGACTGGGGTCTTGAGCTCAACACCACAAAAACCAACGCAACACTCTTCTCTCTCTCCACCGCCAACGAGCAAGTCAAGCTGAAGCTCCAGGGACAGGCCTTGCCCCAGACGGATATACCAACATTCCTTGGCGTCATGTTGGACACCCGCCTGACCTGGAGGCCCCAGATTGAGGAGATGGAGAGGAGAGGCATCCGCAAGCTAGCCCTGCTGAAGAAGATGGCCGGGACGACTTGGGGAGCAGACAGCAGGCTTCTCGCCAGGGTCTACATGGGAGCGGTCATACCCACCATGGAGTACGCCTCAACCTCGTGGGGGACAGCCTCCAAGACCAACAAGAGCCGGCTCGACAAAGTCCAAAATATGGGACTACGCCTCATACTTGGAGCCATGAGGTCCACGCTGATCCATGACATGGAGAAAACTGCTAACATTGAGCCCCTGGAGAGAAGACGCGACCTGAAAGTCCTGATGCAGGGAGAGAAGCTCAGAAGACTGCCCTCACATCACCTACACCACAGACTGGAGCAGCCCACCAAGAACCGTCTCAAACGTCAGAGCCTCAACCACCAGTATAAAGCACTCAGAGCACAGCACAGCGATGTTCTGGCGGCAAAAGGGGAGTCTTACACTGACCTTGCCTTGCCTGACTGGAGGCTCGACCAAAAAATAGAGGCCACCATCAGCCTCAGAGTTCCTGGCATCACCACCAAAGACCAGCAACCAGTTACTCTCAAGATCCTGACTCTGGCCATGATAGAGGAGTCCTACCCAGCCAGCTCCTGGACCCATGTATACACGGACGGATCAGCGGAGGAAGACACACACAATGGAGGCAGTGGTGTCTACATCAGATTTCCCGATGGAGAGCATAGCAGCATCGCACTCCCTGGAGGAAAGCCCTGTTCCAACTTCAGAGCTGAAGTCCTGGCCATTAAAACAGCAGCAGAATTCCTCTCCTCCTGTGGAAAGCCCCTTGGCAGCATCTCCATCTTCACTGACTCCATGTCCACACTCCAGGCCCATGACTCCCCTGATCCTGGTCCACTGATCCAGTCCCTTAAGGCCTCCCTCGCAACCCTTACCCAAACAGCCCCAACGACCCTCCAGTGGGTGCCTGCACATGTAGGCCTCCCAGGCAACGAGCGTACAGACCACCTTGCTAAGGAAGGAAGCCAACTCACACAGCCAACCGTTCCTGCCACGTATGAGGAAGCAAAAACTCTCCTCCGCAGCAGATTCCGAAGAACTGGGTCACCCTGAACGGAGGCTACCAGGCACACCAGGATCCAATCAGGACACTGGAGAGGAGACACCAGACTACCACCTACCGCCTTCGCACAGGACACTGCGGCCTCTGAGCACACCTGAAAAGGATCGGAGTGGCAGCCACATCCCTGTGTGATTGCGGCCAGGCTGACCAGACCCCATCCCATATTCTCCAAGACTGCCCCCTGTATGAGAAGATGCGGCAGCAGTCCTGGCCTGGGGGTGCTGACCTCAACACCAAGCTCTGGGGGACGGTAGCCGATCTTCACCGGACGTCCGAGTTTGTGGCATCCCTCGGACTTCGACCCTGACTGCGTAGCTGTCGAACGCAAAAGAAAGAAAGCTCCCCTCTGGTCGACGGTACAGAAGTATTAGGACGAAAACCAATCGCTTCGCCAATAGCTTTTTCCCCAAAGCAGTCAATGCCTTGTCTCTCATACAAAGTATGATAAATAAAATTGTGCAATCAACACCCATCTTCCTGAAGATCTAGTCATCAGTCCCATCCATATGTAATATGCGGCTTCTGCTCAAACGTGAGAGAGAGAGAGAGAGAGAGAGAGAGTGTGTGTGTGTGTGTGTGTGTGTGTGTGTGTGTGTGTGTGTGTGCAGTGCGTGCATGTGTGAGTATGCACAAGTTTTTATATTGATATGCACGTATAAGTTTCCTAATTTCTACTGTATCTTTGTTTGTGTATGATTTTCGATTTATGTTCGTACTTTGTTATGTATCGAGAGAGAGAGAGAGAGAGAGAGAGAGAGAGAGAGAGAGAGAGACGTGCGAATTGATATATTGTTCACACTACTTGATTCATTATCCAAAGTTTTTGTTCGTGGCCGACTCCTTTGTTATGGCCCGGAGGCCAGACAAATAAACCATTGCCTTGTCCCGTCTTGTCCTATCTTGTTTTGTCTTGTCCGAGTTGTCTTGTCTGGGTGCGGGTCACTACCGCGAGCGTCACTACCGCGTGTAACACTGCCGCGTGTAACACTAACGCGAGTGTAACCCTACCGCGAGTGACACTTCCGCGAGTAACATTTCCGCGTGTGCAACAGTAACGCGAGTGTAACCCTACCGCGAGTAACTCTTCCGCGAGTAACACTTCCGCGAGTAACACTTCCGCGCGTGCAGCGTTGTCGCACGTTTTGTCTCCCTCTCTTTCCCTCTCTCCTTAACAAGTGTTTAGTATATTTGTACCAAAAGCAATACTGATACTCGATGTCTGGAAACGCCGCGATGATTGCGGCTTTGGCTGTCAGTTCAAAATCAAGGATGCAAAACCGTGGGTTCAGATTTGGTGCGTACATTTTGATAAGGCGCCACATTTCATCATATGTCCGTCTGTTCTTTCCTGCCAGAAGAGCATACAAGCATGGGAAGACATGGTTGCCTTTAATGACATGAATGGTGTACAGCTGAAAGAACAGTTGTGGTGCTACTTTGAACGTGCCGTCGGCCATCCAGTTAGAGTTTGCAGTCATAAACCGCAACATTTCGTCGGTTCCGAAGAGGATAATGCGTTTCAACCGGTTTTCTTCTTCTTCAGCATCATTATCAGCGTCACCTGTATCATGCAATAGAAACCTAACTTGAGTGCCTCCAACTAGAACGTCTCTGAATTGTTCCGGAATTTCGAAGTCTTCCAAATTTCGTGGCAGAGGGGGAAAGGCATCATCTCTTTTCCGTTTTCTCTGAATTGTTCGCCTGAGTGATGATCTCTGTGGCAAATTGGTCAGCGTCTCATCAGTCAAATTTGCCATCATTTCACCAATTAACCTTCGAGGTGGTGCATCGGTAGCAGCGGCTCTTTCTTTCATCTCAGCAACACTTTTCTGCTTCTGGACGTCAGCTGGGTTGGCAGGGTGGTTGTGGTCATATTTTACATTGGGGACCGCACCATTGCGGTAGTCAAGCGGTGTGCTGATTCTCCCTTTACATGTGTCCTGTACGCAGCGCCAGTTGACCGTTGTTTTATTTATACGGTCTCGACGGTAAATATACCAGTTGTAGAGGATCTTGTCATTGGAGTAACGAGACTTTATTACCTCCATGGCCAACGTTTGAAGCAAAGTGCGTGTTCGACAGAAGAACACTGTCCTTGAACACTAACTCAACGCTTGTTGTGCTAACCAAAAGAACTTACACTCTCTCTTGTGGCCGCTCAAACTCACTTGAGTGAACTTCCACTCTCTCTTTGCGGTAGTGACCAGCACCTGTTTGAAACAAAGTGCGCGACAATTCTG
>NC_134876.1:77871834-77876834 GCF_041734735.1 Babylonia areolata | reverse complement strand
TTTTTTTAAGTCCGCGGTAAAGGAGACGTGGCTATCGCCGCAATCACACTGCAACATTTAGCCGTTTTCTCTAGATCTAGATAGATGTACAAGTTTAGTTACACCCGCCGGGAATGTAGTACGACACGGTCGATTCAATTTCTCTTTTATGTTAATTCTAATTTTATTGTTTTAAAGTTGATATGAAACTTTAGCATTTTGTTAAACTAATAACATGCAGAGCCAAGTACAAGTACTTCTAAACGTCGTATGAAGTGAAAAGGACTTATGAGAAAAGTCAAGATTGGAAATGTTTTCGTTTCATCAATTCAAGGGTATTAACTCGCATGGTTTACAATTTTTAACTGTGAATTCCGACTGATTCTGTGGATATTTTTATGGCAGTTTGGGGCTTAATCCAGTAAGTGATGAGGCGTTCTCAAATCTTTCTCTGAATAAATATTTAATGGTCTCCTTCTCCAACTTTCCATCACATGTTATCGTGTATTGTCCATTGAATATAGGATTGAACGGGCAGGTCAACAACTTGAAACAAAATGGCGTCGTTTGCGTTCGCGAAGAACATGAGCACGCGCTTTGAATGTGTATAAATATGTGTACGCAATTGATTTTTGCCCATGACCTTCAGGGCTCAGCCAATAGATAAAGTCCCCTCGTCGTATTGATTTTAGTATTTTCCGAAAAAGACCACTTGGGCGAATGAACATAGTGAAAGCCCTGTACACTGAGAGTAAAACACAAGCTTTTTATGTATTGAGTATAATTTCAAAATGTAATGTTTAAGTTGAGAAAGATCAGTTTAAAGCAAATTAAGTCCCCTAGCATTAATTACAGATTAATTTCCCTTTTTTACTATCTGCACCAAAACGTTTGCAAAATAAATAAAACTTCCATGCTTAGCAAAAGAAGTTCTTGTTTGAACAAAAAATTATAATAATGACTGCTCTTGTTGTTGTATCAGAAAATTCGGCCCAACACTCGGCTTATATCACAGATTGACATAAGTTTTACATTTGGGCCAACAGCAAAGTGAGAGCTGTATTATCAATGGTTTCTCCAGACAATGGGAAATCATTTACAGCTTAGTCTTTTGTGAAAGATTATGACTCTCAAACTAGGAGGCAAAATTGCACTGGTTCTTCGTGCTGCAGCCTTGTGGGCAAGTTGGCCTTTGGGAACCATCCCAACGCCGACTGTCCTAAAACCCTCTTGGCCGAGAGAGTGGGGATGTAACTTGGGCAAGACACTCTCCACTATAATCAAATTCTAGCCCAGATAGTCGGAACAGCAGTTGCCTCCTCTGCTGTTCTGATGGTCATAGTCGGACACGACTGACTATCATATATCAGAATATCAGATCCGAGTGCCAAGTTTAGAGAATAAAAAAATATATAAATATAACAGTAAATGCAATTTGCATATGATTTGGCTTCTTTTTTTTATTTTTTGTGCCCATCCCAGAGGTGCAATATTGTTTTAAACAAGATGACTGGAAAGAACTGAATTTTACCTATTTTCATGCCTAATTTGGTGTCAGCTGACAAAGTATTTGCAGAGAAAATGTCAATGTTAAAGTTTACCACGGACACAGACACAGACACACACACACACACAGACAACCGAACACCGGGTTAAAACATAGACTCTCTTTGTTTACACAAGTGAGTCAATGAAATAACTAACAAAACAAAAGCAAACAACAGAAAAGAAAGAGCGAAAGCCTGTTATTGCCCAAAACAGTGACAATTTTTAGTGACGTTCGTAATCAATTTCATTTTCAAAAGAATCGTTATTTAACGCAACTATTAGTATTATACACATTTTACAAACATTTTGCATTCCTTTTGAGCTGAACATCTTGCTCCATGGATTCAAAGGATCTAAGTTCAGTCTGATACCCAAAACTAGTTTGAGTGTGGTGTGCGTTTTCATCCGAAAGAAAATGTGTGCAGCTGAAGATTTTAATTTTTCAAGGAAAACTAGAGTAACAAGGAAAACAGACAATGATAGAGAGACAGGGACAGCGGGCGATGACATTGGGTAAGTGTGTGTGTGGGGGGGGGGGGGGGAGAGGGGGGAAGGGGGATCCGGGAAGGTGGAGAGGGGTTTTAGAGAAGAAGAAAAAACGATTTGCCGCTGTACAGTTGACGATTCTGCAATAAACTAAAAACGACAAAACGGTAGCCAAAACACAGGCGATAATCCCTGAAAAAGGTGTGTGTGTGTGTGTGTGTGTGTGTGTGTGTGTGTGACAAAGAAAAAAAACAAAAGAAAGAATACTTAATCAACTCAGTCATGGACACAAGTGTATCCATTATGACAGATAAGATGAACGACATTTATATCGAGAGGAAATAAAATAGCAAAGAATTTTTTTTTATAAATGAATAGATAGATGAATAATGATAATAATAATAATAATAATAATAGTAATACTGATGATAATGATAATAATAATTATTATTATTATCATTATTGTTGTTGTTGTTGTTGTTGTTATCATTATGCTGTTGTTGTTATCATCATCATCATCATAAATAAACAAATAGATAGATAAATAAATAAATAAATAAATAAAATAAAACGATAAACATTCTGTTTTCGTTTTTGTTTTTTGTTTTTTTTAATTGAGAACGGGAGGAGGAAGGAAGCGCCTCTGAGTCATTAGAACCCCCCCCCCCCCACATCCCCACCCCACCCCACCCTCCCTTTCTACCCCCCCCCCCCCCCACCCCCGAAAAACAAGGGATGGTGGTCGACCCGACTGAAGGTGTTGTGTGGCTACAGCGCACGTGCGAAACCGAAGCCGAGGCTCCGCGCGTCACATGCAAAGCCTAGAACGAGGCTCCGCTGTCACGTGGGACCTTCTGCTTCCATTCCTGCTCCTCGCGCCGCCATAGGTCATGCTGTCAAACGTGTCGCGAGCGGGGCCACTCCACAATGGCGCAGACTCGCTCTCTTGCCTATAAATCTCTTCCAGTACCCCCCCACTTTCGTGGTGATTTCAGATTGAAAATGTTGCGTCTCGGTTTACATGAGGGGCGAAAGAAGAGCCTGCGTCGCCGGCGGAGATTCAGTGAGAGAGAGTTGGGGGGGGGGGGGGAGAGAGAGAGGGGGGGAAGGAGTGTGCAGAGAGAGGAGAGAGAGAGAGAGAGATGGGTGGAGAGAGGGAAGGAGAGGGGTGTATAGAAAGAGAGAGAGACAGAAACACACACACACACACACACAGAAAGGGGTAGGGTGTGTAGAGAGAGAGAGGAAAGCGAGAGAGAGGGAGAGATGGATGGAGAGAGGGAGGAGAGGGGTGTATAGAGAGAGATGGAGAGAGAGAGACAGACAAGGACAGAGAAACACAGAGAGAGAGAAAGGGGGAGGGTGTGTAGAGAGAGTAAAACAAGAGAGAGAGATGGATGGAGAGAGGGAGGAGACGGGTGTATAGAGAGAGATGGAGAGAGAGAGACAGGCAAGGACAGATAAACACAGAGAGAGAAAGGGGGAGGGGTGTGTAGAGAGAGAGGAAAGCGAGAGAGAGAGATATATGGATTAAGAGAAGGGGTGTGGGGTGTTTAGAGAGAGAGAGAGAGAGAGAGAGAGAGAGAATGATTTGTTATTGCTGGCTTTCGATTATGTTGTAATCATTGAGAGAGAGAGACAGAGAGGGAGAGAAGGAGAGAGAGAGAGAGAGAGAGAGAGAGAGATGTAAAATGTTATTGCTGGCTTTCGATTATGTTGTAATCACCGGGTTGTTGCAGAGGATTTTTTTTTCCTCTGTCGCTTTGACTGATGGTCACAAGGGGGGCTGTTGGAAGTGGGAGGGAGAACGCGAAGTGGAGATCTTGGTAAAATAAATTGCGTGTGTCAGTAGTGTGTGCGTGTATGTGTGTGTGTGTGTGTGTGTGCACCACGACACATTACACCACATCACACCACACACACATAATTATGTTTCTCTTCATCACACACACACACACACACACACACACACACACACTAATGACACCACCACACACTTTGACCACAACAACAACAATACCAACAACAACACCAACTCAGCTCACTATATAATACAAAGTATTTCAACTTCCCCTCTTTTTCCTTGTGCACACAGACAATCTTATTCACCCCCGCTCTCTTCATGCACGCAGACTCTTTTCCCTGCCCAAGTCCCCTGCCCCCAACATCACAGCAGCATAAAATAAAAAAATAAATAAATAAATAAACAAATAAAACAGAGATGATTCGCCGACACATGATGCTAACAGTATAGCAATGATTCAGCAGCGCTGCCTGAAAAAACACACCAAGGTGGAGCTCATAAAATCTCGGCCGATTGTCATACATCGCTCCTTGCGACATTAGCGTCAGAGAGGGGAGGGGTAGGTAGGGGATACAGAACTGGGTCATATCGCTTTGACTGCACAGGATTTTGTGTGTGTGTGTGTGTGTGTGTGTGTGTGTGTGTGTGTTGTTTTTTCACCCTGCAGCCTGAGTGTTGATGATGGGAAGTTTAAATAATATATGACTGTTCTAAACTGTTTTTGGAGAAACGGGCTTTTTTTTGTATTTTTTTGGTTGTTATTCTTCATTCTTTGTGAGTGTTTGTTGATTTGAAATATGATATTTGGTTGTTGTTGTTGTTGTTGTTAAGTGTGTGTGTGTGTGTGTGTGTGTGTGTGTGTGTGTGTGTGTGGTGTGTGTGTGTGTGTGTGTGTGTGTGTTGTTGTGTTTTGTTTTGTTGTTGTAATTGTTGGAGGGGGGGGGGTTTTCAGATAAATACTTTCAGAAATCCGTTTTGAATCCTTTCTAGTGGAGCTCTCTCTCTCTCTCTCTCTCTCTCTCTCTCTCTCTCTCTCTCTCTCTCTCTCTGTTTATGGAATGAAATACTATCCTGTCTCAATGTAAATACTCTAAAAAGCATCCCTATGTTTAAAAACACATACCGTACACATTCATTGAAAAACATGTGATTATGTGACACATATCAATTATAAACAAAAACA
>NC_134876.1:77849334-77864334 GCF_041734735.1 Babylonia areolata | reverse complement strand
AACGACGAGAAGAAGAAGAGGAAGAAGGAGAAGAAGAAGATTTTGGTTTTCTCTCAAACAGTAAAAATGTTGATGATGATGATGATGATGATGATGATGATGATGATACTACCACTATTACTGCTGCTCCTACTACTACCACTATTACTGCTGCTGCTGCTACTGCTGCTGCTGCTAATAATAATAATAATAATAGCGAGAAAAAAACCAAAACCGAACAATAAACCTATGTTTGATTTTCCCTGGATCAAATAAGGTATCATAACTAACTGCTAACACCAAATTATCATTAACGCTGCGCAAAAGTGCACGCTCTGCGGCTTTGCCTTTCTGAAACATCTGCAGAACCAAGGAACCGAGCTCCTTTTGACTCCATAATTATATTTATTACAGGTCAGCGCTAAACTAATCAATAGCGTGAAGAGCTGGGTTAAAGTAATGCAGCGTAGAGCAACGACGTATTTACAATTCACAACATGTATGATAAACATCGGTCTGATTAGAGATTGATTTGATTTTTAAAAAAAAGAAAATTCCGTGCTGTATTAAAACAATTTAATAACAGAAACTCCATCCAACCACCTTTTGTTTTTCCCCAACAACCCTTTTTTTTCTTTTTCTTTTTTTTTTCCATCTCGACAGGAAAGCCAAGGTGGTTAAAATGGCATTCGCTTGTTAACTGTTTCTCCATCAAGAAGGAAAAGTTCGCCGACCTTTCTTTCATCCCACCCTCCTGGTCTCTCCCCAACCCACCCCCACCCCCATCCACACCCAACCCTCCCTCCCTCTCTCTCTCTCTCTCTCTCTCCCTCTCTCTCTCTCTCTCACTCGCTCCCTGATCGTTTAAAGCCAAACGGGACCGCCACTTGTAAGTGTATCCATTAACTCGTTTTCACCTCCGACATCACCAAGACCCGCTATTAACGGAGACCGACAATGGGTTCGAACCATCTGCACCTCCCGAGTCCCACAGGCTCGCTGCTTTGAGGGAGGGGGGGACCCTCCTCCCCCCCTTTGAAAGCCAGCCCCGTCTCAATGCCCGCCACCGTCACTGGAAGTCAGTCAAGATGGCAGACGAACATTGAAGTGCAATGTCGTAAGGAGGCGAAGATGGGGACCCAGTCACTCTCCCCTCCCCCCCACCCCACCCTACTCGCCTTCCTCCCCCACCCCCACCCCCCCCCCCCAAACCACCACAACCCCTCACCCCCCAAACCCCCCTTCCATCCACCCTTCAGAACCACCACCCCCGCCACAGTAGGAACGATGACTGCTTTGACGGCGGGAAGAATGGAGTGGATTATGGCCCCTGTAAGCCCCCCTGCTGTTACCTTCTCTCGCGCAGGGAGGGGCAGGGGGAGGGGGAGAGGAGGTAGGGGGTAGGGGATATAGGAGCGGAGGCGGAGGGGAAAGAAGAAGAAGGAGTGGTTACCCCCCACCCCCCCACCCCCCCACAACAAGCGAGTGTTGGGGGGTGGGGGTTAGGGGGGTGGTTAGGGAGGGGTTGGGGTGTGAGGAAGAAAAGGAAGGGGGAAAAAAAAACCCCACCAAAACAAAGGTTCCTGGTTGCCTTGGATGGCAAAGTGTTGGTGGCTGTGGAGGTGGGATCGGTCGTTAGTTTGTCATCGTCGTGTGATGGGACGACCTTGAGCTGCTGGTAAGGGACTGGTGCCGCTGTGAGGTGGTCCTCCCTTCTCTCACCAAGCTGCGCATCTGATCGACGGTGGCTGGGGTAATTATGCAAATCAACTTACACCTCCATCGGTGAGGTCTCTGCTGCTTCACAAAAAAAATAAAAAAAAAAGGAACCGGTACCGCTGCAGTTCCTTTTGACAAGCGTGAAGCTGCGAACTAAGAGGAGAAGAAGGAGTACCCACAACACAACAACAACACAGCACTGGCTTGACCTTGGCGGACTTTTTGTTTCGTTTTCTTTTCACCGACTGAGCGGCAAGGCAGTCGCGGCAATAAATTATGATTTTTCGTTCATTCTTTCCTGCTTCCTTTGATATCTTCTCCCTTTATTTTTTTTTTATTTTTTTTTTTACACTGGTGCGAGTTGATTGGGACTGATGATTGTCTGCCTGCAGATGTGAACATAACCGTGGGTGGGTGAGTGAGGGGATGTGTGTGTGTGTGTGTGTGTGTGTGTGTGTGTGTGTGTGTGTGTGATGGGGGTGGAGGTGGGCAAGGAATGACGAAAAGAAAAAAAAAGAGGAGTGGAAGGAACGTGAGGACTCCTTTCATCACACGCAGCGCATTTTCAAGGACACTTCAGAACTCGTGTCTCGTGTGTGTGTGTGTGTGTGTGTGTGTGTGTGTAGAATAAGTCAATGCTGTTCATGACGAGCCCAAGGCCCAAGACCTGAACAACCAGACCTAAAGAACGTTAGCCGACAGGTCGTTAAACTCAACTCAACTATACTGTACATGAAGATGTTTTCGCTTCTTACCAACGAAGCAACCCAAAGTCGGAAATGATTGCCAGAACTTAGAATATCCGACCGTTTGCAGTTGTGATTAATACGAACTATGGCTGCAAGGACCTCACTTGCCAGAAAGATAACTCTCAAGTCCACTTACTGTTTGTTCCCGTCTTTATTCAGCTTTTTCCTTTTCTTTTCCTTTTTTTTTTCCATCCACAGGTATATATATTCTTTCCTTTCTGTATTCCTATACCTCCATATCCCCACCAGTGTGATACTATACTGTTGTGGGAATGCGAGTCAAGGGAATGTGAATATGCAATTCTATGAATTTTGACAACCTCCCCCCCCCCCCCCCCCCCCCCCCCCCCCGCAAAAAAAAAAAAAAAAAAAAAAAAAAAATCATGATAGGTGCAAATCACAAATATCTGGAAACGAAAACATTATGTCAACAAATGTTCCGAAACGAGGAAGAACACACATCATCAACACAGAAAACAAATTTCATTTCTCTCATTACTTTAATTCCAAGCTAGTATCATTAGGAGGAAGTCAGGTGGGTGGGGGGTTTTCACACCTGTACGTGCGCACGCAAGATTCACATTAGATACAAACCCGAATTATTCATAGGATTATATTCCCATATTTCGAAGCACCGTAAAAGATACGTCATCCCTGTCGCAGCCAGATACAAACTATCCCCCCACCCCCTACACACAAAGCCCCCCGTACCCCCACCTCCCACCCCCACCCCCTCCCCCCCAAAAAAAGAAATAAGATAAAAAATAAAAAAAAAGAAATAAAACATCAAACATGTCACTGGTCTTTTGGAGAGATAACAGAACTGGTCTGTGAAATATTATATAAAAAAAAAAAAGAAAAAAAGAAAAAAGAGATGGGGTCATAATTACAACCATTGTGCAGCCACACGCCTACTTGCCCTTCTGTCACTTCGTTCCCTCGCGTCGCACGTGCGAGATTAGGAACTGGTAGCAATAAAAGCCTGTATCGCGACTGAACCAGCTCCATCCAGACAAGCTAACGTCACTACCGGGCGTGGAAAGCCAGCCAGTGTGCGATTACTTCTGACCGAGTTATCCACGGGAGGTAAGTCAAACCAAGCGATCAGATCCCCAGGGGGCGTGAAAGGGCATCGTCACGAGGAGGGAAAGTGGCGTATGCCGGCGATAAAACTAAGCGTTAATGGGATGTTAACAAGTCATCATCAGAGCTTGGATCTTGGGTGGTTAAAAAAAAGAAAAAAGAAAAAAAAAGTTTTTTTAGTGGGGACACGGAATGGGGGTTAAAAAAAGGCCTGTGGCGTGTATGTTCAGAAGTTTGTTTTGTTTCGTTTTGTTTTCTTTGCATATTTTGTTTATCATTTCTTTAACAGCGGAATGTAGACTGGATGCAAGAGATTTAAATCAACTGGAATACATGGGAACGAGTTGTGAGATGCACACGCTTTAGCTATATCTAGTTTTCAAAATGTCTAGATCTGTACACTTTTCGGTTAACTCCATTGGAGAAGTAATACACAACAGCTTTCTTTGGGGAGTGAGACTGTTGACAACGTAAAGTTATTGCATTTCTTGATTTTAAGAAAATGATTTTCTGATAATTAATTGATGATCTTTTTTTTTTTTTTTTCTTTTTTTCATCCAGGACTGGTCTGTTTGAGGACATAACGAAGGACAAAAAGCCATTTTATATTTCGGCTGTGAAGTGGTGGTGCGTCTTATGGGTAGTACGCTCTGATAATGTTGTGTTTGTTTTCAGCCTTGCAAATACCTTTCTTTCTTTAATTTAAAAAAAAAAATTGCTAAATCAGAATTTCAAAAGGAATTCGATGTTGTTTCAGTCATCAAAATACACATTAATCATTACACAATTTTATGGATGATTTTTCAAAGCGTCAGTTGTGCACACCACGATATTCATACAGACGAACGAGAACTGAGAAAAAAAAAATCAAAAACGTTTCACAGATCAGATAAATACAATGCGCAGAAAGAAGGTGCCATCAGTTCCCATCAATCAAATACTTTTTTAACAATGCCATCTTTTGATATCTCAATCATTATATTAGCCGTCCAAATCTGTACATTCGTCTCTACAAGATATTTCTCACTGACGATTTTCTGTAACGAAAAAGGTATTGGCTACACTCTAATGATTAGTTAAGATGAATTCACCCGGACTCCTGTCTTAGAAACGCACACACACACACACACACACACACACACACACACACACAAACCAACGAAGTTTAGATGTTGAAGGGATGATAGCTTTAAAGCCTTCACGAAATGAACTATCTTTAAAAAAAATAATAATAATAATAATAATAATAATAATAAACTAAGGCAATAGTTACTTGTAAAGTACAATAAACAAATACGATAATGTTTGCCTCTTTACACGAGACAACAACTTCAATCAGGCCAATGCTATTTGGCACTTCCCAGCAGTTTAAATGTTAAGGTCCCCCATATAATAGCCCGTTATGGTCTTGGGTACAGTGAATTCATCATACCCACTGTGACTAGGGCTCGGTGGGATCCAATCATGTCCTTCCGCCGTTTTAACAGTTATCCTTTAAACTGTTGGCAAGTCAGGTACCCACCCTTTCACTGTTTTTACTTAAGTCGATACAAAGCACTGAATAACTTACGAACAAAATGACTACTGGATCTTCCAGTAAAACAAATGCAACAACAGTATCAGTACCAGTAGCTCAAGGAGGCGTCACTGCATTCGGTCAAATCCATATACGTTACACCACATCTGCCAAGCAGATGCCTGACCAGCAGCATAACCAAACGCGCTTAACAACAAAGTAAGTAAATAGTAGGATAAAAGTGTCCTCCCACTAAGGCCACTATGAAATAAATAAATGCATATACACAAACCAAATAAATGTAATCAGTTTATTTGTTCTTTTGATACATTCTTTACGGTCATTTCTATCTTCACCCTACCCGAAAACAAAATGAGCAATTCCGTTACCGATGCCCCATAAGCACATGTATATTTCATATATGGTAGTTTCGTTCATTTCGGTCTCACGGTCTTTAATTTCGATTCTGATTTACCTTTATAGCGTGGCATGTACCCAAAAGGCAGTACAGTTCATAATCATGAAACACGAAAGTTATCATTTTCACAGCATGATGACAATTGCGGTTCATATACAAACTGTTTAAAATGACAACAGGGAGCTCAGAAGAGACGAGGTGTGTGCTTGGATCAGATACAGTACAGAAAAGGCAAGGTGTGCTGGGATTACGAGGGATTAGGAGCCGCTTTGAAGCGATCCTCGTGGCGAAAGGAAAAACCTCACGCACGAGCGATGCCGATTGTGAGGCATCGTTGGCATGGCCACGTCAGACGATTAGTGGGGACTGGACAGTGGCCATTTGTCACGATGCGACCCCATCACGATGATGATCATGCCCTGTGATGTGGTGGTGGGTGACCTCACCGTCATCAACATTAACATCAGCATCAACCACGCCGGCAACAAGGCCCGCCGAGCGGTCAGTGGGTGTGTGTAGGACTGCCGATGGTGCTTTGTGGTGGTGGGAGGTGGTGCGGTGAACGCTTGTCAAGTGACTCAGTTGGATGTTGGGCTTTGGAACATGTAGCTTGGGTTGGTGGTTGTTAGTAGCGAGTTCGTGCATCTGTTGTGCTCTATCTAACCTTGTTCACCAAGCCCGTCTCCATGGTTGAGTGAACTATGAAATTTGCGTCCGTCTTTGTCTCTGTCTCAGTCTCTGTCTCTCTCTTTCTCTCTCTCTCCCTCCCTCTCTCTGCGTGTATCTATCTATCTATCTATCTATCTCTGTCTGTCTCTGCCTGTCTGTCTGTCTGTCTGTCTTTCTCTCTCTCCCTCCCTCTCTCTCTCTCTCCCTCTCTCTTTCTCTCTCTCACTCTCTCTCTCTGTCCAGCGTGTCTCCATGCTTCGATGACTTTCAATTTCAGCGGTAGAAGGTTGCCCTTGTTCATCTGGGTGCGACCATTCGTTGGACATAAACCTTGGCCTCCTTCAGCCTCTATTGCTTCCCCTCCCACTGCCCACTCGCTCTCCACTCTCTAACCCCCGTTCTTTGTTGTCGGCCTTGATTGGAAGCTTTGTTACGATCGCTTGGACGTGAATGGGAGGAGTTTCCGATTGTATAGAGCGCATATGGGCCTACCGGGCTCCAGAGACAAGCTGCACGGGTAACTGCTGATAAGATGGAAATAGCCGAGACAAAAGGCTGAATGCTCACATACACGCATTCGCGTGGACAGGTCGGGTCCTCCTGTTTTCTTATTATAGTCGCGCTCTACTCTGCGCCTCCTCATCCATTTTTGATCCGTTTATCCATCCCCGATAAAAACCGCCAGGCTACTTGTCTTCACTGGCTTTCTGGTCAAGCGCAGGACGGTTGGCCTTCGCCGCTTTGTTTGTCGGTCAAGTTAAGTATTGCTGTGCTTGTGCCCCAGCGTTGATACTTCTCTTTCTCTCTCTGTTGACTTCTTCCTCCACCACACGTTTATTATTCATTTTCTTCGCTTTATTTATATCTTAGCTTAGTTTTGTTCAAAACTCATGTATGTTCACGTCTTAACTTCTAGTTATGATGACATCCGTCACATATTCAGTATGTACATGTATCAGGACAGGACTTTATATAAGATTTTCTTGTTGCCCTGTTCATCGATATCTGTTTTGTATTGTGACATGTTCCAAATAAAATACTGTTTAAACCAAGCGCAGGCCATCTGCACAGTTTCACGTATTTCGTTTTCGTTTGTTTGTTTGTGCTGTTTGTTTCGTTGTTGTTGTTGTTGTTTGTTTTCATCTTGAGAGCAGCACACAGTAGCAGGATGTGGAAGAGCAGTAGCAGCATAGTCATAGCGGCAGTAGGAGCGGCAGCATCAGTAGTAGCAGTAGCAGTAGAAGTAGTAGTAGTAGCAGTACCAGCAGTCGTATAGCTTGATCTCAATTCATTTCAAGTATGACGGGCGCAATAGCCGAGTGGTTAAAGCGTTGGACTGTCAATCTGAGGGTCCCGGGTTCGAATCACGGTGATGGCGTCTGGTGGGTGAAGGGTGGAGATTTTTACGATCTCCCAGGTCAACATATGTGCAGACCTGCTAGTGCCTGAACCCCCTTCGTGTGTATATGCAAGCAGAAGATCAAATACGCACGTTAAAGATCCTGTAATCCATGTCAGCGTTCGGTGGGTTATGGAAACAAGAACATACCCAGCATGCACACCGCCGAAAATGGAGTATGGCTGCCTACATGGCGGGGTAAAAACGGTCATACACGTAAAAGCCTACTCGTGTGCATACGAGTAAACGTGGGAGTTGCAGCCCACGAACACAGAAGAAGAAGAAGAATTTCAAAGTACGGACTCTCATCCTTTACTGAATAATCTCTGCTGACAGTCCGTGTTTTCGTGGATCTTCTCTCTCGGTTTAAACCGTATCTTATTTGAAAATGTCACAACAGAGACCGCAAAGAATTCGACAGAGCAATAAGAAAATATCTTATTATGTCAGGTCGTAATGATATTCATATGGAAGGATTGTCAAACAGATACGAGAGCTCCAAAATACCTTGGCGGCAAATCAAAATGGAGATAGAGAAGACTGTGAGAAATATGTCATTGTCAGGATTAACTAGGTCGACACACCTTAGCTGCAACAACTTCCGAACCTACACCTCTCTCTCTCTCTCTCTCTGCTCCCTCTCCCACCTACTAGAGCAGCCCGGATTTCACACAGAGGAAACTGTTGAGAAAAAAGAAAGGAGAAATACAAATACAGATACAAATACTATCTTTGTCATTCGGTTTAAACAGTATTTTATTTGGAACATGTCACAATACAACTTCCACACACATACACAGCATCAATTCAATTACATCGGTCTCGATCAATTCCATCAGCAGACCACTTCACCAATTATATAATTCGCCCATGTTGTCCAGTTGTTTCAGCTCCCCTCCCCCCCCCCCCCCCCCCGCCCCCCCTCTCTTCTTTCTTTTACTTTCCTCGACCATTCCCCATCCCCCCCCCTCCATCCTCTCCTTCCACCTCTCCCCAGCTCTACCCCCACACCCACCCCCACCACAACCCCTGCCCGACCTTGCCTGCCTTGTCCGGCAATAGCGCCCAGTGGAGATAGTGATTGTTATGGAGGACCAAGTCGTAAATCGCCATAATTGCCTCCCATGGACGCCAGAGCTATCTGAGGCATCGTTCCTGCCATGTCCTCTGGTCTGGAGTCCCCTCACCCCCCCCCCCCCCCACCCCCCCACACACACACACCCCGCCACCCAAACCCCCACCCCACCCCCCGAAGATAGAGAGAGAGAGACAGACAGACACAGATAGAGAGATTCAGTTATGCCATGGTGTTCCGTGTTTATTTTTTTCTGTTTTACTCTCTCTCTCTCTGTCCATCTGTTCACTCCTCTCTCTAGCTGCCTGTCTGCCCCACACCCCACCCCCTCCCCCACCCCACCCACCCCCATTCCCTCGCCCCTCTCTCACTTTCCCTTTTGGTTGTATTGTGGCGTAAAAGCTGTGCAATTGTTTGTCTGTGTTGTCTATTCCAAGCTTCGTGTCTTTCCCAATACGAGTAATAATGTTCCCCGCCCCAACCCATCCACCACCCCCACAAAAAAGTGGAGAGTGGGAAGGAGGGAGTGAGAAAGAGAGAGGGGGGGGGAGATAGAGAAAGATAGAGAGAGAGGGGGGGCGGGGTAGCTACAGACAGAGAGAAAGAGGGGCACAGACAGAGAGAGAGAGAGAGAGAGAGAGAGAGGGTAGCCACAGACAGAAAGAGGGGCACAGACACAGAGAAAAAGAGAAAGAGAGAGAGGACACAGAGAGATATATATATATTAAAGAAATTCAAGGCTTTGTGTGTACCTATATGTAGTTTAGCCCGCAAAGGGATGCAATTTATATTAAAAAATGAAAAGCAAACCCCGACAGCAAACCGCGGTTCATGTGTGAATCGAACCCGACAAGGAACCGCGCATCCTCGAGAGGCGCTTTAGCCACTAGGCCACCGGGCCACTCCACGTCTTGAGTGTGTGCAGATGGTCAGTGGCTGACCATCAGCAAACGTGGAGTCCATGGCGATGCATGCTTGATGACCTGTGAGCTCAGCTCTCCTGAATCGCACCGATTAGCCAGATTGTGTGTGTGTGTGTGTGTGTGTGTGTGCGCGCGCGCGCGCGTAGGTGTGAATGTGTGTGTGTATGTATGTGTGCGTGTACGTGTATGTGTGTGTGGTGTGTGTGTGTGTGTGTGTGTATGCGATTTACTGTTCACGGACTGCTTTGACGTGTCCTGCACGTGCAACCTTATAGAAGTCTTTGTTTGACCGGGTTTGGGCTGCTTTCCCGTCAATTTGTGCGTGCGGGGATGTGGTAGCGCGCGCGCGCGTGTTTGTGTGTGTGTGTGTGTGTGTGTGCGCGTGTGGGTGTGTGTGCGTGTGTTTGAGCAACTGAGTGAAATAAAACACTAACTCTTTCACTATTTCAGCTCACTCTGTCTTCTTATCCATGTCGATCGTCACATGATACCAAATCTTTCTTTCCCTTGTTACAATTTCCACGTCAACCCCACTTCTTTGAAGCTGAACCGTTAACGTTTTCAAACATCTTATGAGATGTTAACCCCCCCCTCCTCCCCCCCCCCCACCCCCCACACACCCACCCCTCCCCCTAATACCTTGAATACTGTTCTTCACTGTCGTCACCACCGTCTCCCCTCAGTTACCGCTTGCTCACGATGAAACATCTCTTACATTTTATCCGCATTTGTTTCAATCACCCAACAGTTTCCTGAAAGACCTCACACAAAGCAGCTCAAATTTCCAGAACCATTCCTAGCCCCCCAAACCCAGAGAAAGAGCAAACATCCTACCCACCTCGAAAATAAGACAATCAGTTTCTCGTAAAAACCTTCTCATAGTTTGTTGAGAAGCGATTTAGGAAGTGATCGTTTAACCGGAAATTAGGCTAAATTAATGTACGTCACCCCACTGCGTAATCTCGGGGAGAGAGAGAGAGAGAAAAGAATTAGGTGAGCGAAGTTTAGCAATGAAGGGACACAAGTCTTTTTCTCGTCGACTATTATTCCTAACATTTTGCCTGGCCTGGGGCGAAATCGGGGGAGCTGGTTTGGTGGCGGTATTATGGTGCCACGTGTGTGTGTTTTACGATCTCTGGCGCGAGTTCAGACCTGGCCACGGCTGAGTGACGCTGGCAGATAGCGGGAGGCAGCCAAGCGAGACCCTTACTGCCAGGGCCAGGGACTTAGACCGTGGCCGGGCGACCCCCCCTGCTGCTTTACTGAAGCATCACGGAAGCCGGTATCAAAAGAACAACTTGACCGCCTGCTGAGGCACACGCGACCAATCAGACTGTAAGTGCCGACAAAACAAAGCAGGGGTTTTTATTTGGGTGGGGGGTGGGGAGTATGGGGGGGGGGGTGAGGGGGGCAGGCGAGAGGGAGGAAAGGGGAGTGCCAGGGACACTGCTAAAGAGCAGAGGTTACAATCTTATCTCCTGTTTAAGTATTATTTTATGAAGAGATGGGTAGGGTACTTTGCTACTGGCTATACACAAGGCCTATACTTTACCCCGCCTCTCCTCTCTCTCTCTCTCTCTCTCTCTCTCGCCCAACGCCCACGAAAGCGAGTTCAGAGCTGTCCGTCTCTAAATCATACGCACACACACACACACACACACACACACACACAAAACCACCCAACGACGGGGAATGTACTGACTGACTTCCAATACTTTTTTGTTGTTGTTGTTATTATTATTATTATTATTGCTAGTATTATTAATATCATCATCATCATCATCATCATCGTTGTTGTTGTTGTTCTTAGTAGTAGCAGTTGCAGTAGTAGTTGTGGTAGTAATGCTTGGCTTTTGAGATACTGTAAACGTCCACCTTGTGTTAAAGTTGTTTATTCTTTCAGCCCACCTAAACATCTCCAGTTCGTGTAAATTTAATACACCCATATCTTTCCATTCCTCTTAAACTTTAAAAAAAAAAAAAAATGTTCCCTTGTCTTTTGATTTTCGTAATTACAATAAATTTTATTTATTCTGTGCCTTTCGTCGATAATCAAAAGGTTGCAAAACATCATCGTTTTCTTCATCATTGTTCCCTCTCTCCCTTTGCCTCTCCCTCTTTTTTTTGCCATAATCGTCATCATCGTCAGTGTCTTCTGCTGATTCTTCTTCTTCGTCATCGTCCCGCAGGCAGTGGTCTCCGTTATGCGGGCTGAAACGTAGGGATGTCGGTAGGGGGAATGTGTGCCACCACCTGTAAGACATCAACACATTTTGCAGATGTGGTGTGTTCTGTGCTTAATGTGCATGTTTTGGATTTGTCTTCTTACAGCAAAAACCAGAGATGTGGTGTGTTCTGTGCTTAATGTGCATGTTTTGGATTTATCTTCTTACAGCAAAACCCAGATATGTGATGTGTTGTGTACTTAATGTGCACGTTTTGAATTTATCTTCTTACATCAAAACCCAGATATGTGATGTGTTGTGTACTTAATGTGCACGTTTTGAATTTATCTTCTTACAGCCAAAACCAATCGCCTTTAACCGGGAAATATTTGTCTCCGGTATACAACGTAAACACAGTAGATCGGCTTGGCAAAAAAAGCCTGGCCTTGTTCGCTTTCTTATTGTCTCTCTGTCTCTCTCTGTCTCTATCTACCTATCTGTCTGTCTATCTATCTATCTGTCTATCTATCTATCTCTCTCTCAAGCTGCACAACCGATGACTACATTGTTTCAGCAGACAAAGTTGAGAGTTGAAATGGATCAACTCGCGTTTTACGATCTGCACAAAGAAGAAGAAGAATTTTTTTTAAATTTCCCCAGTGCACCGAAAGCAAAGTAAACGATTCCGTTCCCGACACTTTGACAGAGTCACCAACTGACGTGCATCAACACTCAACACGTTAACTCACTCAGTACGGCCTGTCCTCTCTTCTCCTCTACACAGACCCCTTGGATGTCCAGTGGGTGTCTCAATGACCCAACCTTTAGCTTCTGTCGTCAGAATTGTGGTATTCTTTGTCAACATTCACCTCTTCAGTATAAGAGCCTTCCGCTTGCAATATTTTGATGGTGGTAATTGGGGTGAAACGCTGTTAACGTCGTCTCTTTCGCCGTTCGTATGGTGAGAGTTAATAACACTCTGCATTGACGTCGGCACAGGAAATTGGGCTGACGAAGGATAACCAGTCCAGGAGCCAGTTGTATTGCTTGGTTCTAACTTTTTGACAGTTACACGTGACTAAGTGCCTACGTTGACCGAACTACGCCATTGGTCAGTTCCATACTACACACAGTTAGTAGCGGGTAACGACCATACTAGGCTCTTCCGTCCGAGCAATGCAACTGGCTCCTGGCAGGAAAACGGAAATAAAGTGGTGGATCTAACACTTCACACTGATCCCACCAGAACTCCAACACTTACCAAAAAAAGGGGAGTGAAATGAGGAGGGGTTTGGAGTGTCTGTGATTCGACGTTTCAGAAGTCTGAATGCGTGCTCTGCGCTCTCTACGGATAAACTGGTTGAGCCAGTTGCATTGCTCGGACGGAAGAGCCTAGTATGTTCGTAATCCACTACTAACTGTGTGTAGTATGGAACTGACCAATGGCGTAGTTCGGTCAACGTAGGCATTTAGTCACGTGCAACTGTCAAAAAGTTAGAACCAAGCAATACAACTGGCACCTACATGGCACTCAAAATGCCGAACTCCCACTCAAGTAAATCACTTGTATTTGCTTTTTTTTTCTTTTTTTTTTTCCAATTAATGCTGCCTTGTGCGCATGTGTGTCTTCTGCGGTTCTTGACCTATATTTATACCCTCCCGGAGTCACTCCATTCCCACTCCCTTTTAATGGCTTCTGTTTTCTGTATTGTTCTCTTAGTTTTCCTTGAACTACTTTAAGTGCTCTCTCTCTCTCTCTCTCTCTCTCTCTCTCCCCCCTCTACCTCTCTCCCTCTTCCCCCTCTCTCTTCCCCTTCTCTCTCCCCCTCTTTCTCTCTCTCTCTCTCTCTCTCCCCCTCTCTCTCTTTCTCTCCCTCTCTCTCTCTCTCTATTTTGCTTTGGGTGGAATGGCTTTACTTATTTTCGCTTCTTTAGCTATGTAGGGTGAGGACTGGATGTAAAAAAAAAAAAAAAAAAAGCATGCTACTTGCTTATCTATCACCCTCGATGATAAAGATCGTGTCTTATCTTGTCTCTCTCTCTCCCCCCCCCCCCTCCCCTCTCTGTCTCTCTCTGCCTCTCTGTCTCTCTCTGTCTCTCTGTCTATCTGTGTCTCTCTCTCTCTCTCTGTGTCTATCTGCATATTTAGCTATCTATCTATCTATTGTAGTGGATGTAGATTAGAAAGGACGGATTAGAAGAATAAGCCATGCCAAAAAAAAAATCTTAATCCTTTAATGAAAACAACAACAAACGAGTTGTCTCTTTTTTCTTCTTTTTTTTTTTCAAACAACCCCACCCCGCACGCCTTTCTGCCACCGCCGACCCCATCCCGTTGTTTGTTTCAGCAAGTATCCATGTGAAAATGACAGTTGGGAGAGGAGAGAGAGAGAGGGGGGGGAGAGACGGGGGGGAATGACCCAATTAAGTTCCAATGACCCTCGTGGGGATAGTGGGGATCGTGTTGCATTGCGGAAATAAAAACGTGTCATACCTCTGGCGGCCTGCCGTTGCTCGGCACTGGAGGCATGGAACTCACACACCGACCCCCCTCTCACCCCCCTCATCCCAAACCCCTCCCCCCCCCCTTACCCTCCAACCTCCAGTACAGGTGTGAACCGTCTTCAGATCCAATCCTTACAGTCCGATCCCCCTGCCCCCCTCCCCCCAACTCTTCCCCCTCCACTCTCTCTCTGTCTCTGTCTCTCTCTCTCTCTTTCTCCTGCTCCCCCTTCCTTTCCAGAGAGCAAACACACTCAGTCGCAACGGTAAACAAGGCGCCAGTCCCTTCAGCCCCTTCAAATCTCCTCAGCTGAAGTGATATCCAATTTGCTGCCGCTTGGAATTCAATACCAGCGCCGGCCAGAACAAAACAGTGTCGCTAAAAAAAAAAAAAGTATTGTCCCCGCAGAGAGTGCAGTTTGCCAAAACAGCTTTTCCCCCAGCTCCACCCCCCCCCCTCCCCCCATCCCAACCCACCCCCAACACACACACACACACACACACACACACACACCGCCTTCATCCCCGAGAATGATAAAGATGCTTTTATTTATAATACAGCTTTGCATTTCTGAAAACGTTTTCTTGTTTGCTTTTTGTTGTTGTTGTTGTTTTTTTAGTGTGTGGGGATGGAGGGGGGAATGGGGGAGGCGGGGGGTGGATGCGGGGGGGACGTTTTAGTAGGCGTGGTTTTCTCTGCTCCGGGCTAGAAGTCGGAGGCATAAAGCTTATCAAAGTCACATTAAATGATATTAAAACCGAGAAGGCAGGTGCGGTGTTCTTTTCAAACAGAAAACTTTGTG
>NC_134876.1:77839334-77841834 GCF_041734735.1 Babylonia areolata | reverse complement strand
AACAAAGCGTGTCATCTTAGCGGGGGAAGGACGGACGATTTTGTCCCGTTAGTCCTTGCGGTAGCGGTAGTAGCGGGGCTGATAATCTAATGAGTGCCATAGTTAACTAACTGGGGTGATGACTGCATTATCATCATCACTACAGCTGGCTTCCGTCGCTTGATAGATAATGTGATTGTTATTGTTGTTCTCTCCTGCCCCCTTGGTTTGTGTGTCAACGTGCGAGAGGGTAACAGTTGGTACTGTGGAGAATTTGGGGGTGATGACTGCAGCCGTGATATAGCTGAATGCGGAACAAAAGAAAAGGAGGAAAGGAAAGAAACGAGTGACAGTGACAGTGATTAAAAGGCATCAGACGCTAAGCCTCTCCTCCTCCTTCTCCTCCTATTCCTATTCCTCCTGTTCCTCCTTTCATAATCCTTCTTCTCCTTTTTTTTCTTGGGATTAAGAGGTGTGTTGTCACCTTAAAACCAGCTGAACGAATAACAACAGTTGCCACATCTATATGTCTCTGTAAAAAGCTTACTTTTCTTGCGATAAGTTTTGATTAATATGAATTTAGATATACCTCAGATTTTTCAGTCTCTTGCTTTCCTTTTTTCTTGACGCCTTGATTTTCTTCCGTTTTATTCTATCTTTTTATTCGCGATTTTAAGGGTGGTTGGTTGTAAGAAAGCAGGTATGCAAGTTTGCCAATCTATTTAAAACAGAACAAAAAGAGTTTCGTCTGCTCAATATTGCGTCTCTCTCTCTCTCTCTCTCTCTCTCTCTCTCTCTCTCTCTCTCTCTCTCTCTCCTCTCAGAGGTGTTAAAAAGTCAGTGCTTGCATGCGTACGTGAAAAAGGTATGTATTCAGAATATTTGGATTGTCCAAAATATTTTTAATGGGGTAAAGCAAGATTGTCTTTTGAGCCCACAAATGTTCTCTTTTTTTATTAACGAATCAGCAACAGAATTGTCGAGAAAAAGGAAGACATGGAATTGAATTAATTCCGGGACCAATTGAGATATTTTTACGGTTATTTGCAGATGAGGTTGTTCTTTTGTCTGGAACTGTTAGGGGTTTGCAAAACCAATTAAATGCATCGAAAGAAGAAGCAGACTATTTGGGTTTAACAGTTAACGTGGATAAAACTTACATTGTTTATTTAGAATGGGTGGACATCTGTCAGTGCACGAAAAATGGATTTATGGAAATGAGGATGTTAAAGTTACAAATTCATATAAATATTTGGGAATGATATTCTCAACAAAATTAAGCTCAAACTATGCTTGGGAAGAATCTTGCAGGAAAGCAAAGAAAGGTGTTATTGAAATACTAAAATCATTAAAAAGAATTTTTTTAAAGCTTAAATCTATCGATTACTGTCTGTTTTGGAAAATGTTTGACGCACAAATTGAACCCATACTTACATATGCAGCCGAAGTTTGGGGACTAAAGTTAATTTACAGATGGAAAAAAGTACATACTTATGCAATTAAACGTTTTTAAATGTTCCAACACAATGTTGTATGGGGAAACGGGTAGATATCCTTTGTATATAAGAACGTTTGTAAAATGCATTAAATATTGGTTGAAATTATTGAAACTTCCACAATCACGTTTACCCAGACAGGCTTACGAGATGATGCTGTTACAAATGGAATTAGGAAAAGAAAAATGGGCTTATAGGTTTTGTCTGGACACGGTTTTCGAATTGTGTGGATTTCTCAGGAAGTGGGAAGTGAACAGCAATTTACATCACAATTTAGAGATAGATTAATTTGTTCTTTTAAACAAAATTGGCATTCAGATATGGAATGCAAAGAGAAATATAGTTGGTTTTTCTCATTCGAAAGTATATTTCATACTGAAAAATATCTGACAGTCATCACAGATAAGTGGCACAGGTTAAATTTTGTAAGATTTCGGCTACGGACATTTGGTTTCAATGCAAATAAATAAATTGTGGTTTCAACTTGCAGCATCCACAGAATCGCCATGTCCTTTGTGTGCATCTAGCGTAGATAACGAAAAACATTTTTTTTGTTTGTTTGTTTATTGCAGACTATACGATAAAGTAAGAGAAAAATGTACATTAAAAAAAAAATCATCTAGCTGAAAGACATGATTTTTTTTTTCTTTTTCGTCTGATGATGAATATATCATACAGTCAGTAGCTAAATTTATTTCAGAAGCATAAGAATAAGGCATAATCGTGATGACCAGAACAAACCAGAGTAAATGAGGAGGATATCCATGTGTAAAGTTTATTTTCTTATGTTAATTTGGTGAGGCAGATAATTGATATACTGAACTATATCACTGCCAGAAAGGATGGTCGAGTTTGTTTGTATGATTCTTTTTTTTTTTCATTTTTCTTTTTTGGGGGTGGTGGTGTTTTTTTGTTTTTGTTTTTGTTGTTTGTTTTTTTGTTTTTTGTGCGGCTTGTTCAATGTGTTGTGAGAGAGTGATATTTAGAGATGTGTTTGTTTGTTTGTTTGTTGATGAAACACTAAT
>NC_134876.1:77824334-77834334 GCF_041734735.1 Babylonia areolata | reverse complement strand
CGCGCGCGCGCGTGCGTGTGCGTGTGCGTGTGTGTGTATGCATGTCAAAAGAACTTGCCTTTTGGTGAATGTACGAGAATGTCGCACAGACCTGTTGAATTGTTCGTGTGTGTGAAGCTGGCGGTCTGATGAAAATGGATAGTGGTCTATTGCACACAATAAGTTCTGCCACGTACAGAAAAGCCACGGGAAAAAAAAAGAGAGAGAAAAAAATGATAGGGATAAACCCCCCAAAAAAAACTCTTTGACTGCATTCTTTAAACAACAGAAAAAAAAAAACCTTTTGCAAAATGACTCGTGCGCCATCTGCATTATGTGTATGCGTCTCTTGTGTCTTTTGCCTTTTTGTACGTCACTGTTCAGCATAAGCAGACATTTTTTTTAAACTGTGTTTACTCCCTTGGAAGGGCGGGAGGTGGGGGGGGGGTTGATCTTGTTTCCGCGAAGCAGTAGAGCCTGGTTCATCTGCAAACAGATACTGCGTTTTTCTTCGGGTCTTTGGATCTCTCATGGTGATGTGAATTGATGACAGAATAGGTCCGTTTTTTGTGTGTGTTTTCACGTTTACCGATTAGGTTCAAACCCTAAAGTTGTCCTCAGTCGTTCAGAACACTGCGACAGAGAGTTATCAATCTCCTGAGAAAGAAAATGTATAAAGCTGTAACTGTCGCCTTTTTTCCTTTTTTTCCGAACTGGTCCTGTCACATACGGTAGTGGTAATTGCAATGAAACCTCATACGTTTGAGAGACGTAGTGGTGTATTGAGGGGCTAAAATGGGAAGAATGAATCTGGTAGTATTGAGAAGTTTGTTCATGGATATATGTTCACACACACACACACACACACACACACACACACTACCGACAGAAGAAAGATGACAGTGTAGACCAGACACGCACCAATAACAAAAACAAAAAACAAAAAAACCTCACTTTGTGATACTGGAAGTGTTATCATCACACAACAAACGCGTGCCCAAGCACACAATCTTTCACTCCAGATTAATGCACACAACACCAGCTGGTAGCTGATGAGACGCTTTAGGCACGCACAGAGAGACAAATCACATCATGTTGTTTAAAGCCAAGCCGACCACTAAGGACGCACAGAGACAATTACAGTAGCAACGTACGTAAGAATAAACACGGGGCGTTTTTTATTTGAGGGTTGTTGTTGTTTTTTTCTATTGTGAAGGAAAATGATTGTCAGTGTGTATTTGCCTGATTGCTCGAGTGGGCCGGATTTGTGTGTGTGTGTGTGTGTGTGTGTGTGTGTGTGTGTGTGTGTGTGTGTGTGGTGTAGTTGTTGTTTTGTTTGTTTTACTTTTTGAGATCACTCTTTCTGTATAATGTGTTTCAAAGACGATGATGTACAAGTTTCTATGCCCCCTGGGCCGGGGTACATGAAACAATTTCTTGCCCTGTCTTGCCTTGCCCTGCCTTGACCTGCCCTGCCTTGCCCTGCCCTGTCTTGCCTTGCCTTGCCCTACCCTGCCTTGCCTTGTTCTGCCTTGCCTTGCCCTGCCCTGCCCTGCCCTGCCCTGCACTGCACTGCACTGCACTGCCTTGCCTTGCCTGGCCTGGCCTTGCCCTGCCTTGCCTTGTTTCCGTTTGTCTTCCTCTGTATCTTGTTTTTACATTCTTTTTTTTTAAAGTTTTTTTCCACTTGCCTTTCATCACACGGGTCTGAACGTTGTTGAAATTTAATTCCTAATATACTAACTTATAAAAGCATAGTTTCATAATTGTATCACTCAATGAAAAGTTACCACTAACTTAGTATCTGTCCATTTACGAAAGAATGCTCCAAACAGGTCTGGCAGACAGATTTCACTGTTGAGTGTAGGTGAACCCGATCTTTACTTATTCAACTGAAATCCTTTTCAAAATCAGTTGTGTGAGTGTGAAAAGAGTGAAAAGCGTTGTTTAAAATACGGGCGTCATGGCATGATGTGTGTTGTTTTTTGTTGTTGTTTTTCAGCATCTTTTCACCACAGGAGCACTTATTTACCCTTGTGTGCAGGCGAATGTATAATAAGCAGAGTGGGGTTGGGCTGGGGAAAGGGGGGGGGACTTGTGTGTAAGTGCCTTTGTGAAGCGAGAGGCACTGAACTTTTCATCAGTGTGTGTGAAAACAACAAATCACCTATTCTTTGTCTCTGACTTTTTCTGTCTCTGAAATTACAGCACCCGCTCGATCCCGCTTTCAGCTACCATGTACCACGGCTCCTATCCCCATCACACACACACACACACACACACACACACACACAAAAAAAAAACAAAAAAAAAACAAACGGTGAAACTTGAGATCATATTGAGATCGGAAAGGTGGTGGGTAGGGATGGAATGCGATCTTCAAAGACAGAGAGAGGGAGAACGGGGAAGAGAGAGAGTGGGGGGGGGGGGGGGGTGGAATAGATAGAAAAAGGAAGAGAGAGAGACACAGAAAGAGAGACAGACAGACCGACAAACAGAGACAAAGAGAGACAGACAGAGACAGAGAGACAGACAGACAGACAGAGAATGAGAGACACTGAGAGCGCAGTCAAACAGAAAAGGGGGGAAATCATTACAGCATCAGACAGTGGAAAGTAGAGAAGGGAAAGATAATACAGGGACAGGATAGGGGTGGGTGGAAGCGGGAGAGAGAGAGCGTGAGGAAGCGAACTCCTTTTAACCCCCACCTCCCCCACCCCCACCCCCATAGCCCCCCCCCCCCCAAACCCCCTCCACCTACCCCCCCGAACTTTTCAGTCCCACCCCCTAGCAAGGTAAACAGTGCCCCTCACGGTCGGCAATCTTCATTACCTCCCCCTTTTGTTGTCGTGGGGAGACTTCATTAGGCGGAAGCGTATCGCTTTCCGGTCTCTCTCTCTCTCTCTCTCTCTCTCATCATGGCCACCCTTCCAGGGCTGTGGGTGGGTGCGGGTTGGCGGGATGGCGGGGTGCGGAGTGGGGTTTGGGTGGGGGGATGTGGAAAGGGAGGTATTGCGGTGGGGACATAGGTGATGGGAGGTGGGGGTGGTGGTGGTGGTGGTGGGGTGGGGAGGGAGAGGTGTTCGGATGATGGAGCAGATGATGCCGTGTCCAGACAGCTCCTGTCTGTCTGTCTGTATGTATGTATGTATGTGTGTGTGTGTGTGCATGTGTTTCTCTGTCTCCCTGTCTCTGTCTCTCTGTGCATTGCATTCATCCATGTCTGTATGACCATAAAGTGCGTGGCCTGAATAAATCACACACACACACACACATATATATATATAATATATATATATATATATATATATATATATATATATATACGCACACATGCCAATGCATATTTATTAATCTCGAAGACAATGACCCCATTTTACTTCCATTACCATTCTGTCTTATGTCTCTGTCTGTCTGTCTGTCTGTCTGTGTCTCTCTCTGCGCGTATGATTGTGTGTGTGTGTGTGTGTGTGTGTGTGTGTGTGTGTTGTTTTAACTGGTTGACCTCGTTTTCATAAATTATTCATTTTTGATGCCAAAGTGATAATTTTCCAACTCCCGAGACCACTCTTTTCATTTCTTTTCTTTTTCTTCTTCTGCGAAAGGCAGTTTCTTTCCTCATACTTTGTCCAGCATTTATTTCCCCATCTTAGAGCGGAACGAACAAATTTATGAATTACAACAACTCCTTCCTACTCTCGTTATCACTTTACTGCGGTGTCAACGGAAGCCTTCGAAGTTTGGTCTGTTGAACTGTGGATGTGATAAACACACGAGGTTGTGATCATCACTCTAAAACTTCTGAGGCTCTGCTCCGGTGCTGATTTCCAAAGCGATTTTAAACAGCAAAATCCAACAGCAAATTCCCACGTCCAGCGCTGAAGAGTCACATTTTGTCGCCCTAGAGCATCACACAAGCGTGTCATAATCGTTTCAAGAAGATACGTGACATATCGCGACGTAGTTTTGATAAAGAGAAGCGGTTGTAGCATTATAACCCCCCTGGGTGAGTCCGTTTAGGGCATTTACCTAGCTTTCGTTATAACACCTCAATGGTTGTAGGGAGTAGATATATATATATATGTGTGTGTGTGTGTGTGTGTGTCTGATTGTTAGACTTACTTATCACACGTTCAGAAATTTTGTGGATTTGAAGAAAAGTTCGTCAAAAGTCGAGTCTTCATTCGAGCGATTTGTTACGTCTGTAAAATGGAGGTGGGAAGGGAAATATGGGTTGTAGAAGAAGCACTGTAGATGAAGACGTGTAAGGGTTAACCCCCCACCCCCACCCACTCCTAACCCCCCACCCCCACCCCCCAAAAATTGGGCGTCGAAAGCCAAGCGGGGACAATATGGTCTCAACTGGAAGTCGAATTTTTACGCTGGGTTAACAATCGCCTTACATCCACGTGGTATCAACACGTTAAAGAAATCATGACGAAGGGGTGTGGGGGATGGGGGATGGGGGTTGCAATGTTTCGCTGCTGAACATAGCTTTGGGATTGGAAGACGCTAAAAGCAAGGAGCGTTGAATGAGCCTTTGAACGACGCGGACAATTTTCTCTTGCTTCAGCAGTGGATTGAGTACAGCCATGGATAGAGACCTACACATTTTGACGTACCGTAGTTAACCCAAACTTGCCGCAACTGTGTTATAAACGTTTTAACAAGATAATGCGAAATATTACAGAATATTTTGATGGAGATTTATAGTTGCTGTAATACCCTGGAGAGTATTTGTGAACTTACCCCCACGAAGCCCTTCAAAGAAATAATGAAGAGAATGAGAGAGAGGGAAAGAGAGAGAAGGGGGAGAGAGGGGGGAAGAGAGGGAGAAAGAGAACGTTAGGGTGAGAGAATGGGAAGAGGAAAACATTGACAAAAATGTATTATTTCAATGTTGTTGTACAGCACTGATTCAAGAGAACAATCAAACACATTCAGTTTTTGTTTGGTTGTTGTTGTTTTTTGTTGTTGTTTTTTTTGTTTGTTTGTTTTGTTTTGGTTCTTGTGGGATTTTGTGTGTGTGTGTGTGTGTGTGTGTGTGTGTGTGTGTGTGTGTGTGTGTGTGTGGTTTCATGTAACTTTGCATGCGTGTCTTATAAACCTTGTTCAGGTTTAATTGACATTAAAATTGATTCTGATTCTGATTCTGATTCATTCAGTAAATTCCATAACAAAGAGAATAACATTCTTTCGGATTGTTTGGCAAAACCCCTTTATCTGATAACAATACTAACTGATGAAATGTATGATGTTCTTTTGGGGATATTTTCTCGAAATGAGCGTGTGTGTGTGTGTGTGTGTGTGTGTGTGTGTGTGTGTGTGTGCGTACGTGTGTGTGTGTGTGTGTGTGTGTGTGTGTGTGTGTGTGTGTGTGTGTGTGTGCACGCGTTTGGATGTGGGAGAGAGAGAGAAAGTGAGAGACAGACAGACAGACAGACAGCGAGACACAGAGCACGCGCTGAGTAAAATATGTGTGTGTATATCTGTGCGCGCACGCGCCTTTGTATGTTTGCGTATACGCGTTCGCGCGGCATACATGTACTCCCCAACACACACACACACACACACACACACACACACACACACAACCATCAGCCTACGGTCTATTTGCTCACGCGATAGAATCGGTAGCGTTAGCGGTAGCGGTAGTAGCAGTAGTAGTAGCAGCAGTAGCAGTAGTAGTAGCCTATCCGTCGATTGACGGGTGGGCGAGAAAGGACTCCATCCACCCAGATCCCGAAGGGACTGAGCCTCTGCTGGCAATGGCTGCTCACACCTTTCGCCACTTTGCACGTGCCTGAGGCCAAAGGCCAGCGATTTCTTCCCCGCTGGCCCGGGCGCACCGTAAACACTGAAGCGGAGGTTTGAACCCCAAGCCCCGCCCCGCCCCACCCGGACCCGCCTCGCCTCGCCTCTCTACTAGTAGGCCATTGTGGCCCCAGGTCTTTGTTCTTCGTAAACGACCGGCCCCATCTCTCTGGCCTTGGGTTTTGAATCACCAAGGGTTCAGCCAAGGTTCCCTTGCTGAATCCCCCCACCCTCTCCCCCCGCCTTCACCCCCCCCCCACCACCCCCCCACACACACACTTTTTTGGTTTTGTTTTATTTTTGTTAAGTTTCATAAAGACTGGAAAATGTGCAAATATAGGGAAATCTGCTGTGCAAAGTTTGGAATTGTAGGCCTGCAACATAGCGCATGACAGTATCCTAATAAGAATTTAAATATTAAAACAAACATTTAAAAAATGTCTTGTGTTGCATTATATCAATCGTTTTTTTAATTAGTTTTATATGGTACTGATTTGCTATTTTCTCTTTATTTCGTATCCTTAATAAACACTATAATCTGTCCAGTCCAAAAGAAATTGATAACTTACCAAATAAGTAAATAAATAAACGAGTATATATAAAAAGGCAAACGAAACAGAAATTTTAAAATAATATCTATTTCATTTGATAGAGAATAAGCATGAATGTGTCAATCAGTGTACTCCTGGAACTACTACCACCCGTAACTCTCTCCCTCTCTGAGTCTGTAACCCCCCCCCCCCCCCCCCCCCCCCCCCCCCGTCCCCCCCTCCCACTCCCCCACACACACTGATCGAATATCTACATAATTATAGACCTAACAGGTCTGATAACAAGATACATTACACGTCCATCTTTTTTCTTTCTTTTTTTTACCACGCATGGTGTTCACCACCACCCACCTCCACAATACCACTACCCCCACCCCTTCCCCCTTCCCAACCCCTACATCCCTTTATCCTTCATCAAACCGTGGAGGGGGGGGGGGGATTGGGGAGGGGCAGATTTTGACCGAGCGTAAACTTCGAATCCGGCTACTCTTCTACAGTGTTATTTTTCCTCGTCTCTCTTTGAAAACCTGATCCGATGGAATTACGATTAATCAGCAAAAACACCGCGGAATACAACTGGATTAGGCTGCCTGGACAGGTTTGTCTTGATGTATCACTCTGAGTCTGACCCGGGCTGTAATTAAGTGGCACCTCTTCCATCCGTCCATCCGTCCCTTCTCGGCCATAGCCGCCATGTTTGCTCTCGCTAAACCGCGGCACGTGCACGAGATTTGCGGACCAGCAACGCGCTAATGACCGGCACGCGCGCCTCGCCTTGACAGCACGCTTCCATCACGCGGCGCACGTGCTGAGGGTCAACTGACAGGTTATGTACATGCTGTGGAGAAGTGCTCGTTTGTGTGTGTGTGTGTGTGTGTGTGGTGTGTTGAGGAAAAGACAGAACATTTTCGCGCGTCAGATTGATGGGCTGAGCGGATGATATAATGAGAAGACAGAAGGAAAAACCCTCATTGAGAACAATAAACGTGCAGACAAGCTCTTTTCCTTCTCCATACGTTTTTTTTTTCTTCTCCCTCGCTAAAGAGTTCGGAAGAAGATAAAGAAAACAGATAGATAAATGATAGATACAAAAAAAGGGGAAATTAATCAAAACGATAATAAATGTGCAAGCAAGCTTTCTTCTATTCTCTTTTCCTTCTCCATATTTTATCCTCGCGAAATGGTCCGAAAGATTACGAAGAAAACAGATTAATAAATGATAGATACAAAACAAAATAATAGCGTTTATTCAAAACGGTAATAAACGTGCAGGCAAGCTTTCTTCTATTCTCTTTTCCTTCTCCATATTTTTTCCTCGCGTAAGGGTCCGAAAGATTACGAAGAAAAATAAATAAATGATAGATGCAAAACAAAATAATAGCAAATAATCAAAACGATGACAGTAAATGAATAGGTGTTAAAAGAATTAATAATGATTATAGACAGACCTCTGTCAAAATGATGAAATCAACGACAGCCTATAGTAGTGGTGAGATAGAACCTTGTCTATCTATCCCGGGAGTTCGCGAGGTCACTGGTTCGATTCTCGACAGTGCCTGATAGCTAGGTGAAGGATGGAGACTTTTCCGTCAACAGAAGTGCACAGACCTGCTAGGTGTGCCTGAAGCCTCTTCGTGGCCGAGTTCGGTGGGTTATGAATGTCCGGAAATAATAGTTATTATTATTATCATTGTTGTTATTAGCATTTACGCCTAATCTTGAAAATAAGCCTTAGGGGTTTACAATTAGAACACATATTTAAATATCAAAAAGGAAAAATTGAACACAAGATACCAAACATCATTAAAAATTATTCAACCCCTCCCCCCTCCCCGGCCTCTCCCCCCGCCGCCCCCCTCCACCCCCCACTCCCCCCCACACACACATACACAAAACACACAAGCACATGAGCACGGACACACATAAGTCATAGCACACAATCGTAAATATATATCACAACTCTAATAGTCATTTTAGGTCACACTGGAAAGGGATGAGATGTTGAGAATTAACCAGGAGGGTAAAAGGTGGGTCTACAGACTGGATTTGGAGGATTGCAGCGAAGATGAGCGACTGAGAGGCTGAGGAAGTTGATTCCAAAGAAATAATAGCAACACGCACACACCACCATAAGATCCATCATCAGCAAGCCGGTGTTGGTCGTTTCAAAGCCCTGACAAGCGTGCTGGGTTTATGATGATGATGATATTGATACTTATATAGCGCCTGTCCTCGGTCGGAGACCAAGCTCTAAGCGCTTAACAAACACAAGTTCATTTACCTGGGTAGAGCCGACTGACGGCTCCCATAAGGCGCTCATAATTCCTTTTCTGCGTCATTCAATCAGGTTTCGTGAGGTTTGTTTTGTGTATAACTCTTTCGTTTAACTTACCCCACCATGTAGGCAGCCATACTCCGTTTTAGGGCGTGTGCATGCTGGGTGTGTGTTCTTGTTTGTATAACCCACCAAACTCTGACATGGATTACAGGATTTTATTTGATCTTCTGGTGGGTATACACACGAAGGAGGGGGGGGGGGGGCGGAGTTCAGGCACTAGCAGGTCTGCACATATGTTGACCTGGGAGATGGGAAAAACCTCCACCAGGGGTGTATTCAAGACAAAATTCATTTTGCCTTCAGGCAAGTTATCTTTGACATGGTTGGGACCCTCAGGTACAGTTTACCTTGAAGGAAAAGTATCTTCATATTCAAGACACACGTGGTTTGCTCAGACAGCTAACCCATCATCTTTAAAAAAAAAAAAATCCCAACTATTCCGTCTGCCGTCTGCACATGCTCCCAGTTTCACTTCTCATCGCACCACAGCTCGGAACATAGTCGAGAGAGTTCGCAAAACACGTGCTATCCGTAAAAAAAAGAAAGAAAAATGCTGCAAAAAGGATCCGCCATATTTACCTCTGCTTCGTGGGCAGGTAGCAAGGGTAAATTGCTTTGGGTTTGTAGACAGGCGGGCAGACTCTTGTGTTCATGAATACCGGATATTGCTTACCCTCTGGCAGTTTACCTTGCCTCAGGCAGATTACCCGCAGATACACATTTACCCTCAGGCACGATGTTCTCCTGAATACGGCCCCAGGAACCGTTACCGAAATTCGAACCCGTGACCCTCGTACTGAAAGTCCAACGCTTTAACCACCTGCTCCATTTCCAGCAGATGTGGAATAGTGTACATGGATCAGTGCACAAGCTTTCACGTCTTTTTGAAACTGAAAACGAAACATCGTGTGACAGGAAGAAGAAGAATGGGAAGCTCTGCACGTGAAAGACAAATGGGTGTAACAGTTAAACGCGCCCAATCATTACACTTGCAGGAAGTTATCTTACATTTCTGGAACAGACAAAATCTCTATGCTTACATATTCGGTGTGTCGGAGGACTCGTACAATCTTTATAGTTCCGAACCATGGACAGACAATGGTAACGCACGAATGCAGACAGTGTTTATAGTTTAAGTCCTACAAAAAACGACCTGACCTTCCCTGCCCTGCCCTGCCCTGCCCTGCCCTGACCTCTCTCTCTCTCTCTCTCTCATTCTCTCTCTCGTATCTCAAGCTTTACAGAAGGCATGTTTAAACGTTAGCGATACTCCAAAACCCAACAGCTGATCATAACAAGAACCATGTTTATTCTTCTT
>NC_134876.1:77809334-77816834 GCF_041734735.1 Babylonia areolata | reverse complement strand
CTAATGAGTCACTGCCTACACAAAATACAGATCAACCAACTAAAGTCGGAATTTGACATGCTTGCCAGTGTGTGAAGCGAACTCGGCATCAAACGCGTCTTACAGCACATGCAAACAGAAATGGAACATCTTGACCTACAACTTTTATATAATGTGCATGAATGGTAACCGTAACACCCCAATGAGAAGAATACATTAACAGCGTCTAGAGGTTCTAGCACTGGAAGCCGTCGGATTCAAAGTCAACAGTAATAATTCTTCCTGTGAAAACCAGAGGCTAGTTTCCTGTTAACCCACTTGACATGAAAAAAAAGAAACACTTCTTTTCAGTCCTGACACAGTAGCAGACCAACAATTGCTGTCCACAGAACTCTAAAGTTCATTCTCTGGTCTGGGAGCGGCGAAGATCAAAACCTTAAGCAGGTGGTTGGGAAAAACAGCGTGGTCAAGCGGTGTCTCTTGTCCAGTCGATTCAATCCGTTGCTAACAACGCCCACCACGTGTCCTGGACTCCCGCTGACCACGGCACGACTGCTAACTCCTGTCCTTTCTTTTGTTACCCCAACACCTGAAGACCTTCACATGCTGAACGTGTGGACATGAGCGGAGGAGGTGGCCAAGCCCTTTTAACTATTGCTTTTCCACAAACACCACTATAAGGCAAATGAAGTGCTGAGTTCGTGTATCGGCATTAGCGAGCCAAAGCAGGAGAGAGAGAGAGTGGATCGTGGAGTGTAATGATGAATGGGCAGTTATTGGGGGGTGGCGTGTGGTTCTTCCTGAATGGAGATCAGTTATTGGGGTGGGGGCTGGGAGGGGGGGCTGTGGTCTCTGCTGAATGGAGATCAGTGGGTGGGGGAAATCACCTGGGGAATGCTATTGAAAAATGCCCACTAAATGTTCACTGGGAATTCTCAGTTTCGTGTGTGTGTGTGTGTGTGTGTGTGTGTGTGTGTGTGTGTGTGTGTGTGTGTGTGTGTTTCAGTTTTGTTTCGTTTTTGGTTTTTTTCTTTCATGTCGTTGTAGCTGTTGTTGTTGTTGGTGGTGGTGGTGGTGGTGAAGGTGGTGCTGTTGTCGCAGATGTCACTGTAAACACTAACAATGATGATCATGACGATCACAGTCTCTTCGTCATGATCGACAACACCTGCAGCAGCAGTGTGTGTGTGTGTGTGTGTGTGTGTGTGTGTGTGTGTGTGTGTGTGTGTGTGTGTGTGTGTGATGTGTTTGTGCGTGTGTGTTGTGAGTATGTGTGCGTGTGTATGTGTGTGTGTGTGTGTGTGTGTGTGTGTGTTATTGGTAAGAGAACTGGACCAAACGAATAGAAATCTCGTCCAGACAATTTTATTTTTGGACGTCCTGTGTAATCTTAAATCGATCTTTCTATCACACACACACACACACACACACACACACACACACACACACACACGTGTGTATGTACTACTATGTGTGTGCACTCAAAATACACACATGCCCATGAATAGATATGCACACCGACCATTCCCAAATTTTCAAAAAGCAAAACTAACAAACAAACAAACAGGACGAATTCGGAATGTTCGACATCCCCATGCACTGACAACACTTCACCATCGCCGTGGTCTTTCAACTGACACTCGTCTCTGATGAACGAAAATGAAACTGCATGCATGCATGCAGCTCTCCGGGCTGAGAGAATATGCAGACACAAACAAGTGACAGATATTGGACATTTGGAGGGATTGGCAGCGCTCGCGGTATCAGTACAATTTTTTTTTTTTAGACGTTTTCTGCGTGTTCTTTCATAGTATCCCGTATCTCAGCGTCATGAACCATGCCCAGGAGTTACAGACACCGGCAACAGTCCCTGTACAGAAACATCAAAGACAAGAGACTGACCATCCGCAAGACCACCCCCGTACGAGCAAGCACCTGCAAAAACACTCTTTCTCAGTAAAAAACACCCTACCCGTACATACTCACTGAACACCCGGGTAGTAGGGTCCTCTTAACCCTCCCCCCCCCACCACACACACCCACTTCCTCTCCCCCCCCCCCCCTCCCAGCTCCTTGTCACCTCCATCTCCCGCCCCCATACAGACAACTCAACACCCTCAACACAACACTACCCGACCACCACCCCCACACACACACACACACCCTCCCTCCCCACCGCTTCACTACCGTTGTCAAGGCGTGAACTGCTTCTTCTAGAAAGCTGCGGACGCACCAACATCAACCACGCGGATATTGGCAACACGTCTCAAAATAAAAGAAAAAGACCGAGGAGTGGAGTGGAGCAGTGTTCAACTCCATCAATATCTGGAAGTCACAATGTCACAATGACCGCCAACGACCAACTGAGCCAGATCAATGGAGGACCCTAGGTACGTGTGAATGGATTTTGGTGGGTAGGGGCGGGTGAGTCAGTTACTTCACGACCGAACCCTCCCATCCCAAATCCCCTGTACCTGGCTGTGTAGTTTTTACGATGTCATAACTTCCGCCTGTGCGGGTGGGCCACCACCAACCATCTTTTGGTCCTGTTGTCCACGAGGCTTCTTGTTGGACGCTGGCCTCTGTATTGTGTCTATGAACGTACACACTACGCTGGCAGGGTTTAGCTGGGGGCGGGGGAGGGGGGGCGGGTGCGGCGTGGGTGGGTTGTTGTGGTAAGTGTGGTGTGAAGCTTTCAGTTCCCGTGAGGTGAGGTGTCATGCTGAGCGTCAGGGGTGACCCACCAAAGGGGATTTGATCCTCTTGCCGTTGCGGTCTGTCTTGGCCGGACTGGACAACTTGCTAGCTGATCATGGAGTTTTAGTTATTTCTGGAGGAGAAAGGAAAACAGAAAATAAGAAAGTAAAAGGGAGTCTAATTGATAAAGGAAGAAAAACAAAACGAGAATGGATCAGTATCAGTATCAGTAGCTCAAGGAGGCGTCACTGCGTTCGGACAAATCCATATACGCTACACCACATCTGCCAGGCAGATGCCTGACCAGCAGCGTAACCCAAAGCGCTTGTGAATGGATCGTTCAAAAGCAATGCCTTTAGCGAAAGCAACAGATCTCTCTCTCTCTCTCTCTCTCTCTCTCTCTCTCTCATACACACACACTTACAGGAAGAGAAAAATCAAACATAAGTAGCCGAATTACTTTCTTATACAGGCATCCCTACAGACAGAGACAAACAGAGAGACATAGACAGAAAGACAGACAAAAAGACATAGCCAAATTCGCATTGTCTCGGGCTTTCATCTAGCAATCATTTAAGGAAAATAACTGCTTTCATAAAAGAAAAGAAAACAAAATATAACATATACACATTTGCGCGCGCGCTCGCGTGTGTGTGTATATATGTGTGCGTGTTGATTATTTGTTTTCTCCATATTCATATTCCGACTGTCTAATTCAGCCTCTGTCCAAGTTCAGTTTCGGAAACACTCTTTTGTGTTCATGTCACCTGCCTCACATGTTAAAAAAAATAAATAAATAAAAAACAACAAAAAAGATAATGAATATAAAAAAATTCGAATAGTCGTGGTTCTTATTAATTTCCTTCATTGAAAGTCATTGGCTTCTTAATGCGTTCGTTAATGAGTTGTTTAGACTGCACCCTTTGAGATGCTGTGTTTTTAAAGAAACAAAGTGTCCGGGGGTTCTATTTGAACGCCCGCCCGCATGTAATCATTTACAGGTGTCACACAGAGGCAAGTACATAACCCGCACACTACCGATAACACTTGTGTGTGTGGGGGGTGGGGGGGGGGATTAAAAAAAACGACACCTCGACAGGCTGTCGACAGGTAATGCGGGTGAAAAAGGGAAGGTGTGAAAATTACATCGACTTCTGACAGGGTAGTGAAGCGTGAGCTCATAATAATTATTGTCGTGTTTTACGTGAGGTTCGGAATGTGGTCTTTATCATTACCATCTTGATCTTGCTTGCGAAGAGAAAAGAAAAAAAAAGAAAAGAAAAGAAAACGAACAGAAAATCAGTTTGTTTTCATCCGGTGAATTTTTTTTTGTGGACGATGTTGAACAAAAGTGGTTACATGACAAAAGAAAATCTCAGCGTCCCCTTTTCATCACATGAATGTAGGTGAAATGAGAATATTGTGGGATGTGGGCCAGGGTCAGTTTTTGGGGTGTTTGAGTATTATACAATTGGTTTAAACATTTTTTTTTAATAAAAGAAACAAGGCAAAATACAGCGTTCAATTAAGAAAACTTGAGCAACAACAAGCCTGAGCTTATATCGCGATTATATCATTGCAATTCAGAGTCTGACCGTTGCAGTTAATATGGAGATTCCTACAACGATCTCTCTCTCTCCCTCTCTTTCTCTCTCTCTCACTCACTCTGTGTGTGTGTGTGTGTGTGTGTGTGTGTGTGTGTGTGTGTGTGTGTATGTGTGTGTGTTTAACGTCTATCCACAATTGTGATGATAGATGTCAATCCACCCCCTATACCGACCCACCATTGCCCGAGTTTAAACCTTTATAATATCAAGAAACAAGGCAAAACACAGCGTTTAGAAAACCTGAGCAACAGTAAGCTTGGGCTTATTATATCGTGCTCTTTCATGTGTCACAAACAATATGCAAACGCAATGGCGAAAATACAAACATTATTTGATAATGAAAAGAAAGTTGAGGTGCAAGAAAAAACTAAACAAGAATAAATAAATAAATAAATAAAACACCAACAAGCTACTATTACTACAACTACCATTGACAACAACAGCAACAATACTAACAATGATAATAACAAAAATAGTAATCATTCCTTTTCATTATTCCTCTTCCTCCATATGCATATCTTTTTTTTCTTTTTCTTGATAAACAAAATAATGTGTGTATAAGTGTGTGTGTGTGTGTGTGAGCGCGCGCGCGCACGCACACGTGTGTATGTGCATGTGTGTGTGTGTGTGTGTGTGTGTGTGTGCAGTTATGCGATTATCCATTCTTGCTTCACCCAGCCGAAGATTTATATATAAAGTTAAATTATATATTAAAAAAAAGATAGTAATAAAAATTATAATACTATTATTACCAACAATAACAACAATAATTTTTTTTTTAAGAAAGATAATAATAATTAAAAAAATGATGATGATGATAACAACAACAACAATAATAATAATAAGAGAGTGGGGGTGGCGGGTGAAAAGAGAAGGGAGGCTATAAATTAGCGCCAAGAACGATTGACCAATCACAGGGGAGAAAGCTTATCTTGATTAGAATCGCCGCCAGGGGGCCGGGGGGGGGGGACGGAGGCCAGGGGGGTAGGGGGGGGGGGAGGATATATAGGACGGTCGGCACGGCACGGAATAGAAGGGCTGACGACGATGGGAAGAAGATATAGGGGACGCCACCAGCAACGGCACATTAAAGTTGCATGGGCGGCAGGTGACATGATTAGCCAAGTCACGTGCATCTCGCGAGATGGGGCCGGCCTCCATGTTGGAAAGGGAGGGTGGAGGAAGGGTGGGTGGGGGCCCGGCAGTGGGTGAGATGGAGGCTTATGTAACACATCCATTATTGCTGAGCCTGACAGCGTGTTACGGGACTGCTGCACTATATCTCGCCGGGTGGTATTTAATCCTCTGTGACTTCCTCCCATATTTGATTTTTTTGTTTTGTTTTGGTTTTTGACAGTGTTCGTTCGTTCGTTCGTTCTTTTGCTTAACGTCTATCCACATTTGTGATTTTAGACAAAAATCTATCATCTCCCCCACCCAAAAATACAACAAAATAACTAGTCAACCATTAGAATTACAACAAAGAGCCAGTTGGGCTCCAAATTAAGCTTTGAACTATTTTGTGTGTGTGTGTGTGTGTGTGTGTGTTCTTTGATGTGTGTGTGTGTGTTCTTAGATGTGTGTGTGTGTGTGTGTGTGTGTGTGTGTGTGTCCATGTGTGTGTGTGTGTGTGTGTGTGTGTGTGTGTTTTTGTTGTTGTTGTGTGTGTGTGTGTGTGTGTGTGTGTGTGTGATCTTTGATGTGTGTGTGTGCGTGCGTGCGTGTGTGTTCGTGTGTGTATGCGTGTGTGTGTGTGTGTTTGACTTGTCCTAGTTTCTGCACAAATAAATGATGAAGTCTTTGTGTAATGCATCAATGTGAAGACACCCGATTGACGAAAATGTTTAATGTGTTTTCCTGAATATTGGTTACATGTATATGTTACAATCAACCCATGCGATTGTGAAATTCATGGAATTCTTAAGCCGTTCTGAGAACAGACTACATGATAATATATAAAGTGATAGCGGTTTTAGAGGATTTTCCTGCTGCCTTATAATTCAGCAATGCTGGCAATGAAATTTGCGAAGACAAAAATATTAGACAGTCATATTGCACACATAACTTACTCATACTTAACCAGTTTATCTTTTCCGCTGGTTGGAGACAATGAAAGGCTTATTGCAGGAAAACGCAACTATGTTAGTGTGGGGAAAAGATGAAAAATCCAACGAAAGAAGTTTGACAGGGAAGAAAATTTCCCATTTCTCAAATGTGAATTGTGATACTCGTTTACTAATAATATCAAAAGCTGATATCAGCCAGTTGACTTCGAAAAATGAGAACGAGGCTTAACCGTTCATATATAGATTCACAGTTTCAATAAACAGAATATGTATATGTCATATTTTGGCACAGATACTATTTTGAAGGAAATGGGAGTCGAAAGCAGATACGTTTGCTGCTAACATCCAAATACAATCATACATTATCAAACTTGCTGTTTTTGACTTGAGACCGAAGGTTATAAGTATGAGGAGAACTATTACATGAATCAAGATGTCTCTGTCTCCATTCCCCTCTCTCTCCCTCTCTCAAAACAATAAACAAAATAAGCCAAACACACACACACACACACACACACACACACACACACACACACACACACACACACACACAAAGAGTAAAATTAAATACAATGGATCTGGCAGTGATTAATACACAGAAGAGATGACATGTCCCACCAGTTCATCTCGTGTGCGGAACGCGTTGCATGTAATGGGAAATACAAACAAACCCCAAAGCCGGTGCCTGGTTAGTATGCTAGCTTTGTCGCCAAAGAGCCGAGCATAGCACACGGTTGGATCACAGACTTAAGACACCTAACATAAATATGTTTTGCTACCCATCCCAACGTGTTGTCGTTCTGTGGTGGTTAGAACGGAGCGTCAGATAGCTCACCCACCCCATCCAAAGGGCTCATAGTCCAAATATTATGAGACAGTCAAAGACACACGTACCATTGACACATCAACATTTTCACTGCCCATCCTAAGGTGTTGTCGTTCAGGTGGCATTGACGTACCCCCCAAGCTCACAGTCCAAATATTATGATAGTGTCCAAGACACCTAATTGCTAGTAACATAAACATCGACAGTTTCGCTGCCCAGCCTAACTAAAACGTGTTGTTCTTGGTGGAATTAGCGTGGTGTTTGACACCTCATCCACACCTCCACCTTGCCACTCCCTACCATCAACAACCAGCACTTCCCTCGA
>NC_134876.1:77796834-77806834 GCF_041734735.1 Babylonia areolata | reverse complement strand
ACACACACACACAGTATGCCTGTGTGCTAGGACGGTAGACTTGACTGGTTGATTCATTTATAAAGTCTGTCCACGCAAGAAATTGAAGAAATATGGAAATTTTTGTCTAGTAAATGGAAAAACTTATATGTCATAACAATTTTATTGAAGAAAAAAACAAAATAAGGGGGTAGGATCAATTACATGTGCGCGCGCGCGTGCACACACACACACACACACACACACACACACACACACACACACACAACAGAGAGAGAGAGAGAGTGAGAGAGAAAGAGAAGCTGGGTTTTGAACGGAAAGTTACAGAAACTGAGAAAGTTTCTATTCGAAAATTTCAAGAAGTAACTGGCTTAGTGTTTCCGCAAAACGGGAACAAAAGTATTGTGAAATTATGTTACATAAAAAAAGTATAATGATTATTAAGAAAGAAAAAAAGTGGCAGCACATTTTTTGCTCCTACAGGGTAGGGGTTAGTAATGCACACATCGGAGCGAAATATAATTATGTTCAAATGTTATAATATTTTTGTTTATGTTCATTACACAAATGTTCTTGTTCTTTGCCGCAAAATGCATGTGTTGTTGTTGTTGCTGTGTGTAGACGTTTGTGTGCGTGTGAAATTCTTTCAACGTTTGTTGTCAGGCTTTCACTCCGCACACGTCTCTTCCAGCTCAGTCGTGCCGCCGTTTGTCTCTGTCAACCACAAACGCGTGCCTTGCACGCGACAAGCGAACGCCGCCAATGGATTGGTTTACGCTTCGGCCAATGGTAGGCCGATTGTCCATGACTGACTGCTACACGCAGCGCCACAGCGGGCGCTGGTGGGCGGGCCCAAGTTTGTTTTGTTTCAGGTCGCGCACGCGGCGTCATACAACACTGAGCGCGCGCCGCGCACGCGCCGAAGCCTGCTCACCCGTTATGGATATCTTGTAAGAAATCAGGTGGCTGAAGTGTCGTTCTGTTGTCTGAATAAACAATCGTCTGGCCGGAACAGAATACCAACCAGCGAGGATATGATAATGAGTTCTCAGTCTCTCTGTCTCTCTTTCTCTCCTTTTTTTTAATTTTTAAAATCAGTACAAACATTTATGAAACAGCAAAAGTGTTCAAAGTTATCTTTATTGTATGGGAAGTGAACGTAGACTGCAGTTAATTCAGGCTGCAGTTTGACTCTTGCTGTGCCGTTGGGCTACTATGTGATACACCCTATCAGTAGAAAACGAAAAGAGCTTTCAGCAGAACCAGCTGTAATGCCGCATGCTAACTTAGTAATGTGATTCCTAGTGCCGAAACTGCCAACAGCGAACTGTGTCTGGGACAAACTTAATAATCGAAATTTATTCAAAACGCCAATTAAGTTATTTCGTGTTCATCCACTACCGTCATGTCCAAAACTGTGTTTTTCTTTTGCATGTTAAGAATGTCATTTGCTGGCAAAATGAATAGGACCTTGTTTCAAGTGAATTCCTCGTCAGTTCAGTCTTTTCAACAGTTTCTTCACAAAATATGTACCGTAATCCTAAAATATGACCGAGAATTGCTAGACATGTACCTCCCACCTTTTGTCAACACACACACACACACACACACACACACACACACACACACACACACACACATCCCATGCACTACATTGTCCTTCAAGTATCTTTCCACAAGCAGTTGGGAAGTTGGTGCAAATCTTACGTTAATAAGGATTAATCAGTTTTACATATCATTACTCTCAAGCCGAAGTTATTTATGATGTTCCAAGCAAATTTCAAGGGCGCCGACGGAATAGGAGAGGTAGATGACCCGAATTTTGTTCTTTATAAGAACAGCTGCTCTGGTAAGAAAAATGGGTCATTTTTCAGAACCCTTAAATGCACGGGCAGCTGATTATGTGTGTGTGTGTGTGTGTGTGTGTGTGTAAACCTTCAGCCAACATACACATTTCCATTCTTTGTGAAAGAAAACTCAGAAAACACACGCCATTGTCCAGTGTTCGGGAGCTTTGAAACTGTGTGGAGACACCCTTCACTCTTTCCCTCTCTCTCTTCTGTCTGTCTGTCTGTTTGTCTCTGTTTGGCAAACATGAACCCCCGCCCCCCTGACAACAGAAAACGTAGACCACCTATCTAGACCTACTTGCACTAATCCCCCTTCAAGTCCACGAATTGTATTCAGACGTAGCATCAAGAGTCTCTCTCTCTGTCCCTCTCTCTCTCTCCTGGCCTCTTACAACCCCCTCCCCCCTCCTCCCCATTCCCCCATTCCCCACCCTTTCTATACTATTCTTTGTACACGCCACTGTTTCCCCCCCCCTTCCCCTCTCCCCCTCCGCGCGCACGCGAGGGGGTGGGGCCAACAAGGATGAGGAGAGGGACAGTCAGAGGAAACCCCGCCCTTTACTCGGCGCTGTCCCTGTCACCCTGGCTGTCAGATGTCCTGAAGAGGAGGGGAGGGGGGGATTTTAAAGGCGCGTGGCCAGCCTCCACCCCATCACTGCGACCGACTGCCCCGCCACCGTCCACTCCACGGACGCTCACTGTCTCGGTCACCTTCTTCTTCTTCCACACCTGACCAGTTTTCGTCCGCCTTTACATTTCTTCTCTTCCAAGTCTTGTTCGGACTTTCTTTCTCCTTGTGAACTTTGGACTGTGTTCCGTGCTTCTTTGATAAACATCAACAACAATATAAACTATATAAAACCGAAGTGCGGGAGGAATGATGTTTTTCACACAAGTGCCTGTACCGAGTCTTCCATCAGTGCCTTTCTGAAGAGTCACCAGGGCCAGAGTGTTGGCTTCTTTATTCTGGAGCAGTTTGGCTGAACCGCTGATCACACAGTTGAACTGACGTTTAAAACGACTGAGTTCACTCACTTCAATTAAGTACTCGGTTTTGGGTGTGTGTGTTTGTGTATTTTTCTCCAGTCGATTTGGATTTGAGGAAAAGAACCGGACTTCAGTGACCGTGCTGGTCAGGATGTCGTGCTCTGCCTGGTCAGCCTCAGTGCGTCAAAGTCAGCTTCAGATGGCTGCTGCTGTGTCCTCTCCTACCTCGTTGTCATCGGCATCATCATCGTCGTCATCATCATCATCAATGTCTGTTCAAGCTGGCGTCAGTTTCGTTGCTGCATCTTCTGCTCTTCTAGCTAATGTGAGTTTTGGTGGTGTTTAATTATCGTAGAGTTGTTTTTGATGATGGTGGTGGTGGTGGTGGTGTGGTTGTGTGTGTGTGTGTGTGTGTGTGAGAGAGAGAGAGAGAGAGAGAGAGAGAGAGAGAGAGATGCCTTGTGATATCAAGATTAAGTAATGTCTCACGTGGTCTGTACGCATCTGTACGCATGTGTAGGTATGTGTCTACCATTTGTTTTCTATTTTGTAGAGCGGTAATAGTAAAAAGAGAGCCTGCTGTTTCATCGGAATCTTTCACGGATGCAGATTTCCATTACTGAGCATGTCATTTTGGTAAACAATGTGAACATAAAAATGTTGCTTATCCAAAACGCCAATGATAGCCTTGTTGTGCGATATCCACAAGATTTTATTTTCAATTTCGTTTATCCGTGTTTGTCGTTCGCACACCAGGTCATTTATACAGACTGATAAAGCGGTAACGCACAATAAAGTATGATAAAGATGTAACGCACAATAAGTATGATAAAGATGTAACGCACAATAAGTATGATAAAGCGGTAACGCACAATAAGTATGATAAAGATGTAACGCACAATAAGTATGATAAAGCTGTAACGTACAATAAAGTATGCGAGTGTCTGTCGTTATTCGTCGCTTGACACCCATACTACCCTTCGTCATTCATTCCGTCAGTTCCCAGTGGTGCTTTGTATGGAGACAGAACTTATTGAGTCTGGAATGATGGCGCGATGAAAAAATCAATAACAAAAATAATAATCGTACCAACACTGAAGTCAATGTTTAATAATTCTACTACTACTACTTCTCCTCCTCCTCCTCCATACGCCTTTATTATAGGTAGTACTAGTAGTGTTAGTAATAGTGGTAATACTGTCAGTGCTACTGATGCAAATTTTGCTCTGTTTTTTTGTTTTTGCTTCTTAAAAATTCTGCAACAGTTTTTATTTTGCAGTGTAAATAGTGAATCCACATCCCACTATGCATGTAGATCGAGATGACCTGTGCATATTTAAAAACAATTAGGGACAGTCGACAGTATACCCTATATCTACATACGATTTTTAACCCCCAGAGTGTATGTATTAAGTAGTGTATATCCATGCAGCCAGGGTAGGATGGTTTTTTGTTGTTGTTTTTTTGCTGTGTGTGTGTGTGTGTGTGTGTGTGTGTGTGTATTGGTTTTGTTTTTTATCTGTATCATATTTTGATGCATTTAATTTTGAATGTTTGTGTTTATTTCGTTCTAGAATGTTTCTTTCATACCAATGGTAGGCTTTCGAAAACCCTGACCAGTTCGTCAGGTTCATGCGTAGTCAGGTATCTGCACTTTGTGGTGTAGCGTATATGGTTCAGTACTTACGCTTTGACCCTTCCTTTGAAACCGAAACTGCAGCCAGGAACAATCTGTGTTCCATATTTGATTTATATTTGATTGAATTAAACTATTAACGAAGAGAACGTGTGCTTTCATAACATGACCGGACAGTTGAACGGTGTTCCACGTTTTCCATTTTGTGGCGTTAAAACTAACAACAGTGCATGTGTTGCTTTCCTCAGACCCAGAGCGGACAAGTGACGTCGTCAGCTTGCCGTCGGATCCTGTCGTCTACTGTGCCTCATGCCGCGTCGTCCACAGAGAGCAAAGCCACATCCACAGCCACAGACACCGCCCCCACGCAGTCTGCTGCACACTGCCCCAGCTCCGCGGAACAGCGGCCTTTCTACGGACACATCCTCACCAAGACCCTGCTCCAGAGCTCCAGCAGACCTCAGCGGTCCTCTGCGGAAGGAATGCCAGACCTGTCGTCCTCGTTCCTCGCTCAGCCGCGAGACTCTGCACTCAGCTCCACTTCAACAGCCCCAGTCCAGCCTGTAGTCTCCTCCACTGCGCGCAGTAACAGTGGTAACGGCGCTACTTTTGTTCGGGTCATTTCGACAGAGCAGGGATCGGTGGTGAGAAGTGATGCAGTCCCTCAGCGAATCCCCAGTTTGCCCCCGTCCCCTCAGAAAGGGTTCGAATCCGGACAAGTAGGGTACCCACCAACAGACTGTTCTTTGGGGTCTTGTGTCAGCAGCAGTTGTCTTTCCCCTGACAACTTCCTGGCGCCTTCCCCTCAAAGCCAAACCGCGACCAGCCCCGCCAGTGTGGGTCACATGGAGTCTCCCGACACCACGGAACAGGCTATCATCCACGAGACCGACAGTGGTTACAGTGACAACCTGACGGACAAATCCGCCTCCCCGGACAAACCGGTTCACCACACAGACCCGGCAAACACCTCCTCCGCCACAAAGCGCAAACGGGTGCGGAAGTCACGTGCGAAACAGCAGGACCCGGAGCACAAGATCATCGTCAAGAAGACGAGACGCATGCGGGCCAACGACCGCGAACGATCGCGCATGCACGGTCTGAACGACGCCATGGACGAACTCCGCAAGCACCTGCCCCACGACGGCAACGCCGGGAAGCTGACGAAGATCGACACGCTGAGGACGGCCTCCAACTACATCAAGGTGCTGAAGATGATGCTGGGCGAGATGGAGAAAGGGGAGGACCTGAGCCAGTGGTCGGCCGACATGATGACCGCCGTCAACAGCCTGTACGTGCAGCCCGCCGCCTCCCCGGACTCCACGGGGGTGACCTCACCTGGGCCGCTGCCCATGGTGTTCGAGGACGGCCAGCAGCTGCACGGCACCATGGCTTCTGGTGCACAGGGCGACGGGCACATGATGTGCGAGATGCCCGCCGCTCCCTTCCCCGGCTACCCGCCCCAGGGCTGTCTGGACAGCTTTGACCCCGCCAGCAGCATGGGTGCGATGATGCCGTGTGGTGGTGCTGGTGCTGGTGGTGGCAGTGGGCTCATGGCGGGGGGAGCCAAGAACGCGGCGGTGTGTGTGCTGGGGGACAGCAGCAACTTCCCGGCCCCCCTGACCCCCATGAACAACGGCATGTCCCCCGTAGTTGTAGCCCCCTACAGGCTCAACGGCGGGCCGGTATCTGGCAACTCGGGTTACTGCCCTTCCCCGCAGTATGCCGTCAATGGGCACTACCCTTCCACACAGAACATGTTCCTGCAGTCGTCACAGTGTTACTGATTCTCTCACTCTCTCTTTCTCTCTCTTCCTCTGATTCTCTCTCTCCGTGTGTGTGTGTGTGTGTGTGTGTGTGTGTGTGTGTGTGTGTGTGTGTGTGTGTGACCACGCCCGCGCGCTCCGGCGTTATTCCATCATATTTTTTTTGTGACTCGTACTTTTATAAGAATTTACTATTCTAGACAATTTTACCAAATTAATTCCCAATATAAATCGAAACATTGTCTTGAGAAATTTATTTTTAGATTGTTTCTTTTTTGTGATAAAACCCCTCTACACAAGATGATGCACTCAAAAAAATCTGTTAATGATGGTACTGTTTGGATTGTGAAGACATGAAACTGACATGCTTTTAGTATCATTTGTATTAGCGTTGCCTTGGAAATGATCGTGTGTTGAAAATTTACATTCCATTGTTTTTTTGCTGTTAATGTTTGTGAACATATTTGTGCCTTACGAATTTTTTAGCGCTAATCTTTTCAACATAATTATATGACAAAGTAAATTTGATTTACGTTTAAAGATAAGTTGGTGAATGCCGGTTTACATAATGCTGTTCAAGAGAACCAAACTGTTTAAAAAATTCATCCTCTTCAGCCAAAACTGCCCGATGTTTTTAACAGCCCTCAATCTAAAGTTTCAACAGTTCCACGTTAAAGTCACTGTCAGCGTTGCCAGTTGCATAATTTGATTTGACAAGAAAATTTGCCTGCAAATTGAAGTCGGGGTGGGGGTGGGGGATTGGGGAGGGGGCATCGTGTAGTTATCACCCCTCGTAGTCCACTAATTCAATTGTCTCCCCCGGTGCGTGACACGCGCGAACGCTTAGCGCGAACGTGACAGGGGAGAGAAGCAAAGAGATGGCAGGCGGGCTCTAGTCTCCCTTGCCTGCCTTCCCCGCCATTGAAGGGGCTCGTAAGTTGAGTGTTGGCAACTGGGTGTCTGTGTGTGCCCCTGTCACTGGGAGCACGGGTGTCAGAAGTAAAAATCCGCGCACTCACTGAAAACATGGGGCAGCTAATCGCGCTCCCTAATTCGAACCGACGGTACTGACCATAGAGCAACACACACACACACACACACACACACAAAGCCCGTATGGTCTTGAGCGTTTCGCCGGGGCTGAATTGTCAGCAGCGACAAACACTTGTTGTTGAAGCCGCAGCTGTGTTCAGTACTTTGTCCCGATGTTAAAAACTGTCTAGTACGTTGTGAGCAGACGCCGAGTGTGGGCGATTTTCCTTCAAAGTTACTTGTTGAAAATCAGTTTTACAATTAATCTCAGCATTGCAATACGTAAAGAATGAATGTTGGTGTATGTCTGTCGGTAGTAAAATAATCGGGACTGCATGTTTTTAACGCAGGGTGATTTTTTGTTTGTTTCCAATCTTCTACCGTCATTGTTGCATTCAAGCGAGCGGAGGTAAATGGACTATGCGAGCGTGTATGTGTGATGAGGTATGGATGTATGGACAATCTCTCTCTCTCTCTCTCTCTCTCTCTCTCTCTCTCTCTACGATATTTCTGACTTCGTTCTTTCAGGAGGAAGCGTACAGCCTTATCCAACTTATGTGCCCTTGTACTGTACAAGCAGACTGTGATAATGTTTAAACTGAATCTGACTTTCCACATAATCGTATAAACTTGTGTTTGTCTACATGTGGTTGCCAACATGTAACGTGTCTTGTCTAAACCGGTGGAAGGTATGATGGAAAAAATGAAACATTTTCTCCAACATTCGTGTTTGAAAAACAAGACCCAGTTTATTATATAAAAAAAGCCAGAAAAAATAAATATGGAAGATCCCGCAAAACTAAATTTGAAACGAAACAATGCTAGACTAAAATCGAAGTTGGAACAAAACCAGATAAATGTAAAGAGAACAGACCATGTCCTGTATAATATATACAATAATTTCAATGGAAACAAACTATATCAAAGTTATGTCAAAAGCAATCACTGTGCCTTTCCTGAAGTGCGATTTGTCAGTTTGTAAAAATCTAAATGGCTATGCCAAAGCTCAAGAGCTACATTTTATAGATATGAATTTGTTACAGTTATCAGATGTTTAATGCACTGATGAGCTTTTTTGCTTTAAAAATTTTTTTTTTTTAAAGCGCCAATCAACCAATGGGCATGCAGTGTTTTATCTTTCCATTGACATGCACGATTCAGCTGCTGCAAGAAGTAGCGCTTATTACTATGATCATGATATGCGTCCGCACAAGCATGCATGCCACGTGCACACATACAGGTTTTATAGCCTATACCATAACACGCATACATGCATGCACAAACGCGTGCGCGCTTCCCATACACACGCGGAATTATATGAAGCCTTAATTGAGTGACTGTACGTATATTTTGTTTTTCTGTTTGATGTTTACCTTTTAAGTAATTTATGTAAACTGTTCCACATTGAGAGCTCGTTTAAACGGGTAATACTGTCCACAGCTAGGAATACCAAACTAGATTCGGTCATTTTTATGACGCTACCTCATATTTATAAATGCATTCCCTAACATGCAAGTTATCTATATCGACAGAATACTTTTTTCATACATCGCCTAAACAATGATTATTGATTATGATATGTATTGCTCGTTTTTTGTTTGTTGTTGGGTTTTTTTTGTTTTTTTTGTTTTCTTTTTTTTCTTTTCTTTTGAGATATATGTATTCTTCATGTGGATGATAGTAGCAGCATTCATTCATGCAGGTGGATCATGTGTTATGTGCTGTTGGCGTGCTTTTCATTACAAACATGAGATGATGAATAAATGGTGTATGACAGGCAATGATCTGTGAGTGTATTGCGTTAAGCCGAGATACATGATATGTGCCTTTGAGATGAATGCTGAAATAAACGTCAGTCAAGCGAAATCATGTCTTTTTGCTCCTCATGTGAGATTTGAAGTGAGTTTGCTCTCTTACTGTCTGTCTGTCTGTCTGTCTCTCTCGTGAATTTGTGTGTGTGTGTGTGTGTGTGAGACGGAGAGAGAGAATTAATATATCAGGCTTTATTGCCTTTATATGTCTATGTCTTTGTTGTGATTATACGTATGCTGAACCGCGAAACCTTTGATTAAATCTATGAAAACTGCATGCGTTGATCTTGATGAAACATCTGTTGGAAAATCGCGTGCGCGCGCGCGCACACACACACACACACACACGCTCACATATAACACCCTTTCTCTCGCTCTGTCTCTCTCTCTGTCTCTCTCACATACACACAAACACACACAGGCACACATGCACACATTCCCACACGCACGCACGCATGCACACACACACACACACACAAATACACGCGCGCGCGCAGGCACGTGCGTGCGTGTTCATTCTACAAACACCTCGCGCGAGAATGATAATTATGTGTAACCGCGTGTTCTCGGTTTTCCATCTGTCAGCTTTGCGAGTTTCTTTCTTTCACTTCTCTTTTCCACTTCTCTGTCTTTCCTTCTATATTAACTGCTTCTCCCCTTCCCCCCAACACAGAACCATCATTTTGGTCTCTATCTCTCTCTCCTTCTCCTCCTCCACACATAAAAAAAAAACAAAAAACGGCAAAACAGAAGCATATTCTCTCTCTCTCTCTCTCTCTCTCTCTGATTTTTTTTTTTTTTGGTGTGTGTGTGTGCGTGTGTGTGTGCGTGTATGTGTGTGTGTGTGTGTGTGTGTGTGTGTGTGTGTGTGTGTGTGTGTGTGTGTGTGTGTGTGTTTTGTTTTGGGGTTTTTTTTTTGGTCTTTTTTTCTCCTTTTTT
>NC_134876.1:77769334-77791834 GCF_041734735.1 Babylonia areolata | reverse complement strand
AAAAAAAAAAAAAGTCTCATGCGGGCAGTATTGAGCGGGTTTAGAGTCCAAGAAAAAAATCAAAAGGAAATTGTTTTCGTTTTCTCTTTGCTTTAAACAATTTTTTGTTTTACGTACTTGTCCGATTAAGTTTTGTGTTCACTTGTTTCTTATCGGGTAGGGTTTCATCAGAACAAAACCATGCTTGATGCCTTTCCCGTGCTTGTAGTGTTTTTGTGCTTATGCACTTAATCAAGATTTTGCGCCTTTTAAATATTATTATTATTAGTAGTAGTATCTATCTACTATTTATTTATTTATTTTTAAAATATATATATTCTTTATTATTTTTTTTAATTTTTGTTATTTTTTTACTTTATTTGTTTTATTTTTATTATTATTTATTTTTATTTATTTTATTTCATTTTTATTATTATTTTTTTAATTGATTTTTTTTTTCTCAAGGCCTGACTGAGCGCGTTGGGTTACGCTGCTGGTCAGGCATCTGCTTGGCAGATGTGGTGTAGCGTATATGGATTTGACCGAACGCAGTGACGCCTACTTGAGCTACTGATACTGATACTGTGCTTATGCTATATTGTCTAAAATTGTCTAAAGCGAACAACATGGCACATACGCACCGAAGCACAAAACGCGCATCAAGCCTGGCTTACTGAAGCCCATCCCAATAAAAAAAAAAAAAAAAAAGCAAAAAAAAAAAAAAAGCAAGCAAGTGTAAACCTCCCCTTGCTTCTATCGTAAAGAATAAGCCAATGGTCTTTACCCAACACAAGGGGAGTCGGGTTCGGGGAAAAGACAGATTAGGATTCACTATAACAAAGAAAACACAGCCAGGCCCAAAGATGTTTCTTGTTCACTTTAATTTTGTTTCAACACTCTCTTAAGACTAAAAGGTGGAAAAGTTGCACTAATTGACTAACTCAAAGAAAGAAAAGGTAAAAGAAAAAAAAGAAGAAAAAAGGGAAAAAAACCGAAAAAGGGCTCTAGCAACCGTGGCCTGGAAACATCAATGCAAACCAACATAAGAACAATGCCTTGTACATTCATTTCCAGACTTACAGTTACACACAATAATATCAACATATATCATACGTTTCCCCATCCAAATGGAGGAACAACATACAGAATCTGGAATTAACAATTCCATGGGGCTGGGTACCCCAACCCAAACTTCATACAAGAGCATATCATTCATGAGACACGTGATAAGGGAATGCGCTATAGTACACCGAACCTCCAGTTCAGTCAACTCATATAGCATTATTAGCTCTCCACCTTGGGTTTTGCGCAACGGGTCATCAGCGAAGACAACCCACCCAAAACAAGAACCAATTAAGTGATGAGACAATCACTCCATGAATAAGGTAAACACCATTCAGTTTAACCCTATGCCGACCAAGTCGGAACATCATCTTCCAATTATGTGGACCTCATTCATCCAACATCATTGGGTCACCTGATTCCCACGTGCTCAACCGACAACGCTCATTAACTCGCTTTTACAGTCAATCACAATTTGGATAACTGACCACTGTCCGAACCTCAAACAATTGGTAACAAAATATAAACTTGGCTTGAAGTGTGTATACACACGAGCAAGAAAAATAAACAGACATTCACATCTAACAGGAATACATGAATATATCATATATAACGAAACAATTATGAGGGAGAGAGAGAAAGAGAGAGAGAGAGAGAGAGCGAGTGCAGACAGGCAGACAGAGAGCGTGAGTGACCGACAGAGGCAGCGAGAGAGAGAGAGAGCGAGAGCAGACAGACAGACGGGCAGAGAGCGTGAAAGGCAGGCGGAGGCACAGAGAGAGAGTGAGTAAGAGAAAACGCGCGCGCGCGAGCGAGCGAGCGAGAGAGAGAGAGAGAGAGAGAGAGTATTCACACAGTTACGGGAAAAGAAACGTAATAACATATTTCAGTCTTTAACATTATTGCGAACATTCCTTCATTAAACCAAAACTATATTCACTGAACATACTCATCCCAACTACAAGTACACCTGTCCATTAATACTAAACAACTGTCACCTATAAACACACTCTCCTTCAACATTATCGATTCCCTATCATTTATCATTATAATTATTATTAATCTACAATAACCAGTAATCCCGAAATATTTATGTTCTGTATAGACTATCTTTCCCCCAGTTCCTAACAGTTTTTCCCCCGCAAAAATAATACATGGAACTCTCTAAAAAACACCCCCAAAACACTTAATCTGCCACAACGCCAAAACAATATATCAAGATCCCGACAGTCGCATTTAAATATACCTTGGAAAACAAAACTGCTAAAACAACGCAAAACAATGAGTGCCGGCCGGATTAACCACCGATATCTTATGTTCAGTAATCTAACTTTTAAAAACAAAATATCCCAAAACATATCATGACTTCCCAACACCTAATTCAACGTCTGGCTAAACTTTCTCCTTTTTTTTCCTCCCAATGGTGTATTCTCTCAAATACATACTTTACTTCCCAATCAACATCAAGACTAAATAGGCTTTGCAAAAATCACAAACAATTAATGTGTCCAAATGCAAACGCACAAAAACAATCAATTTCCATCACATCAATATAACCTTGTAATGCACAATATAAAACATAATAACATACTAATATCAAGGAATAAAATCTCCTAGCATCAATGACAAAATGAAAATAAAATATTTCCACACACCTGCTTTCCTGGCCACATCTCTCAGCACATACTGCTTCTAAAAGGGTTGGGCACTAACTGACCCCCCCGTCCTTCCCTAGGCGACTGCTTCCAACAAGAGTGGGGCACTAACTGATTCCCCGCCCTCTGTTCTGGCACTACAGGGCGCGGTTCCTGAAATTACTACACCTCATAATTATTCACTAGGGCTATTCTATTTTAATTTTATTGACTAACCAAAAGTTTTTTCCCCATAGATTCCAAAGTACATACATTCAAAACTGATTTCCTATTTTTTCATGTACATCATCTAAATCTCAACCAAACTCTCTTACAAATAATAAACAAAATAATCAGGACTATTTTCTTAAAATTTACGGGAGAGTCTATTCCTCCCGCGAAAACCCCGCGAAAATATAGCGTCCTATCATCCCAGGGCGGCTAACAGCTGGCATTAATCACCCTGACTTCAACTTAAACAGAACTGACAACCCGATGGTATCAGGGCTCACCACAGGCTTGCCTATAGGGGCACATTCCCGCGGTCAGTCCCACACCTTGACCACGAGAGCGTCTGTAACATTAGACGGCTAGCCTTCGGTTCCCCACCAGCAGCCTTGGTGCCAGCATTAAAACCACAAGAACAAACTTCATACTCGTACGCCCTGTACGGGTGTACATATACCCCTCCAGAGCGAGATGTTTCCCCAAAAAATTAACAACATTTTGGAAACATCGATACTCAACCTTCAGTGGGTTCACCAGTACAAACCCTGATACAAATGTGGTACACACACAAAAATAAACAAACAAAAACAAACTGACATCATCATAGTCTAGGGAGATAACCCATGACAACTTCATTACTTTCCTGCAGCACAACTGCAGAAAATGGACATAGCCCAGTGTCACCGAACTTAACTGTCCCTATGAAGAGGACAGGAGCGACCGCAGGACTCCTAGGACCTGCTTTACAGACTCAGCCTTCTGCCAGACTGGACTCTGGTCTATCAGGGACTCCAGGGCATCAGCGTGTTCGATTGCCAGACTCATGGAGTCTACCTGACCCCAATTGAAGTCACAGTACCGGTTTGTTGGCTTTCTGAGCCTGCTAGACCTACGGGGACGCAATGTTTCCTGACTATCCCCTGAGGATGGATTGCTTGGCCCCTCTGTGGCCTGATCCGTTAGACCTTCTTCCCCTCCTGTTTCATTCTGACTACCAGACTGCTCAAGCGACTCCTCATTGAGTCCAACCTGCTCAGTAGGGTCATCCTCTGCAGCTTCGGATGCATCTTCCTGACCCACCAGTTCAGAACTGCTTAAGGGAAATGATCCTGGTCCATCTTCCTGGAGGTCCCCATCAGCCCTACCTTCCCGTGTCCCAGAACAAACTCTAGGTACAAAGGGTGCAGCTTCTGGCCTCAAACCAGCACTGGGCTGCTCCTGAGGGTATAAGGGCACAAGGGCGTCCTCCTCCTCCTCTGACTCTTCATTCCCTTCACCAATAGTTGTCTCTACGTGGTGCCTCTTTGGGAGAGCTAGCCTGACAGGAGGGGGTTGCTCTGGCATCCCAACAGCCCCTACAGGCAGTAGTAGGTTGCGGTGCAAAGTCCTGTTGGGACCATTACCCCCCTCTTGTCTCACAGTGTACACTGGAAGCTCGGGGTGACGTGAAATCACTACATAGACCTCCTTCTCCCAACGGTCATCCACCTTAGAGGTCACCCTTGGGCCTAGTTTCCTGACTAGACACCGGTCTCCAGTCTCTAAGGCTACAGCATGGGCCCGCAGATCATACCGGGCCTTATTCCGCTCGGCTATCTTCTGCATGTTCTTGGAAGCCAAATCATAGGCCTGCTGGAGGTTTGTCTTGAGACCCTTAACATACTCTGTCAAGGATGAGGACTTCCTGTCTGGGGAGATCCCAAAAGCCAAATCAATAGGGAGCTTGGGCTGTCTACCAAAGAAAAGATAGAACGGACTGTAGCCCGAGCTCTGGTGCACACAGCAATTATATGCATGGACACAAGCTTGCAAGTGCTTCCGCCAATCTTTCTTCTTTTCCTCTTCTAAACTGCGTAGCATGCCAATAAGCGTTCTGTTCCATCGCTCCACTGGATTCCCGGCAGGATGATATGGCGTTGTTCGACATTTTTCAATGCCCAGCATCCCACAGAGTTCCTTGATGATGCGTGATTCGAAATCACGACCCTGATCTGACAGAATGCGCTCTGGGAACCCATACAACATGAAAACGTTGTCCCAGAGTGCCTTGGCTACAGTTCTTGCCTTCTGATCTTTAGTACAGATGGCCTGGGCATACTTAGTGAAATGATCCATCACTACCAGGATGTTCTGCTTCTGCCCCTTGACCTCGATGGTGAGGAAGTCTATGGAAAGCAATTCCATGGGACTGCTGGTTGAGATGGTCCCTAAAGGTGCCTTCTGAGTGGCTGAACTCTTCCTTATGCACCTTTCACACTGCCTTATCCAACGCTCAAGCTGGGTAGCCATATAGGGCCAAAAGAACCTGGCTCTTGCATGCCTGATAGCATCTTCAAAATGAGTGTGGAAAAGGTCGTCATGGACTCCCTTCATGGCCGCCTCTTGGTGTGAACGGGGAACCAAAATCTGTACCCTCTTTTGACTTCTATCATCAAGAACTATCCTGTACAGAATACCATCTTTTATGGTCAAGCGTTTCATCTCACGATGATATGCTTTCAAGACAGAGTTGGTGGTAGGTAGGGGCTGTCCTGACTGCAGTGACTTCTTCACCATGGCCAGATCCGGGTCTGACTGCTGGATTTTCACCCAGTCCGGTGGTGCCATGTTGAGTGCCGGAGCTGTTGGCTCCAGTAAAGTGTCAGGAATAGCAGCTGGATCTTTGCATACAGCCTCAACGGAAGGGATTGGGTGTTCTACCTCCAAATCTGCGTGACCTGGCCCACCTGCCTGCTGGACTGTCACCTGGAAACAACCAACTTCCTTTCCTACCCCCTTAGACTGCAAGACAGCAGACACGGCCTCTTTGTCTACTGCAACAACCGGAGCATCGTCAAACGCTCTGGCTTTGTCAAGGAGAAACTTGGTCTTCTCCATCGTATCCAGGAAGTCGGGATCTTCCTCTGGCGAGGGCTGAGGGCGCCTAGATAGCCCATCAGCGTCATTGTGGGAAGTCCCCTTCTTGTATACAAGCTCAAAATCATACAGAGACAACGACGCCAGCCACCTGTGGCTAGTGGCGTCCAGCTTCGCGCTCTTGAGCACGTAGCAAAGCGGATTGTTGTCTGTGTAGACAGTCACCTTGGCTCCTACTAGGTAGTCATGAAACTTCTCAGACATGGCCCATTTTAAGGCCAGAAACTCCCTCTTGTGGGCAGGGTAGTTTGTCTCTGACTTATTGAGGCCCCGACTGGCATAGGCGATTACCTTGGGCCCCGTGTCCTGTTGCTGGTACAGAACAGCCCCGAGACCCGTACCACTTGCATCGCAATGTAACTGGTAAGGTCTCTGCGGGTCTGGAAACCCGAGAATAGGGGCTGAGGTCAATGCCTTGATGATTGAGTCAAAGGCTGCCTGATGCCTACACTCCCAAAGATGGGAAATGTCTGAGGCCAGCGTGAGGTGGTTCTTCTTCCCTGCCTTCCTAGCCGTCTTGGTCGGGAGGTAGCCAGCTGTCAACTCATTCAAGGGCTTCACCATGGTGGCGAACTGTTTCACCCACCTCCTGTAGAAGCCACAAAACCCTAGGAATGACTTGACTTCTCTAACTGTCTTGGGAACGGGCCAGGTGGTGAGGGCCTCAATCTTTTCTGGGTCGGGTCTGACACCCTCTCCAGAGATAAGGAATCCCAAGTGCTTGACCTCCCTTACCCCAAAGATACATTTTTCAGGATCTAGCTTGAGATGATATTTCCGGAGCCGCTCCAGTACCCTCAGAGAACGCTCCTCGAGTTCCTGTAACGTCTCCCCATGCACCAGGACGTCGTCCAGGAACACGATGAGCTCTGACAGATTCATGTCGTGGAAACACTTCTCCATCAGTCGCTGAAAGGTACTGGGGGCATTTACCATTCCAAAACTCAACCTTTCGAACTCAAAGAGCCCTAGAGGAGTGATGAAAGCTGAAATTTTCTTAGCCCTATCTGTCAATGGTACCTGATAGTAAGCTTTTGACAGGTCCATAGAACTGAAGTACTGCGATCCTGTCAATGTCCTAAGCAAATCCTCAATCTTAGGTACTGTATAGCTATCCCTGATGGTCCTGGCATTAACAGCCCTGTAGTCTACACATAGCCTAATCTGCCCTGTTTTCTTCCTAACTAAAACTATAGGACTTGCAAATGGGGAAGATGATGGCTTTATGATACTGGCATCTAACAGCTCCTGTATGTGGCGTCTAACATCCTCTAGATCTTGGGGAGGGATTGGTCTGGGGCGTGCACGTATGGCAGGACCAGGGGTCAATTCTATATCATGTAACACATCAGTTTTACCTATATCAAATTCAGCCTGAGTGAAAACATCTGAGTAACTAACTAGTTTTTCTGTAAAAGAAACTTTCCATTCTGGATCAACATCATTACCAAACTTAAATTTAGACCTTAAACTACAACTATCACTAACATTGTCAGGGTCAGTCACTGAAAAAGAAGAGGTAACATCATCCCTAGACCTACAGTCCTCTGATATCTGCTGGATAATCTGCGTCACAGCGTACTCTGCACGGATGCAGAACACGTCAGCAATGACCTGTTTCCGTTTGACGCAGATCGGGCTGTCAGTGTTGTTCACCACAGTCACTTTCACTCTGGGTAAGGCGGATGTTGGTGCCTTTGACGCCAGGACTGCAAGACCATCTGGTAGGGCGTCGACAGTGGGCTCCTGGACCAAGACAGCATCCCTGGTGGTGACCAGGCCTGGTCGTGTCATCCCTCGAAGGTCCACTGCCGAATGTGGTGGTATGGAGACGGGTCGCCCTACCAGTCTGACGGGAGCGAGACGCCCGTCCTTGTTACCAGCAGCCTCACTGTAGGCGAAGGCTACCTCACAACGGATGTTGCGAGGAGAGGACCGCTTGCCAGACGTGGAGGTGTTGTAATCTTTTGCGAAACACCTGATGGCATTGGTGCCGAGGACGACAGGCACACGGGTGGAGAAGGACGTGTCTGGCCCCACTAATGCTACAGTGTCTACAACCCTAGAAGTTCCACCTATCTCTTCCGGTAGTTCTACGGTTACCCTAGCACACCCTAAGTATGGGACCTCCTGACCTCCAGCACCTTTGATGTTAAGATCAAAATCAAGATGTTCTAACTCTACTGTGGGTAAATAAGTCCTAAAGAACGACTCCGAAACTATGGTCACTTGGGACCCACTGTCCACTAAAGCCATAGCACTAACTCCATTCACTCTAATGGGGGCTTCACAACAGGGTCCTACCAGTGCCTCTAAACTTGGCTGTGTGTCTACTTTTCTATCTACCATATTGCACTGAATCTCAGCTAGAACATCCCTTGACGACAACGTTACTGTTTGTTGGGCCGACACATTCCTTACTACTACCTTGACCCGCGTGTCCGTCTCCATTCCTGCTGAGCACACCTCTACGTGCGGGGGTAGCCAGTCCTTGCCCCTTGGCAGAACCTGGATGGGTGCGGGCGGTGTCCTGGAAAGGTGTCCCCGCAGCTCGCAGGTCTGCCCCGGTGAGAGCTTCACCACGGCATTGGCTGCCAGTCTCACCGGCTGTAGCTTGAGGAGGTCGTTGTCCAAGACCTCCACCGCTCGCTCCAGCCAGTCTGCCTTTGGTGTTGGGGCTTGGTCGTTCCGGGCCTTGGCTTCCCCGTCAGCCTTGGCCCCTTTTAGTTTAAAGGGACCTCGGGGAGTCCCTTCCGTCGGCGCCACTCGTTGTTGCGGCGACGCCTCCTCCTGTCCTCTTCTGCGACCAGGCGAGGATTGGGTGGGTTCCGACAGTCCCGGTAGTAGTGGCCTTCCAGCCCACACTTGTAACAAGGACCTCGTGCTCGTCTGGGAAGTGGCGGTGGGTGGTTGTCTCCCATCGCTGGCGTGGCCGTCTGGGTGACATGGGCGACGACCTCGGGCTGCCGACCCGTCCTCCGCTCTGACTGACCAAGGCCCTCTATTTTCCTCGTAGCCTTGAATAGGTCAGCGAATGTGGGCGCCCCTTCTCCCGGTACGCCGAACTTGCTTCTGAGTTCCAGGGCGATCAGCCCCGAGCAGCTCTTTGAAAAAGCTAAATAAAGTCTCATGTTGAAGGTCTCGTCTGAGTACTGAGCCGTTGCCTGCAGGTCTTTCATTTTTTCGTAGACGTCGAGAAGGTGGTCGGCTAGTTTCTGCCCAGGCTTCGGCCGTGCCTGGCAGATGTCTATAAAAACATCGTCTGGGGGCTTCAGTGTCCCAAATAAACCGTCCAGCTGCTCCAGGATGTGGTGGGCGTCATCGGTCCGGAGACTGCTGACGTGTTGGAGCGCGGGACCCCGAAGGTGTCGTTTGACAAACGCTGCCTTGTTCCCGACTGTCTCGTCATCCAGGGCCGCCCGTACGAGCGGGTACCATTCAGTGAAGGTGGTCTCCTGAGGGGTTGTGGGGGGCCGGCCGGTGAAGATCTTGACTTTTGGGGCCATGGGTGGCGGCTGTGCGATGACTGTGATCTGGTCGTGGTGGGCCCGCCTCAACAGGTCCTCCAGATCAGCCACAGCGAGCCGATGACGCAGCTCAAGCTGTTGCAGCTGGTACCGCAGGGTAGCCACGTCATCGGATGTGCCAGGCGTGTCCGACGTTGGGCCCTCCCCACTCAGCTGTCTGGCGTCCTCTTCGGAAGCCATGATTTCAGGTTGCTAGAGCCCTTTGTTAAAGTTCTTCTTATTTCTTTGTTTTTTCTATTTTTTTCCTTAGCCTAATCTGCTAGTCCCTTATTGGGCGCCAAAATGTAAACCTCCCCTTGCTTCTATCGTAAAGAATAAGCCAATGGTCTTTACCCAACACAAGGGGAGTCGGGTTCGGGGAAAAGACAGATTAGGATTCACTATAACAAAGAAAACACAGCCAGGCCCAAAGATGTTTCTTGTTCACTTTAATTTTGTTTCAACACTCTCTTAAGACTAAAAGGTGGAAAAGTTGCACTAATTGACTAACTCAAAGAAAGAAAAGGTAAAAGAAAAAAAAGAAGAAAAAAGGGAAAAAAACCGAAAAAGGGCTCTAGCAACCGTGGCCTGGAAACATCAATGCAAACCAACATAAGAACAATGCCTTGTACATTCATTTCCAGACTTACAGTTACACACAATAATATCAACATATATCATACGTTTCCCCATCCAAATGGAGGAACAACATACAGAATCTGGAATTAACAATTCCATGGGGCTGGGTACCCCAACCCAAACTTCATACAAGAGCATATCATTCATGAGACACGTGATAAGGGAATGCGCTATAGTACACCGAACCTCCAGTTCAGTCAACTCATATAGCATTATTAGCTCTCCACCTTGGGTTTTGCGCAACGGGTCATCAGCGAAGACAACCCACCCAAAACAAGAACCAATTAAGTGATGAGACAATCACTCCATGAATAAGGTAAACACCATTCAGTTTAACCCTATGCCGACCAAGTCGGAACATCATCTTCCAATTATGTGGACCTCATTCATCCAACATCATTGGGTCACCTGATTCCCACGTGCTCAACCGACAACGCTCATTAACTCGCTTTTACAGTCAATCACAATTTGGATAACTGACCACTGTCCGAACCTCAAACAATTGGTAACAAAATATAAACTTGGCTTGAAGTGTGTATACACACGAGCAAGAAAAATAAACAGACATTCACATCTAACAGGAATACATGAATATATCCTATATAACGAAACAATTATGAGGGAGAGAGAGAAAGAGAGAGAGAGAGAGAGAGAGAGCGAGTGCAGACAGGCAGACAGAGAGCGTGAGTGACCGACAGAGGCAGCGAGAGAGAGAGAGAGCGAAAGCAGACAGACAGACGGGCAGAGAGCGTGAAAGGCAGGCGGAGGCACAGAGAGAGAGTGAGTAAGAGAAAACGCGCGCGCGCGCGAGCGAGCGAGCGAGCGAGCGAGCGAGAGAGAGAGAGAGAGAGAGTATTCACACAGTTACGGGAAAAGAAACGTAATAACATATTTCAGTCTTTAACATTATTGCGAACATTCCTTCATTAAACCAAAACAAAATTCACTGAACATACTCATCCCAACTACAAGTACACCTGTCCATTAATACTAAGCAACTGTCACCTATAAACACACTCTCCTTCAACATTATCGATTCCCTATCATTTATCATTATAATTATTATTAATCTACAATAACCAGTAATCCCGAAATATTTATGTTCTGTATAGACTATCTTTCCCCCAGTTCCTAACAGTTTTTCCCCCGCAAAAATAATACATGGAACTCTCTAAAAAACACCCCCAAAACACTTAATCTGCCACAACGCCAAAACAATATATCAAGATCCCGACAGTCGCATTTAAATATACCTTGGAAAACAAAACTGCTAAAACAACGCAAAACAATGAGTGCCGGCCGGATTAACCACCGATATCTTATGTTCAGTAATCTAACTTTTAAAAACAAAATATCCCAAAACATATCATGACTTCCCAACACCTAATTCAACGTCTGGCTAAACTTTCTCCTTTTTTTTCCTCCCAATGGTGTATTCTCTCAAATACATACTTTACTTCCCAATCAACATCAAGACTAAATAGGCTTTGCAAAAATCACAAACAATTAATGTGTCCAAATGCAAACGCACAAAAACAATCAATTTCCATCACATCAATATAACCTTGTAATGCACAATATAAAACATAATAACATACTAATATCAAGGAATAAAATCTCCTAGCATCAATGACAAAATGAAAATAAAATATTTCCACACACCTGCTTTCCTGGCCACATCTCTCAGCACATACTGCTTCTAAAAGGGTTGGGCACTAACTGACCCCCCCGTCCTTCCCTAGGCGACTGCTTCCAACAAGAGTGGGGCACTAACTGATTCCCCGCCCTCTGTTCTGGCACTACAGGGCGCGGTTCCTGAAATTACTACACCTCATAATTATTCACTAGGGCTATTCTATTTTAATTTTATTGACTAACCAAAAGTTTTTTCCCCATAGATTCCAAAGTACATACATTCAAAACTGATTTCCTATTTTTTCATGTACATCATCTAAATCTCAACCAAACTCTCTTACAAATAATAAACAAAATAATCAGGACTATTTTCTTAAAATTTACGGGAGAGTCTATTCCTCCCGCGAAAACCCCGCGAAAATATAGCGTCCTATCATCCCAGGGCGGCTAACAGCTGGCATTAATCACCCTGACTTCAACTTAAACAGAACTGACAACCCGATGGTATCAGGGCTCACCACAGGCTTGCCTATAGGGGCACATTCCCGCGGTCAGTCCCACACCTTGACCACGAGAGCGTCTGTAACATTAGACGGCTAGCCTTCGGTTCCCCACCAGCAGCCTTGGTGCCAGCATTAAAACCACAAGAACAAACTTCATACTCGTACGCCCTGTACGGGTGTACATATACCCCTCCAGAGCGAGATGTTTCCCCAAAAAATTAACAACATTTTGGAAACATCGATACTCAACCTTCAGTGGGTTCACCAGTACAAACCCTGATACAAATGTGGTACACACACAAAAATAAACAAACAAAAACAAACTGACATCATCATAGTCTAGGGAGATAACCCATGACAACTTCATTACTTTCCTGCAGCACAACTGCAGAAAATGGACATAGCCCAGTGTCACCGAACTTAACTGTCCCTATGAAGAGGACAGGAGCGACCGCAGGACTCCTAGGACCTGCTTTACAGACTCAGCCTTCTGCCAGACTGGACTCTGGTCTATCAGGGACTCCAGGGCATCAGCGTGTTCGATTGCCAGACTCATGGAGTCTACCTGACCCCAATTGAAGTCACAGTACCGGTTTGTTGGCTTTCTGAGCCTGCTAGACCTACGGGGACGCAATGTTTCCTGACTATCCCCTGAGGATGGATTGCTTGGCCCCTCTGTGGCCTGATCCGTTAGACCTTCTTCCCCTCCTGTTTCATTCTGACTACCAGACTGCTCAAGCGACTCCTCATTGAGTCCAACCTGCTCAGTAGGGTCATCCTCTGCAGCTTCGGATGCATCTTCCTGACCCACCAGTTCAGAACTGCTTAAGGGAAATGATCCTGGTCCATCTTCCTGGAGGTCCCCATCAGCCCTACCTTCCCGTGTCCCAGAACAAACTCTAGGTACAAAGGGTGCAGCTTCTGGCCTCAAACCAGCACTGGGCTGCTCCTGAGGGTATAAGGGCACAAGGGCGTCCTCCTCCTCCTCTGACTCTTCATTCCCTTCACCAATAGTTGTCTCTACGTGGTGCCTCTTTGGGAGAGCTAGCCTGACAGGAGGGGGTTGCTCTGGCATCCCAACAGCCCCTACAGGCAGTAGTAGGTTGCGGTGCAAAGTCCTGTTGGGACCATTACCCCCCTCTTGTCTCACAGTGTACACTGGAAGCTCGGGGTGACGTGAAATCACTACATAGACCTCCTTCTCCCAACGGTCATCCACCTTAGAGGTCACCCTTGGGCCTAGTTTCCTGACTAGACACCGGTCTCCAGTCTCTAAGGCTACAGCATGGGCCCGCAGATCATACCGGGCCTTATTCCGCTCGGCTATCTTCTGCATGTTCTTGGAAGCCAAATCATAGGCCTGCTGGAGGTTTGTCTTGAGACCCTTAACATACTCTGTCAAGGATGAGGACTTCCTGTCTGGGGAGATCCCAAAAGCCAAATCAATAGGGAGCTTGGGCTGTCTACCAAAGAAAAGATAGAACGGACTGTAGCCCGAGCTCTGGTGCACACAGCAATTATATGCATGGACACAAGCTTGCAAGTGCTTCCGCCAATCTTTCTTCTTTTCCTCTTCTAAACTGCGTAGCATGCCAATAAGCGTTCTGTTCCATCGCTCCACTGGATTCCCGGCAGGATGATATGGCGTTGTTCGACATTTTTCAATGCCCAGCATCCCACAGAGTTCCTTGATGATGCGTGATTCGAAATCACGACCCTGATCTGACAGAATGCGCTCTGGGAACCCATACAACATGAAAACGTTGTCCCAGAGTGCCTTGGCTACAGTTCTTGCCTTCTGATCTTTAGTACAGATGGCCTGGGCATACTTAGTGAAATGATCCATCACTACCAGGATGTTCTGCTTCTGCCCCTTGACCTCGATGGTGAGGAAGTCTATGGAAAGCAATTCCATGGGACTGCTGGTTGAGATGGTCCCTAAAGGTGCCTTCTGAGTGGCTGAACTCTTCCTTATGCACCTTTCACACTGCCTTATCCAACGCTCAAGCTGGGTAGCCATATAGGGCCAAAAGAACCTGGCTCTTGCATGCCTGATAGCATCTTCAAAATGAGTGTGGAAAAGGTCGTCATGGACTCCCTTCATGGCCGCCTCTTGGTGTGAACGGGGAACCAAAATCTGTACCCTCTTTTGACTTCTATCATCAAGAACTATCCTGTACAGAATACCATCTTTTATGGTCAAGCGTTTCATCTCACGATGATATGCTTTCAAGACAGAGTTGGTGGTAGGTAGGGGCTGTCCTGACTGCAGTGACTTCTTCACCATGGCCAGATCCGGGTCTGACTGCTGGATTTTCACCCAGTCCGGTGGTGCCATGTTGAGTGCCGGAGCTGTTGGCTCCAGTAAAGTGTCAGGAATAGCAGCTGGATCTTTGCATACAGCCTCAACGGAAGGGATTGGGTGTTCTACCTCCAAATCTGCGTGACCTGGCCCACCTGCCTGCTGGACTGTCACCTGGAAACAACCAACTTCCTTTCCTACCCCCTTAGACTGCAAGACAGCAGACACGGCCTCTTTGTCTACTGCAACAACCGGAGCATCGTCAAACGCTCTGGCTTTGTCAAGGAGAAACTTGGTCTTCTCCATCGTATCCAGGAAGTCGGGATCTTCCTCTGGCGAGGGCTGAGGGCGCCTAGATAGCCCATCAGCGTCATTGTGGGAAGTCCCCTTCTTGTATACAAGCTCAAAATCATACAGAGACAACGACGCCAGCCACCTGTGGCTAGTGGCGTCCAGCTTCGCGCTCTTGAGCACGTAGCAAAGCGGATTGTTGTCTGTGTAGACAGTCACCTTGGCTCCTACTAGGTAGTCATGAAACTTCTCAGACATGGCCCATTTTAAGGCCAGAAACTCCCTCTTGTGGGCAGGGTAGTTTGTCTCTGACTTATTGAGGCCCCGACTGGCATAGGCGATTACCTTGGGCCCCGTGTCCTGTTGCTGGTACAGAACAGCCCCGAGACCCGTACCACTTGCATCGCAATGTAACTGGTAAGGTCTCTGCGGGTCTGGAAACCCGAGAATAGGGGCTGAGGTCAATGCCTTGATGATTGAGTCAAAGGCTGCCTGATGCCTACACTCCCAAAGATGGGAAATGTCTGAGGCCAGCGTGAGGTGGTTCTTCTTCCCTGCCTTCCTAGCCGTCTTGGTCGGGAGGTAGCCAGCTGTCAACTCATTCAAGGGCTTCACCATGGTGGCGAACTGTTTCACCCACCTCCTGTAGAAGCCACAAAACCCTAGGAATGACTTGACTTCTCTAACTGTCTTGGGAACGGGCCAGGTGGTGAGGGCCTCAATCTTTTCTGGGTCGGGTCTGACACCCTCTCCAGAGATAAGGAATCCCAAGTGCTTGACCTCCCTTACCCCAAAGATACATTTTTCAGGATCTAGCTTGAGATGATATTTCCGGAGCCGCTCCAGTACCCTCAGAGAACGCTCCTCGAGTTCCTGTAACGTCTCCCCATGCACCAGGACGTCGTCCAGGAACACGATGAGCTCTGACAGATTCATGTCGTGGAAACACTTCTCCATCAGTCGCTGAAAGGTACTGGGGGCATTTACCATTCCAAAACTCAACCTTTCGAACTCAAAGAGCCCTAGAGGAGTGATGAAAGCTGAAATTTTCTTAGCCCTATCTGTCAATGGTACCTGATAGTAAGCTTTTGACAGGTCCATAGAACTGAAGTACTGCGATCCTGTCAATGTCCTAAGCAAATCCTCAATCTTAGGTACTGTATAGCTATCCCTGATGGTCCTGGCATTAACAGCCCTGTAGTCTACACATAGCCTAATCTGCCCTGTTTTCTTCCTAACTAAAACTATAGGACTTGCAAATGGGGAAGATGATGGCTTTATGATACTGGCATCTAACAGCTCCTGTATGTGGCGTCTAACATCCTCTAGATCTTGGGGAGGGATTGGTCTGGGGCGTGCACGTATGGCAGGACCAGGGGTCAATTCTATATCATGTAACACATCAGTTTTACCTATATCAAATTCAGCCTGAGTGAAAACATCTGAGTAACTAACTAGTTTTTCTGTAAAAGAAACTTTCCATTCTGGATCAACATCATTACCAAACTTAAATTTAGACCTTAAACTACAACTATCACTAACATTGTCAGGGTCAGTCACTGAAAAAGAAGAGGTAACATCATCCCTAGACCTACAGTCCTCTGATATCTGCTGGATAATCTGCGTCACAGCGTACTCTGCACGGATGCAGAACACGTCAGCAATGACCTGTTTCCGTTTGACGCAGATCGGGCTGTCAGTGTTGTTCACCACAGTCACTTTCACTCTGGGTAAGGCGGATGTTGGTGCCTTTGACGCCAGGACTGCAAGACCATCTGGTAGGGCGTCGACAGTGGGCTCCTGGACCAAGACAGCATCCCTGGTGGTGACCAGGCCTGGTCGTGTCATCCCTCGAAGGTCCACTGCCGAATGTGGTGGTATGGAGACGGGTCGCCCTACCAGTCTGACGGGAGCGAGACGCCCGTCCTTGTTACCAGCAGCCTCACTGTAGGCGAAGGCTACCTCACAACGGATGTTGCGAGGAGAGGACCGCTTGCCAGACGTGGAGGTGTTGTAATCTTTTGCGAAACACCTGATGGCATTGGTGCCGAGGACGACAGGCACACGGGTGGAGAAGGACGTGTCTGGCCCCACTAATGCTACAGTGTCTACAACCCTAGAAGTTCCACCTATCTCTTCCGGTAGTTCTACGGTTACCCTAGCACACCCTAAGTATGGGACCTCCTGACCTCCAGCACCTTTGATGTTAAGATCAAAATCAAGATGTTCTAACTCTACTGTGGGTAAATAAGTCCTAAAGAACGACTCCGAAACTATGGTCACTTGGGACCCACTGTCCACTAAAGCCATAGCACTAACTCCATTCACTCTAATGGGGGCTTCACAACAGGGTCCTACCAGTGCCTCTAAACTTGGCTGTGTGTCTACTTTTCTATCTACCATATTGCACTGAATCTCAGCTAGAACATCCCTTGACGACAACGTTACTGTTTGTTGGGCCGACACATTCCTTACTACTACCTTGACCCGCGTGTCCGTCTCCATTCCTGCTGAGCACACCTCTACGTGCGGGGGTAGCCAGTCCTTGCCCCTTGGCAGAACCTGGATGGGTGCGGGCGGTGTCCTGGAAAGGTGTCCCCGCAGCTCGCAGGTCTGCCCCGGTGAGAGCTTCACCACGGCATTGGCTGCCAGTCTCACCGGCTGTAGCTTGAGGAGGTCGTTGTCCAAGACCTCCACCGCTCGCTCCAGCCAGTCTGCCTTTGGTGTTGGGGCTTGGTCGTTCCGGGCCTTGGCTTCCCCGTCAGCCTTGGCCCCTTTTAGTTTAAAGGGACCTCGGGGAGTCCCTTCCGTCGGCGCCACTCGTTGTTGCGGCGACGCCTCCTCCTGTCCTCTTCTGCGACCAGGCGAGGATTGGGTGGGTTCCGACAGTCCCGGTAGTAGTGGCCTTCCAGCCCACACTTGTAACAGGGACCTCGTGCTCGTCTGGGAAGTGGCGGTGGGTGGTTGTCTCCCATCGCTGGCGTGGCCGTCTGGGTGACATGGGCGACGACCTCGGGCTGCCGACCCGTCCTCCGCTCTGACTGACCAAGGCCCTCTATTTTCCTCGTAGCCTTGAATAGGTCAGCGAATGTGGGCGCCCCTTCTCCCGGTACGCCGAACTTGCTTCTGAGTTCCAGGGCGATCAGCCCCGAGCAGCTCTTTGAAAAAGCTAAATAAAGTCTCATGTTGAAGGTCTCGTCTGAGTACTGAGCCGTTGCCTGCAGGTCTTTCATTTTTTCGTAGACGTCGAGAAGGTGGTCGGCTAGTTTCTGCCCAGGCTTCGGCCGTGCCTGGCAGATGTCTATAAAAACATCGTCTGGGGGCTTCAGTGTCCCAAATAAACCGTCCAGCTGCTCCAGGATGTGGTGGGCGTCATCGGTCCGGAGACTGCTGACGTGTTGGAGCGCGGGACCCCGAAGGTGTCGTTTGACAAACGCTGCCTTGTTCCCGACTGTCTCGTCATCCAGGGCCGCCCGTACGAGCGGGTACCATTCAGTGAAGGTGGTCTCCTGAGGGGTTGTGGGGGGCCGGCCGGTGAAGATCTTGACTTTTGGGGCCATGGGTGGCGGCTGTGCGATGACTGTGATCTGGTCGTGGTGGGCCCGCCTCAACAGGTCCTCCAGATCAGCCACAGCGAGCCGATGACGCAGCTCAAGCTGTTGCAGCTGGTACCGCAGGGTAGCCACGTCATCGGATGTGCCAGGCGTGTCCGACGTTGGGCCCTCCCCACTCAGCTGTCTGGCGTCCTCTTCGGAAGCCATGATTTCAGGTTGCTAGAGCCCTTTGTTAAAGTTCTTCTTATTTCTTTGTTTTTTCTATTTTTTTCCTTAGCCTAATCTGCTAGTCCCTTATTGGGCGCCAAAATGTAAACCTCCCCTTGCTTCTATCGTAAAGAATAAGCCAATGGTCTTTACCCAACACAAGGGGAGTCGGGTTCGGGGAAAAGACAGATTAGGATTCACTATAACAAAGAAAACACAGCCAGGCCCAAAGATGTTTCTTGTTCACTTTAATTTTGTTTCAACACTCTCTTAAGACTAAAAGGTGGAAAAGTTGCACTAATTGACTAACTCAAAGAAAGAAAAGGTAAAAGAAAAAAAAGAAGAAAAAAGGGAAAAAAACCGAAAAAGGGCTCTAGCAACCGTGGCCTGGAAACATCAATGCAAACCAACATAAGAACAATGCCTTGTACATTCATTTCCAGACTTACAGTTACACACAATAATATCAACATATATCATACGTTTCCCCATCCAAATGGAGGAACAACATACAGAATCTGGAATTAACAATTCCATGGGGCTGGGTACCCCAACCCAAACTTCATACAAGAGCATATCATTCATGAGACACGTGATAAGGGAATGCGCTATAGTACACCGAACCTCCAGTTCAGTCAACTCATATAGCATTATTAGCTCTCCACCTTGGGTTTTGCGCAACGGGTCATCAGCGAAGACAACCCACCCAAAACAAGAACCAATTAAGTGATGAGACAATCACTCCATGAATAAGGTAAACACCATTCAGTTTAACCCTATGCCGACCAAGTCGGAACATCATCTTCCAATTATGTGGACCTCATTCATCCAACATCATTGGGTCACCTGATTCCCACGTGCTCAACCGACAACGCTCATTAACTCGCTTTTACAGTCAATCACAATTTGGATAACTGACCACTGTCCGAACCTCAAACAATTGGTAACAAAATATAAACTTGGCTTGAAGTGTGTATACACACGAGCAAGAAAAATAAACAGACATTCACATCTAACAGGAATACATGAATATATCCTATATAACGAAACAATTATGAGGGAGAGAGAGAAAGAGAGAGAGAGAGAGAGAGAGAGAGCGAGTGCAGACAGGCAGACAGAGAGCGTGAGTGACCGACAGAGGCAGCGAGAGAGAGAGAGAGCGAAAGCAGACAGACAGACGGGCAGAGAGCGTGAAAGGCAGGCGGAGGCACAGAGAGAGAGTGAGTAAGAGAAAACGCGCGCGCGCGCGAGCGAGCGAGCGAGCGAGCGAGCGAGAGAGAGAGAGAGAGAGAGTATTCACACAGTTACGGGAAAAGAAACGTAATAACATATTTCAGTCTTTAACATTATTGCGAACATTCCTTCATTAAACCAAAACAAAATTCACTGAACATACTCATCCCAACTACAAGTACACCTGTCCATTAATACTAAGCAACTGTCACCTATAAACACACTCTCCTTCAACATTATCGATTCCCTATCATTTATCATTATAATTATTATTAATCTACAATAACCAGTAATCCCGAAATATTTATGTTCTGTATAGACTATCTTTCCCCCAGTTCCTAACAGTTTTTCCCCCGCAAAAATAATACATGGAACTCTCTAAAAAACACCCCCAAAACACTTAATCTGCCACAACGCCAAAACAATATATCAAGATCCCGACAGTCGCATTTAAATATACCTTGGAAAACAAAACTGCTAAAACAACGCAAAACAATGAGTGCCGGCCGGATTAACCACCGATATCTTATGTTCAGTAATCTAACTTTTAAAAACAAAATATCCCAAAACATATCATGACTTCCCAACACCTAATTCAACGTCTGGCTAAACTTTCTCCTTTTTTTTCCTCCCAATGGTGTATTCTCTCAAATACATACTTTACTTCCCAATCAACATCAAGACTAAATAGGCTTTGCAAAAATCACAAACAATTAATGTGTCCAAATGCAAACGCACAAAAACAATCAATTTCCATCACATCAATATAACCTTGTAATGCACAATATAAAACATAATAACATACTAATATCAAGGAATAAAATCTCCTAGCATCAATGACAAAATGAAAATAAAATATTTCCACACACCTGCTTTCCTGGCCACATCTCTCAGCACATACTGCTTCTAAAAGGGTTGGGCACTAACTGACCCCCCCGTCCTTCCCTAGGCGACTGCTTCCAACAAGAGTGGGGCACTAACTGATTCCCCGCCCTCTGTTCTGGCACTACAGGGCGCGGTTCCTGAAATTACTACACCTCATAATTATTCACTAGGGCTATTCTATTTTAATTTTATTGACTAACCAAAAGTTTTTTCCCCATAGATTCCAAAGTACATACATTCAAAACTGATTTCCTATTTTTTCATGTACATCATCTAAATCTCAACCAAACTCTCTTACAAATAATAAACAAAATAATCAGGACTATTTTCTTAAAATTTACGGGAGAGTCTATTCCTCCCGCGAAAACCCCGCGAAAATATAGCGTCCTATCATCCCAGGGCGGCTAACAGCTGGCATTAATCACCCTGACTTCAACTTAAACAGAACTGACAACCCGATGGTATCAGGGCTCACCACAGGCTTGCCTATAGGGGCACATTCCCGCGGTCAGTCCCACACCTTGACCACGAGAGCGTCTGTAACATTAGACGGCTAGCCTTCGGTTCCCCACCAGCAGCCTTGGTGCCAGCATTAAAACCACAAGAACAAACTTCATACTCGTACGCCCTGTACGGGTGTACACAAGCACCAAAACTTATGCGCACACGTTAAAGGGCACCAACGCGAATGTAATCACATTGACAAGTATGAAGCAAAATATATTACATGAAGATACAAAAGTTTGACGGGCGCAATAGCCGAGTGGTTTAAGCGTCGGACTTTCAATCTGAGGGTCCTGGGTTCGAATCACGGTAACGGCTCCTGGTGGGTAAAGGGTGGAGATTTTCCGATCTCCCAGGTCAACATATGTGCAGACCTGCTAGTGCCTGAACCCCCTTCGTGTGTGTACCCAAGCAGAAGATCAAATACGCACGTTAAAGACCCTGTAATCCATGTCAGCGTTCTGTGGGTTATGGAAACAAGAACATACCCAGCATGCACACCCCCGAAAACGGAGTATGGCTGCCTATATAGCGGGGTAAAAACGGTCATGCACGTAAAAACCCACTCGTGTATATACGAGTGAACGTGGGAGTTGCAGCCCATAAACGCAGAAGAAGAAGTATTCGACATGTTTGTCGAAACTTAGTTGTGCACTTCTGCGCAGCAGATTTGTTAAACTTCTCAGTTCTTTGGAGAGAGTTAGAATTGTTTGGAGACGAACGTTAATTAATATAGCGAAAGCAGTGTGGGAGAAAGTGATCAGCTGTTTCATTGGGGTCACCAAACTGAGCATATCCTGGGTCATTCTATTTTCTTTCTTTCTAATTGTCCCTCAGAAGTATAAGAGGCTCAATAATGGTGGCATGATGTGTATGTGTGCTTGTGGTTGATGTCGTTTTGTTGTTGTTATTGCTGCTGCTGTTGTTGTTGCTGCTGCTGCTGTTTTGTTGGGGGATGTTTTGTTTTGTTTTTTGTTTTTTATTTGTTAACATACACATTCATCTGTTGGTGGGTAGTGGAAATGTAGGAAGGGCGTGTTATGGTCAAAATGAGTAAAACAATTCTCTCTCTCTCTCTCTCTCTCTCTCTCTCTCTCTCTCTCTCTCTCTCTTCAAATCAAATGCTCGGTCCATTACAATGTTCACCATTCTAATTCATATTTGCATGAAGTTGCTAATTCTGGATCAGTCATAAACAAATTAAAGAACAGGACAATGTGGGAAAATTTTGACATTGTATGAGCAATGCTCATCATTATCTTATATGTTTTGATGAAGCATCCCTCACGTGCGCAGATTATATATATATATATATATATATACAGCTGGGTGTACTGAATTATTTAGACGGTATATGCTCTGTAATCATGTAGAAAATTTAGGATGCATTTCATGTTTGTGTAGAAGTTTGAGGGAATTAGA
>NC_134876.1:77691834-77764334 GCF_041734735.1 Babylonia areolata | reverse complement strand
ACGATCGTGGTATTTAATGATACCTGCTATCCCTAACCTACTTCTCCATTATTAATGCACTCCGCGCGTGTCTTCTCTACCTCCGCCATATTGGTCTAACGCCAAACAGCTGACTACACACACCCCCTAACCGTGTCATCATTATCTCCCCCATCTCACGAGACACCGAGATCCACAAAACGCCCCAAAACTCCATATACGGTCTGCAACCATACGTTCGGGTCACTTGCTTGAAGGCGAACGCGTGCCCAGTGAAAGAAAGCCACTTGAAACGTCACGTGCGCGCATGCGCCCACTAACACCACAGCACGAGCGGCGGCATTGCGCTTGCGCGTGCACTATCCCCCCCCCCCCCCCACCCCCCCCCAGCCCCTCCCCTTCCACCGCAAGTCTGACAGTCGTTAAATGATTTCCCCAGCGACAAGGCGAAACAAGCAACAGACACCGATCCGTGGAAGTTAATGAAGTGGAAAACTAAACAGATTGTTGAACAACCAACTCCGGATTTTTTTTCAGTGTGTGAACTCAGAACTCAGAACTCAGAACTCATTTAATTGTCGTAAAACCATCATAGGAATTATGGACACTATAAACTAAACACAACAAGCAAACAAAAAGTAAAAGCAATAAGTTGTGAGCACATGCAGGATATTCCATAAGACATAGCTATGGACTGCGAACTTTAAAGCATTCATATATGTATTTTGCCAGTTCTGGTTGGAAATAATTTTGTGGCAACAGAGAACTCGGCCTTTGGATTATTGTGTTGCCAGTGCCATCTGGCCAATGATTCGAAGACTGGGAATTGACTGTCACAAGTAGGCGAGACCTCAAGTTAGAGTACACACTACACTTGTCCAGAAAATGCAGTTCATCCTCTATAACTCCACATGATTTACATAGCCGGTCTTTCCTAGTTACGTTGTAGTGACGTCCACGCTCAATTTCAAGTTCATGTGCACTTATTCGCAATCGACATAGTGCTCCTCTGTGTTTAGTATTTTTGCAGCTGATCAGGTAAGGTTGTAATGTATAAGTATTTGCAATTTTGCAATAAAAGGAGAGCCTTGAAATGGTCTCGTTCTTTCTGCTGTTCCAATATTGAACATATTTATCCTGTAGTTTATTCAAGACTGAATATTTTAGTCGCTTAATGCTGAGTGTGCCTTGGTTCTCCCACACGTGGGAGAATCCAATTGAAACCAGTATCTTTTTGATAAAATTAAGCCAAGGAACTTTTTCCAATGAATCCATCGATAACATATCATCATATGCTTGCCTCAAATAGCTATCTTCTTTTGATTCTATGATGTGTACCCAAAATGAGATGACCTGACACACTGCGGTCAGAGAAATGGGGTATCTGCCCAGTTCTGCCAGGACTGGTAACTTAATTGATCTTTTGTGTACGCCCATTAAGCTCCTACAGAAGTTGACATGTACATTTTCTGATGGGCATTTTGCGGAGAGAAAGGCATCAAATTGGTTGAACAGCATAGAGGGCGTGGAGAAGTTTGTCGCAGTTTGATTGAATGGAAACCACACCTCAGCGCCGTAACTGAGAATTGGGGTGACTAAAATGTCAAACAGTTGCGTCATTACATCAATTTTTACTTCTTTCCCTCGCACACTGCGTTTCAGAGCATGCGCTGCTTTATGTCCTTGTTTGGCTAAGTGGTCTTCAGCAAGGTGAAAATTTCCACTCTTATGAAAAATAACTCCCAAGTATTTATATCTATCCGTCGTTTCGATGCAGTTATCGCCACATGAAAAGAGCACTGGTATTTTGGGGTCGTTTTTTGTGAAAATTACGACTTTTGTTTTGTCCCTGTTGATTTTAAGCCCCCATTGCAGACAGTATTCATGTAGTTGGTCTAGTTTGTTTTGTAGTCCGACTTTTGTTGTCGAGAGCATCACAATGTCATCCGCATATAACAGATAAGGGATCTGAGTCTTGGTTGTTTCATTGATGTATGGTGAGGTGTCATCGTGTATATATTCTCTTATGTCATTAATGAAAATATTGAATAGCGTGGGGCTAATAACATTTCCCTGAAGCACTCCTTTTTTAACTGCGATAGAATCTGTGAACCCGTCGTTTGATTTACCACATACAGTTGAATTTTGGTACATCTCTTTTATAATGTGGAAACATTTTCCATTTATCCCAATTTTGTTTAGTTTCAAAAGAAGTGCATCATGCCATATATTGTCAAATGCTTTATTAAAATCAACAAAACAGCTGTAGAGACGCCCATTTCTTTTATTTAAGGTGTTGTCAATTATCTTTTTCAGGATGAATATGTGATCAGTGGTTCTAGAATGCCTTCTGAAACCAGCCTGCTCTTTTATTAGTAACTCGTTTTGTTCTAGGTATGTTTCAATTCTTCTGTTGATAACTTGACAAAACAGTTTCCCAAAGGTGCTGTTGAGTGTTATACCCCGATAATTGTTAGGATTGGTTGGGTCTCCACTTTTAAAGATAGGAACATTTATTCCGTCTTTCCACTGACTGGGATAAATACCAGTCTGAAATATGGCATTGAATAACTTGCATACAGTAGCACTGATGCTGGACATGCTTGCTTTGAGCATTTCGCTTGTAATTCCGTCTTTACCGGGGGCTTTATTGGTCTTGAGACTCTTTACGGCTCGCATTATTTCAGTCATCGTAAAAGGATTGTCCAGGACAAACACTGGCATAGTCTGTTTTATTCTATCAAGTTCTTTTTGTACGTGTTCTTTCCTAGCTTTATCAACGGGTACTTCACTACTTATCAAGTTTTCTAAATGATTAATCCATTTACCTGCAGATAATGTGTGTCTCTGCGGTTGAGTAGAACTATCTGCATTTTTTAGTTCAGATAGTATTTTCCAAACTTTTTGGGGGTCGTGCTCCATTGCTGTGTTTAAACTTCTCACAAGTTCATTTCTGTACGTCTTTTTTGTTTTCTTTATGGTCTTCTTGTATGCTTTCAGGCAAGAAAAGTATTTATTCTGAATATTTCTGTTAAAAGGATTTCTGTTCAATGCATTCAGTAAAGATCGCACCTCTTTCCTTTGAATGAAACAGTCATGTGTGAACCACTTTTTAGACGGCTTCTTTTTCCGTTTCGTGCATCTAATCTTATGTTTGATCGATAAATCGGCCGCTGCAATAATAGTGTTTGTGAGATTTGACACAGAGTTTTCAATTTCTTCTTTGGCAGTATGTACGTTTCGGAAGTTAACTTTTTCGAGTCCTTCGTTAATAGAGATTATCTTATTTGAAACTGACAAAGTCTTAAGTGCTGATGCTAACTTTTCGGCAGAGCCCTCCTCCCAAAAGAAAGAACGGTTGTATTTTGAGTCTCTTAAAGTGGGACATTCCTTTCTACTGACAGAACTAACAGGGGGTGAACTCTTTCTTGTGACTGGTAGATGAATGAACAATTCGATAGGACAGTGATCTGAAAACATGGTAAGATTTTTGACCTTGCATTTCATCACCTTTCGCATAAGGTCCTGGGAACACGTAAAGTAATCTACGACACTTTTCCCTGTTGGCGAAAAGCATGTGGGGTTACCATGTAAGTCACCAAGAGTTCTCCCATTTAAAATATACATATTATTTTCCATACATAGTTTAACAAACCTTCTTCCATATTTCTGTACTACTTTATCTGACGAACTTCTTTTGTGCACATAATCACATGTGTAGTTAAATGGGATATCATACATATTGTTCTCACCGTCCATCTGGATAAAATCATCTAGCAAACCAGTTCGTGCATTGAAGTCACCACACAAAATGACATTACCTTTTGTGGTAAACAGTTCTACATCCTTATCTAGTTGTTCCCATATGTCCCGTGTGTGGTCACGTCCAAAGGAGGAGAATTCAGGTGGTATGTATACACAGCCAACATAAGTGTCTTGATCTGTATTAAAACTTTTTATCAGCATCCACACAATGTCACTACTGCTCTGTGGCAGGAACTTAATACCTGGTCTTAAATATTCTTTCACAAATACAGATATTCCACCAGAGGCTTTCTGTGCCTTTGCTCGCTTTGTCCTACAGTAGTGTACCCCTGTTGCAAAGCCAGGTAAAAATATATCTTTGGTCTTATCCCTGTCCAGGTGTGTTTCCTGGCAAATAACGATATCATAGCTTGAAAATAAATCTGTCACTTCTTTTTCTGTGAACTTGTTTGTTTTCGTTCCGTCGATAGTTTCCCTAAAACCTTTGATGTTCCACGACAGTATCTTCACAACGGTATTTGATTTAATGGTGTCTCTAATTCTGTGCTACGGTGCTATGGTCTTCAGGAGAAATTACGATCGTTTTATCAAGTATCTGTTTGTGTTGGTACAGTGCTAAGGTCAGTGTAACATAATGGTCAGTAAAACGCATACTTCCAGGACTTATCTTGTAGACAGTACCTTACATTAAGCGTGTCTCACTATCTGTCAGTCCAGTGAATATAGTGTCTGTCTCGACGATCACTATGACGGGACGCACGGTAGTCACGGCTTCTCTGATGCCCCCGGAAAGCAGTGATCCTATCGTCTCTGTCCGGGTGGAGCCTTGTCTGACCAGTGTATCGGTGGTGGTTGTCGTGGTAGCGTCTCTCGTCTTGGTAGGCACGGTGGTTGTCATCTCGGAAGCGGCGGTTGTCCCGGCCACGATGACTGTTGCGGTAGTTGTCCCAGTCACGATGGCGGTTGTCACCAGGACGGTGATTGTCGTCCCTGTCCCAGTCACGGCGGTAGTTGTCCCAGTCACGATGGCGGTTGTCACCAGGACGGTGGTTGTCGTCCCTGTCCAAGTCACGGCGGTGGTTGTCGTCCCTGTCCCAGTCACGGCGGTGGTTGTCGTCCCTGTCCCAGTCACGGCGGTGGTTGTCCCAGTCACGGACGTTGTACCGGTACCGCCTGCTGTAGTTGTCATGGTAGTGCCTGCCATGATCCCGATGAAGGGTGTTGTGGTCATCACCCCTGGGATGTCTGTCACCGTGGTGGTCCGGATAATTCATGTGGTAGCGGCCCCTGTGTGTGTGTGTGTGTGTGTGTGTGTGTGCAGTCACAATGAATGTGCAGCAATATTTCAAAACCTTCTCCTCCAGGATGCTTCACGCTGGCTTTTACAGCCTTGAAACGATCTTGGTGAGATTACGTAGCTCTTCATTTATTGATAGGTTGCACAATGATGTGATGGATGATGTGTTTTGTCAGGACATGGGATACAGCAGTGCGAGTTACTTTGTGTCAATGAATTTTTATACTTGATGTCTTAATTATGGAAGAGGAATCATATGAAGACGCGTATCCGCAATATTTTTGATACCTCAGGCTTGGCCGCGCTCGTCCACACACACACACACACACACACACACACACACACACACACCGCATGCACACGCACCGCACGTGCGCACACGCACGCACACACGTGAACGCCCGAACTCTTCAGTCATGTCACGCGGACTTAAGTCCACTCGCGATCGCGGCTACCCTCACACACACACACACACACACACACACACACACACACACACACTTTAAAGTTGATTTTCCACGATATTTAAAAAAAAAAAAAAAGAAAAGAAAAGAAGCAATCGATATTCGTTATCGCTTTGGAAAGGGTCTGATCTTTAGACAGATTAATATGCAATTGTTGAGAATCTTTCCGATTCAAAGGTACTTGAAAGCTATGCAATTGAATTAATAAATAATTAGATGAATAGATAAACAAATAAACACCCACAATTAAGCTGTCCAAATTGGACATCCATACACATACCATATACTTTCAGACTTGTTATAAACAGGCAAAAGTTGAGTGTCCAGTTGAAAGGGAGGGCACTTTTCAAACCTTTCTCTCATGAGTGTATATATTTTTAACTGTAAGCAACCAATCCACCTTTCAGATGAGACATAAGATCATTATCATTTCAGTTATGATATCGTTGAAATTTTAATATCCGATTTCTCGCTTACATGACTGAATAACTATAATAAACCTACATCTCATACCTGCGACAAGCTTTAACTGATTCGGCACGGTCTGTTCTCACACATGTGTATTTGAACAATGAAAATGATGTGGGCCAGTTAACAGATTCGCTGCGGTTTCATGAATAGTGTTATAGTGTTACTGCAATGCCGGCTTGCTGCTAATTGAGGAATGTCGCTGTAATATCAAATCATATATTTGACTAAAATAACTTTCATCACATTAATGCGACGTTATCTGAAAGTTACCTTTTTAAACGGAACTCTTTCAACATGGATTTGTTATTACCTAAATGTTAGAAATTTCACATTACTTTGGAAACATCAGTGTAGTATTTTCTTAATGTGCTAGCTTTGCAAGCTTTACTTTCAGCTTCTTTAACCTTTACTTTGCTAACAGACAATATGCCACCGTCAATACAACATTGTCTGTATGCAGGCACACTGATAATGATTTCAACGACAGGACTGCCATACTACCCTGATGTTAGACTGGGACGATAACCTAAAATTGACCGTTCGTGTAACGCTAAACGCTATCTGGTCTAATTTCATATAAAGAATTGTTATGTCCAGCAGAAATCTTGTGAAGAGATTGAGGAAGGGGTGGGAGTGAGAAGAATCTGCTTGTGTGTGTACTAAATTATTAGTTGTTTTATCATTTTGATAATCTTTGTGCGTGAGTCAAACAGGGAGCTGTGAACTTCGTACTCTCTATAATCATAAGTGTGTGTTATCCCACTGGGTCATCATTCCACTTTCACTTTAAAATCTCACGAATCTATTCTGAAAAGAGATCACACATATCGTGTTATTTCATTATATTCCAGCCGACTGCCTGCACAAACCGTCTGTGGGTTGAAAAGAAATGATTAGTGAGTAGACACCTTTATCCTTCCCAACACTCACAAAATCTGTGAAAGATCGAGTTCTTCCTATCAGATCGCCGAAGAGCGAAATAGGCTCTAATTTGTCTCCAAGCTGTCAGTCGGGGCTTTGTGTTGCAAAGCCCACTTTTTTGCTGTCTGCCTTTGGCAGTTCAAAGAGAGAGAGAGGCAGAGAACCGTGTGACGTCTCCTGTTTTATCTGATCTTCCCCCTTTTAGAATGGACCCCCGGACTGCCGAAGACGTTGTCAGCACATATATAGCAATCTGCAGGAGAGGAAAATGACATCTTGTCGCTCCTCCAAGACGCGGCGCTCGGCAGGGGGACACCTCTGATGCCAGACCCCGTGCTCTGATCGTCCTGTCTGATACGCTGCTACTGTCACTGCGGATTACCTCCCACCCACCCTTCCCCCACCACCACCCACCCATCCATCCACTCACCCTCCTCCCCTAACCCCTTTCCTCTAGCTGTTCTTGTTGTCCCCCCAACCCCTCGCTCTGTCGCCCCCGAACAGCCTATAACGGTACCGCTGATTGCCCCCCACTCTCCCCTCGCCCTCCCCCCCCACCACACACCTCCGCCCCCACCCATCTCCAACACATCCTTGCGTTCTCACTCCCGCTCCCACTACACCCCCTCCACCCCCCCCCCCCCCCTCACCCTTTCTCACTGCATCAGTTCCCTTTCGGAGACAGCGCCACGGCGGCGGGCGTGATCTGAGCTTTCTGATTGGTCGGTGTCTGTTTCAGTTTGCACGTGCCGGGGCCCCTCGGGGTGCATGGGGCGTTCGCCCGCCCTTCAATTTGCAGTGGGGCGGACGGCGGGTTTAATTAGGGCTTACTTGACCGGGCTGGTGCCAGCCTCCCCACCTCAGGCCCCGGCCATAATTTGCACGTTTTCCTCCAAACCTGTATCGCACGTGCAATTGGAAGGAGGGTGGGGAGGGAAGGGGGTGGGGGGGTAGTGTTGGGAGTGTTTGTGGGTTTGTGTTTTGTCTTTTCTAGGAGTTCCAGGGTGCCTCCCACCCTCACCCACCCCCATCTCTCCCAAATCCCAACCCCTGCATTCTGACTGTGGCTTGGCTCACACGACAAACTGGTTGCGATTGGAACTAACTCTTCCACACATCTCCCCCTTCAACAATCCCCCCTCTCCCCCCACCCCACCCCCCACCGCCCCCCGATTCTCTATACTCCCACATCCCGTTGCTTTTTATCTCTTCACAGTTAGGCGTTCTTGGAGTTTAGACCCCAGGCAGGGTCTGCCCCTCCCTCCCCTTTGCCTGTGGCGGTGGGGGTGGGTGGTGGGGGGGTGGTGGGGGTTGAGGAGGTAGGAGAAGGAGCAGGAGAGTGTTGTGACTAATTAGTGGTGAGTCCTGTTTTAGGTCCCTGTTCAAATCTCTCTGTCTGTCTGTCTGTCTCTGTCTATCTGTCTGTCTGTCTGTCTGTCTCTCTCTCTCTCACACACACACACGCACACACACATACACACACACACACACACACACACTCGCTCTCCGTGCGCGCACACACATAGACGCACATAATATAAATCTCTCTCTCTCTCTCTCTCTCTCTCTCTCTCTCTGTATATATATATATATATATATATTTTTACTGAGGAAGAAATAGAGCGAGAGGTGGGATTAATATATGTATATTTATTATCCACCTCCGAATGTTTCGGCTATTGCCACCTTCATAAGTTTATTTCTCATCCTCACTTGAATCAAAGCCAAGCTAAAGATATCTGTGTGTGTGTGTGTGTGTGGGGAGGGGGGGGTGTGCCTCGTCCACCTCTTCATGTCCATAACTGGGGAACGACTTTTAACCTCCCCTCTTCTGTCCCCACCCCTACCCCCAAACACATCCCACCTCACCCACTCCTTTACGCTCCGCCACAGAGAAGTTGACAAGAAGAAGGGGGACGGAAGGGGTGGATGCTGGAGGGTATTGGGGTATAGGGGGGTGGGGGGTGTTGAGAGGCTTAGTCTTAGTTGGAGGTCTGGTGTGAACATATAACTAGAAAAGTGGCAGATGTGCCCCCACCCCGATTATATGGAACGAGCAGAGCGGTGTAAAAGTTAATGATAATCACACCGTGACACACATGCGGGTTATCATTGAACTGATTGAAGAGAGTGCTCGGGAAGAATAAGGATGGAGAATATAAAAAAAATAAATGAGGGGGTGTGGAATGTGTGTGTGTGTGTGTGTGTGTGTGTGTGTGTGTGTGTGTGTGTTGTGGGGAGAGAGGGGGTGTGAAAAAGATAGGACAGGATCTGGACAAGTAAATATTGAATATCGTATCTGCTTTAAAAGCTTCGCATCTTTCTTTCTTCCTTTCTTTCTTTCGTATTCTTCTTCTCCGCTTCCTCCTCCTCCTTCTTCTGCTCACTTTCTTCCCATCTTTCTAAAAACTTGTTTGCTAATAAGAAGTGCTTTCATCTCTCTCTCACTCGACATATTCTACGCCGCACGCCGTCACGGAGCCAGTTGCATTGCTCGGACGGAAGAGCCTAGTATGGTCGTAACCCGCTATTAACTGTGTGTGGTATGGAACTGACCAATGGCGTAGTTCGGTCAACGTAAGCATTTAGTCACTGTATAACTGTCAAAAAGTTAGAACCAAGCAATGGAAATGGCACGTGTAGGACTTCTTGGGGAGCATGGTAGGCCTTCACAGCACCCCGTCCATACTCTGGGCTCTGGACTGTCCTGGTCAGGTTGGCCCATGTCTGTCCCCCTGCCTTCATCTCCACCTCCTATCCCTACATCTTGCCCCTGTTGGTTCAAACAGTATATTATTTCGAACATCTCACAATACAACACAGTTATAGATGAACATGACAACAAGAAGATCTTTTGTAAAGTCCTGTCCTGATACTAGTATGTGACGGATGTCATCATGGCTAGAAGTTCAAACGTTGTCATAGATGAATTTCAACAAAACTAAGCAACGATATAGATAAAGTGAATCAACATAAAGAATAAACGTGTGGTAGAGAGAGGGAAGACAGCAGAGAGAGAAAGAGAAGAAACAAGACTGTGGCACAAATGCAGCAAGACAGTCCGACCGAACTTGGCCGACAAAGCGGTGAAGGCCTACAGTCCTGTCATATAAAAACAAACAACAAAAAACCATGTATTCATAATGTGAACTGGCCTTCGTCTTCCCACTTTTCTATTTCTAAAGGCCTGACTAAGCGCGTTGGGTTACGCTGCTGGTCAGGCATCTGCTTGGCAGATGTGGTGTAGCGTATATGGATTTGACCGAACGCAGTGACGCCTCCTTGAGCTACTGATACTGATACTGATACTATTTTACCTTGAGAGATCTCCTTCACTGCTTGTCTGGTGATGCTGTCAGGCAGTTTACGCAAAGTGAGGCCAGTCCAACTCCGTTTTCCAATCCCGATTTTCTTTCTGGCTGATTGCTTCTCACATGTTGATATTGATATTGTTTCTGGTCACCCAATGTCCACAATGCGTCTTAGGCATCTGTTGATCAAAGTGTTTTTTTTTTTGTTTGTTTGTTTGTTGTTTTTTTTCGTTTTAGTCGCTGATCCATACAGGAGGGCTGACTTCACACTTTTTTGCATTGAATGTCATCATCTTCCCGAGGGTTGTGGAATTCCTTACAGGCCGTATGGCACTGAATTCAGGTCTTGTCGTGTTGATGCGGGTTTTGAAGTCTACACGTACACTTCCGTCTTTGTTGACAACGCTACCCAGTACACATTTCAAATGATGTGATATCATTACTTTAACACAAATTGATTACATTTTATAAATCTCATCATGTTCCATATTGTTTAAGCGAACTGCTTTCATATATTCTGAACAGCTGATAACGTTGATATTCGAGGTTCAGTGAAAATACGATAAGCACATTTCTTAATAATATCAGTTCATTGATTTGAATTGTCTCCTTTTTGCAGCATGAAAAACGAATTTGGCTATCTGTGGAAACTGATGATATTATTCCCTTCTAACAATTTGTGCAGTGGTAAATTTAGGAAATCTTTCATAAACGTTTCTCTCAAGTCGTTGAATTATGGCCAGACAAAAAACAAAGTCGTGTTCATTTTCGACTCAGTGTCCACAGCTTAGACATTATTTATCTTCCGGATTTTGACTATACCTGTGTCAGTTGCTGTTGGTAGACATTACACAAAGTCTAATCTAGAAAAGGACAATCCTCAGTTAAACACACAATGTCAACGCTTAATAAATATTTTTATTTTCCAAAATTATCTTTCAACGTTCTGTATAATTCATATCTTTCCATTTCTCTAATTGTAAACGACCATTCCTGCAAAAATAACAAAAAACATTTAAATCAATCCTTGCCGGAATGCGTTTTCTCCCAACACTTTGGTTTAATCATACAAATTGAAAGCCTGTAATACATAAAACATCTTAGATATCCGTTGCCATACATGCCTTTCCTCTTTCTTCTAGGGTTAGTAGCATTTGATCACACTGTTTCGGTAATCTGTTTTCTTCCATCTCGAGAACACAAAACCAGTACTTAACTAAGAGCACAGTACTATTCACAAAAATGAGGTTATCTACCAATCTCTCCATTCACCAATTTGTTTGGCGTTTTCAGAAGTAACCCCAAGTGCATGGAGTAGAGAGAGAGAGAGAGAGAGAGAGACAGAGAGAGAGAGACAGAGACAGAGATGGGGCATGAGAAAGAAATGTCCCAAGAAAAAAAAAAGGAGGGGGGGGGGGAGAAAAAAAAGTACTCTTTCTTTCCGAACAAAAAGAGGAAGATCTTAAGGCAAAGACAGCGAGCTGAAACGAACACACACACACACACACACACACACACACACACACACACACAAGAGGGGAGGTAATAGACGTGGAAGGAGGATCAAGGTGTCGGTTTGACAGACAGACAGAGAGACAAGACAGAGTGATGGGCGCGTGGTATCTTGGGGGGAAAAAAAAGTACGCCTTTCCTATTCAGCCATTGTAGCGGTCTATGGCAAACAATTGAGGAAAGAGAGGAGGGCGGGCCGAGGTGGTGGTGGGGGTGGGGGGGGGGTATGCCTTCCACGCCCATCGCGTGTCTGTGACAACCAGGGAAATGTTTCGCTTTTTTTTCTTTTCTTTTCTTTTTTTTTTTTTTTGGATCGAAAGAAAAAAGGAGAATAACATGAAATAGGGGAAGCAAAAAACAACAACAAAAAACAAAAACAAAACAAAAAAACAAAACAAAAAAAAAAACACGAAACTCCTATGAAACTCTTTTTTTTTCTTTTTCGCTTTTGGGTTAGGGTCTATGTCTCTCTGTCTCCGTCTTTCTGTCTCTGTCTGTTTGTCTGTCTGTCTGTCTGTCTGTCTACCCCTTCTCTCTCTCTCTCTTTAGTTCACTTGTGCGCGCGCGCATATGTGTGTCTGTGTGCGTGCGTGCGTGCATGCGTGCGTACGTGCGTGTGTTTGAATGTGAGAGAGAAAATGAGAGGGTAGACGGACGGATAGACGGACAGACAGAGAGACAGATAGACAGAGAGAGAGAGAGAGAGAGAGAGAGAGAGAGAGAGAGAGAGAGAGAGAGAAACACAACGACGGGAGTAGACAGAAAAACATCATACGCTCTATTCATCATGTCGCATGGCACAAAAACCTGAGCCGCAAAAAAAAAAAAAAAAAAAAAAAAAAGGTCTTTGCTAAAATACAACAAATATACAAACAAAACAAATAAATATACATAAGGTTTCATAAAAACAAAAACAATACCATAACCCTCCCTCAACCTAGACTCCCTTCCCCTGTACGTTTTATCGAGTCTTCAAACGCTCCTCCTCCTCCTCCCCCTAAGCCCTTCTTATTGTTCCCCTATTTCTAACCCCACGCCCACTCACCCACCTTCCCATTCCGTACCCCCACCCCCACCCCTATCCCTCCTCCTTCTATTCCCCAAACCCCACCACACGCTTTCCCCCTCCTCTCCCCCCTCAGCCCCCCCCCCCCTCCCCCTACCAAACACACACTTCCGAATCCGCACCCCCTGTACACCCCATCCCCTACTCTCGAGCTCGAGCCAGTTCCATTGCTTGGTTCTAACTTTTTGACAGTTACACGTGACTAAATGCCTACGTTGACCGAACTACGCCATTGGTCAGTTCCATACTACACACAGTTAGTAGCGGGTTACGACCACACTAGGTAGGCTCTTCCGTCCGAGCAATGCAACTGGCTAATTTGCTGCTTCCCATTCACCACGTTTTCCCCCCCACCAACCCCCACCCCCCACCCCCCTTTTCCAAGGACAGCAACTCAGAAATCACGGGCATGTAATGTAGTGTAGCTGCAATTTGGAAAAAAAGAAAAAAAAAAAAGAAAGTTACTCAGACAAGTGCCTGTGCGCACGCACACAAACACTCACGTAAGAAAGCATGCGCGCACGCACGCGCGCGCACACACACACACACACACACACACAGAAAGAGATAGGGAGAGAGAGAGAGAGACTGTGGAGCGAGAAAGCGGGGTAGAGACAGAGAGAGAGACAAAGAGGGGCACAGAGAAAGAGAGAGAGAGAGATTCAGACAAAGAAACAAAGAAAATCGGACAGAGAGGAAAGGGGTAAGAGAGATAGACACACAGACTTAACAGTGAGAGGAGTAAGGGGCATAATCATATCAACAGGCGGATAGACTGAGAGACAGAGAGTGTACGAGAGAGGCAGGACACATAAAGATAAAAAGAGACACGGGGACACGGAGACAGAGAGAGAAAAGACAAAGGCAAACAGAGCGAGAGGTGGGAAAAAAAACAGATATAGAGAGACAGAAAGAGACTGGGACAGAGAGAGTTAAACAGAGCGACACACACACACACACACACACACACACACACACACACACACACACACACACACACACACACACAGAGAGTGAGACACACAGAGAGAGATTGATACGGAGAGAGAGAAAGAGAGAGACAGAGACAGAGACAAAGAGACAGAGCGGGAGGCAGAGAGAGAGATTGATACAAAGAAACTGAGAAAGAGAGAGAGAGAGAGAGAGAGAGAGAGCGTCATCTTCATCACCATCAATCATCGCATAATGAGCACTGCCGTCGCTTCTGTGGTCATTTGGGCGTGGAAGCATAGGCAGAGGAGAGAGAAAAAACGAATGGCAGCACAGCCAACGGAAAGAAACAACAGCAACAACAACAACGAAACAAAAGAATGCGAAGAAAACAAGTAAAGAGAGAGAGAGGGGGAAAGAGAGAGAGAGAGGGAGAGGAGCAATTTGAAACCAACGATTATTAACATTCACTTTCCGCATGAGAGGAAAACGTGTATTTTCTCACGAGGAGACAATGTGTGTGTGTGTGTGTGTGTGTGTGTGTGTGTGTGTGCTTGGGTGGGATGATTCGCGCGCGCGCGCATGCGTAGCCACCTTCGTGTTCGCTTGCCCGTGTGTAAATATGTGTATCTATGCACGCGTGCCTACCTTCATTTCTGCGTGTGTGCGTGTGTGCGTGCGTATGTATGTGTGTGTGTGTATATGTGTGTGTGTGTTGAGTATGCACATATATCATAGCGAATTCAAATACCTGTGCGGTAGTTTTTGCTCATCAGGATACAGACAGACAGACAGACAAACAGACAGGGACGCAATGACAGAAAGAAAGAGAGTGGAGGAGAAAGAGAGACAGAGAGACATAAACAGAAGGAAAAGAAGGGATAGAAAAAGAAAGACAGAGAGACAAAGAAAGAGAGACAGAGGCATACACATAGAAACACATACAGAGAAACGGAGAGAGAGAGAGAGACAGACAGACGAAGTGTCAGACGGAGAGAGAGAGAGACAGGGAGACTGAGTGAGACAGAAACAAAGGCAGAGACAGAGATTATACATACAGGGAGACACAGGGAGACAGACAAGGACAGGAAGACAGAGAAAGGAAGAGAGACAGAATAGCAGAGAAAGACAGAGAAAGGAAGAGAGACAAAGAAAGACAGAGAAAGGAAGAGAGACAGAGAAAGACAGAGAAAGGAAGAGAGACAGAGAAAGGAGAGAGACAGAGAAAGGAGAGAGACAGAGAACGAGAGAGACAGAGAAAGGAGAGAGACAGAGAAAGGAGAGAGACAGAGAACGAGAACGAGAGAGACAGAGAAAGGAGAGAGACAGAGAACGAGAACGAGAGAGACAGAGAAAGGAAGAGAGACAGAGAAAGACAGAGAAAGGGAGAGAGACAGAGAACGAGAGAGACAGAGAAAGGAAGAGAGACAGAGAAAGGAGAGAGACAGAGAAAGGAGAGAGACAGAGAAAGAGACAGAGAAAGGAGAGAGACAGAGAAAGGAGAGAGACAGAGAAAGGAGAGAGACAGAGAAAGAGACAGAGAAAGGAGAGAGACAGAGAAAGGAGAGAGACAGAGAACGAGAGAGACAGAGAAAGGAGAGAGACAGAGAAAGACAGAGAAAGGAAGAGAGACAGAGAACGAGAGAGACAGGGAACGAGAGAGACAGAGAAAGAAGAGAGACAGAGAAAGGAGAGAGACAGAGAAAGGAAGAGAGACAGAGAAAGGAGAGAGACAGAGAACGAGAGAGACAGAGAAAGGAAGAGAGACAGAGAAAGGAAGAGAGACAGGGAACGAGAGAGACAGAGAAAGGAAGAGAGACAGAGAAAGGAGAGAGACAGAGAAAGGAGAGAGACAGAGAACGAGAGAGACAGAGAAAGGAGAGAGACAGAGAAAGGAGAGAGACAGAGAACGAGAACGAGAGAGACAGAGAAAGGAGAGAGACAGAGAACGAGAACGAGAGAGACAGAGAAAGGAAGAGAGACAGAGAAAGACAGAGAAAGGAAGAGAGACAGAGAACGAGAGAGACAGAGAAAGGAAGAGAGACAGAGAAAGGAGAGAGACAGAGAAAGGAGAGAGACAGAGAAAGAGACAGAGAAAGGAGAGAGACAGAGAAAGGAGAGAGACAGAGAACGAGAACGAGAGACAGAGAAAGGAAGAGAGACAGAGAAAGACAGAGAAAGGAAGAGAGACAGAGAACGAGAGAGACAGGGAACGAGAGAGACAGAGAAAAGAAGAGAGACAGAGAAAGGAGAGAGACAGAGAAAGACAGAGAAAGGAAGAGAGACAGAGAACGAGAGAGACAGAGAAAGGAAGAGAGACAGAGAAAGGAAGAGAGACAGGGAACGAGAGAGACAGAGAAAGGAAGAGAGACAGAGAAAGGAAGAGAGACAGAGAAAGGAGAGAGACAGAGAAAGGAGAGAGACAGAGAAAGAGAACGAGAGAGACAGAGAAAGGAGAGAGACAGAGAAAGGAGAGAGAGAACGAGAACGAGAGAGACAGAGAAAGGAGAGAGACAGAGAAAGGAGAGAGACAGAGAACGAGAGAGACAGAGAAAGGAAGAGAGACAGAGAAAGGAGAGAGACAGAGAACGAGAACGAGAGAGACAGAGAAAGGAGAGAGACAGAGAAAGAGAAAGAGAGAAAGAGAAAGGAGAGAGACAGAGAAAGAGAAAGAGAAAGGAGAGAGACAGAGAAAGGAGAGAGACAGAGAAAGAGACAGAGAAAGGAGAGAGACAGAGAAAGAGACAGAGAAAGAGACAGAGAAAGGAGAGAGACAGAGAACGAGAGAGACAGAGAACGAGAGAGACAGAGAAAGGAGAGAGACAGAGAACGAGAGAGACAGAGAAAGGAAGAGAGACAGAGAAAGGAGAGAGACAGAGAAAGGAGAGAGACAGAGAACGAGAGAGACAGAGAAAGTCGAGAGACAGAGAAAGTCGAGAGACAGAGAACGAGAGAGACAGAGAAAGGAGAGAGACAGAGAAAGAGAACGAGAGAGACAGAGAAAGGAGAGAGACAGAGAACGAGAACGAGAGAGACAGAGAAAGGAGAGAGACAGAGAAAGGAGAGAGACAGAGAACGAGAGAGACAGAGAAAGGAGAGAGACAGGGAACGAGACAGAGAAAGGAGAGAGACAGAGAAAGGAAGAGAGACAGAGAAAGGAGAGAGACAGAGAGAGAGAGAGACAGAGAAAGGAAGAGAGACAGAGAAAGGAAAAGAGACAGAGAGACAGAGAAAGGAGAGAGACAGAGAAAGGAGAGAGACAGAGAAAGGAAGAGAGACAGAGAAAGGAGAGAGACAGAGAAAGGAGAGAGACAGAGAAAGGAGAGAGACAGAGAGACAGAGAAAGGAGAGAGACAGAGAAAGGAAGAGAGACAGAGAAAGGAAGAGAGACAGAGAAAGGAAGAGAGACAGAGAACGAGAGAGACAGAGAAAGGAAGAGAGACAGAGAAAGGAGAGAGACAGAGAACGAGAGAGACAGAGAAAGGAGAGAGACAGAGAACGAGAGAGACAGAGAAAGAGACAGAGAAAGGAGAGAGACAGAGAGACAGAGAAAGGAGAGAGACAGAGAAAGGAGAGAGACAGAGAAAGGAAGAGAGACAGAGAACGAGAGAGACAGAGAAAGGAAGAGAGACAGAGAAAGGAGAGAGACAGAGAACGAGAGAGACAGAGAAAGGAGAGAGACAGAGAACGAGAGAGACAGAGAAAGAGACAGAGAAAGGAGAGAGACAGAGAAAGGAGAGAGACAGAGAACGAGAGAGACAGAGAAGGAGAGAGACAGAGAACGAGAGAGACAGAGAAAGGAGAGAGACAGAGAACGAGAGAGAAGATAAAAGTCCAAGGTGTGAAGAAGGCAAAGCGGGGAAGCGAGCCTGTCCGCTGGCGATACTTAATGCTTGTTGCAACCCACCCCCTTCAACGCCCCCACCCCCACCCACCCCCATCCCCGGCCCCCCCACACACACACCCACACACACATCTCATCCCCACCCCCAACCACAACACTCACTCATGCGAGCGAGCGCGCGCACACACACACACACGCGCGCGCGCGCGCGCATACACACACACACACACACACACACACACACACACACACATATTTTTGTATTTGTATTTTGTATTTCTTTTTATCACAACAGATTTATCAGAGAAAGGAAGAGAGACAGAGAAAGGAGAGAGACAGAGAACGAGAGAGACAGAGAAAGGAGAGAGACAGAGAACGAGAGAGACAGAGAAAGAGACAGAGAAAGGAGAGAGACAGAGAGACAGAGAAAGGAGAGAGACAGAGAAAGGAGAGAGACAGAGAAAGGAAGAGAGACAGAGAAAGGAGAGAGACAGAGAACGAGAGAGACAGAGAAAGGAAGAGAGACAGAGAAAGGAGAGAGACAGAGAACGAGAGAGACAGAGAAAGGAGAGAGACAGAGAACGAGAGAGACAGAGAAAGAGACAGAGAAAGGAGAGAGACAGAGAAAGGAGAGAGACAGAGAAAGAGACAGAGAACGAGAGAGACAGAGAAAGGAGAGAGACAGAGAAAGGAGAGAGACAGAGAACGAGAGAGAAGATAAAAGTCCAAGGTGTGAAGAAGGCAAAGCGGGGAAGCGAGCCTGTCCGCTGGCGATACTTGATGCTCGTTGCCACCCACCCCCTTCAACGCCCCCCCCCCCCCCTATCCCCGGCCCCCCCACACACACTCCCCCACACACACACACATCTCATCCCCACCCCCCACCACAGCACTCACTCATGCGAGCGAGCGCGCACACACACACACACACACACACGCGCGCGCGCGCGCGCGCGCATACACACACACACACACATATATTTTTGTATTTGTATTTTGTATTTCTTTTTATCACAACAGATTTATCTGTGTGAAATTCGGGCTGCTCTCCCCAGGGAGAGCACGTCGCTATACTACAGCACCACCCATTTTGTTGTATTTTTCCTGCGTGCAGTTTTATTTGTTTTTCCTATTGACGTGGATTTTCCTACATAATTTTGCCAGGAACAACCCTTTTGTTGCCGTGGGTTCTTTTACGTGCGCTAAGTGCGTGCTGCACACGGGACCTCGGTTTATCGTCTCATCCGAATGACTATATATATATATGTATACACGCGCACACACGCGCGCGCGCACGCACACACGCGCGTGCGTACGTATGATTACACACGCGCACGCAAGCACTCGCCCGAACATAGAGAAAAGGAGAGACGGTATAGCAGAGAAAGAGAGACCGAGATCGAAACAGAGAAAGTGAAATACATGGACAGAAATAGTGAGACAGAGAGACGTAAACTGAAAGAAAAGAAGGGATAGAGAAAGAAAGAAAGAAAGAAAGAGAGACAAAGAGAGACAGAGGCATACACACAGAAACGGAGAGAAAGACAGACAGACAGACAGACAAACAGACAGACAGACTGTGAGACACAGACACAGAGATACATTGACATAAACAGGGATACATTCACATAAACAAAGACAGAGAAAGAGAGACACACAGACAGAGATAGAGAGACAGAACGAGAGGCACGCAGACAGACAGACAGAGAAAGAGAGAGAGAGGAGCAGAGACAGAGAGAGAAAGAGAGACAGGGAGACAGAGACCGAAAGACAGAGACACACAGAGGAACATTGACAGAAACAGAGACAAACAGAGAAAAGAGAGACACAAACAGAGGCAGAGAAAAGGAGACACAGAGACAGAGAAAGAGAGAGACAAAGACAGAGAAAGAGAGAGAGTATAATAATGTCCAAGGTGTGAGGAATAGAAGGCGAACGGCCCCAGCGGGAAGCGAAACTCTCCACTGATGGTAACCTGATACTTGTAGCCACCCCCATCCCCACCATCCCACCCACCCCCACACTCCCCACACACACACACACACACACCCCACACCCAACTTCCCACACCTCACCCCCTCCCCCACCTCCCACACCTTATTCCCCACACACCCAAGCACTCTCCGCTCTTTTTTCACACACAAACACATTTGAGCGCACGCACACATGCACACATACACACACGCGCGCGCGCGCGCAAACACATATAATTATGCACATACACGCGTGCGCACGCACGATTACACACGCACACACGCGAGTGCACGAACACACACACACAATACACACACACACACACACACACACACACACACACACACACACACAGAGTTACACGCACGCGCAGGGAGAGAGAGAGAGAGAGAGAGAGAGAGAGAGAGTTACACGCACGCACGCACACACACACACACATATATGTATACACACAGTTACACACACACACACACACACACACACACACACACACACACACACACACTCACACACACACACACACAAATCATAGTCCCTCCCTCCCTCCCCCTCCCCCCCATCCCCGCCCTCCGCCCGACTCCTCACACCTATTCATGTGGGTCCTCGATCTGTCCCAAAATCTCCTTTTTCATCATCACTACTGGCTTTCCACCCTAAACCTGTACGTCCACATTATGTTATTGGGAGAGGTGACCAACATGTGAAGCTCCCACTTCAAATTCACCCCCTCTCATAGGCTTTTATACATTATAAAAGCGTGCAGATCACTAAAAACGATTTTGTTTTAATTTTACTCCGCCTCTTAGGATTTCATAAAGCTCGGATTAGCCACAAGGAGGGAGGGATGAGAGGGAAGGGTGTGTATATTTGCTCAAAGCTGCAACTACGCTAATTCCAAAGACATAGGAATGTTCTTAAAACTAAGCAAACCGAGCCCTGCAAAGACCGTTTGTGTATCACAGGCTAGGTCAGCATGAAATAATACCAATATGAAAGGGTCTTGTGTGTGTTGTGGATTTAATGTATGTGTTTTTATCTGGGATTCAGATATTCATTGACCAGTACCAAAGACAGTATAATAGAATAACACAGTACCTTGCTACCATGTTGAGATTTAGGCATCATCTCGTGACACCTATCATGCTCATTGTAAGTTCCCTTCTTTACTTTTGCGGAGAAAGTTGGGCTTTTTGCTAAAGAACACAGCATTCATAGTACTGGGGAAAAAACATAATTTAGCAAAAACATGACATTTATGGCTAATGGAACAACATGTTTAGGCAACCAAACATTGTTGCTGCAAACAGCAGTATAGACAGCCTTAACAAATGGATCAAAATTAATGTCATGACGACTACAGTTTGATAATTTTGTATTTTCTACTGCATTTATGTATGCGATTCATCGATGTAAATTAAAAATTCTGCTTGCTTGCAATGGGAAAATATTTATTTGACTACTACAGTGAATAAGTTATTGACTGTGACCAGGACATTGCTTTTTGCAAAGTATATAACCTGCGCAATATAAGAAACCTACCAAATAGACATCGTTATAAGTAGCCTGTCAATGGATTAACATGTGTGAAAGATAAACAGAAAGAGGGTTCCCTTTCAAGTTGAACATTTCTTCGTGACAGCGATTCTAAAATCGTAAACACTATGTTATGAATATGTATGAATAAAAAAAATGACGAAAAAATCAAGTGGACGCCTCTTTATTCAAACACAACGACCAACGCTATACAACGACCCCCACCAACCTAAGAAACGCCAGGGACATATCTGATACGACACCTACCTTGCTACTACACCCACAGTCGAAGAAGACCGTGGTGGGTTTTTTTTTTTTCTTTTTCTTAACACACGGCCTGCTCAGTCCGCTCAGTGGAGAAGGAATTAAAGAGCAATTAAAACCGAAAAGAAAAACGGTTGACAATAATTAATCGCTCGCACGTGCTTCTCGTGGTAGTTTGTCATGAGGGGAACAGGACCCCCCCTGCGGTGTGGAGCGGGAGGAGGCAGGAGCGCTGTGAACAGTAGTCCATGGTCCTTTCTAACTGACGGACCACCTACAGTCGTCCGTTCAGAAGCCAGGAGCGGGGCGTCAATATGAAACGCTGATTTGATGACCTCTGTAGGCTCTCAGAGAAGACCACTGGGAGCAAGAATAACCTGGGAGGAAAAGGGAACGGGGTGTAAAGCAGCATTGTTGTCTGTCACCTCAGCGAGGTGTTCTCAACTCTTTTTTTTTTTTTTTTTAGGACTCAGTATCCGAGGCTTCATAATCATCGGCGGTACCTTCTGTGAATGACCTGAACACGACTAGTTGAATTTCCTCAGGACGTTATTGTTTGGGTTGTAGTACACACACACACACACACACACACAGATGTAGTTTTAGTTAAATACTGGTAAAGTCCTGTTTCAGCATCCTAAATTCAGGAACCTATTTAACCGGAAATGTTTGTGCATGAATGAGGCGATATTCCTATTAGCAGGTGTTGTGACCCATTTTCAGTGGATTTAGACTATTTCGTACGTTATTTTACTAAATTTGGATGCGGATTCATTCACTAAACTAACGTGCCACCATCTTGCTTTTTCCATTTTTGGTCCCACAAACCATAAGAATGTAACTAATAGGTGCACCAATCCAGGACGCTAAAATACAACATTACAATACGAGTGTCTCTTTGACCAAACAAACTTATCCCTTACAAACTTAAGGGTGGACGCTGTCCTGTACTGTACCTGTTAATATTCATCGACATTTTGTCGTGTGTCAGAGATGTTAAGCTTCATTGCATTGGAAATTAACAAACAATGAGGCCAGGAGATGAAATGATTAACAAATAGTAAAGAGTGGTAACTCTCTCCATTCACAAGGTACACAACTTCAAGTCAGAGAGAGAGAGAGAGAGAGAGAGAGAGAGAGATGCAGAAGCAGTGATTTGACGGGGAGTTTCAGTGAAGTGAAAAATCACTTCATCTCTGAATTTTCAAATAAACTCAGTTCATTTCAGCATATTTTATCCATTCTAGCAATTAAGTACATAATGACTAAAAACCGACAGATGCCCAAATATTGTGTGTGTGTGTGTGTGTGTGTGTGTGTGTGTGTGTGTGTGTGTGTGTGTGTGTGTGTGTGTGTGTATAAGACAGAAATGAAGTAATTTCATGATGAAAAATAAAATCGCATACGTATGTTACAAAATCATATAATCCTAATCGCAAAATCAATATACCACATATACTGACACATGTATTATGAATTAACGGTTTGTAATCAGAGTCTAGTAAAACTTTGTACACAGAACTTATCATCGCTCATGCTCTAAACAAAACAAAGGGGCGGGGAAAAAAATCTGTCGAAGTAAGCAGCAACATAGGCGATTACTGGCTGACAGGATATTTTCTCAGTCAGTGTTGAACGGGTTAAACCATCAACCACACAGATACTGTGCATACACTTTACAGACGCCTAAAGGCGCCCTCAGACTCATCACACATCAAAGTGCATCGGGCCAAAAAATGCCCCTGTCCGACGCTGCCGGTAGATGCGGGTGGATACTCCACCCCATCCCATACCCCAACCTCCTTTAAGCTCATCGTCAGTCACCCGAGCACGTCCACGTCCGGGAACATCGGGGAGGTTAAAAGCCGCATCAGTCACCCGTTGGACAATCCAGTTTGTATACGGGTGAGAGATCATGTTTAAAAGGGAGGAAGAACCTGGCAGCTGTATTCGGGATGAGTTTAGTTGTAGCGGCTATCTTCCTGGTTTTTAACTCGCTTGCGTGGAGGTGGTGAAAGCTTCAGTACGGCTCTGAGCCCCGAGTGCGCCCTCCCCCCCACCCACACAAACCCCTCCTCCCTCGCCCCCCAACCGCTTCCCCCTCCCTTTTTTTTCTTTTTCTTTGCTTGAGAAGTCGTTAAATGTGTCCTGGGTTTTGGAGACTAACTGGCTTCGTTATACAGTTTGTGAAAGCTTCAATGGCATTCCTCGCTTCTCTCTGATTGTGTGTGTGCGTGTGCGTGAGAGAGAGAGAGAGAGAGAGAGAGAGAGAGACAGAGAGAGTGTGTGTGTGTTTGCTGGACTATTTTCCGCGCCAGTTCAGTAACATGACCCCCATTTCCAACCCCCCCCCCCCCACACACACACACACACACACCCACCCGCCCGGACTTGATCTTACGCACTTACTGTGCCGATAGTTCGCAAAGAGCTGACAATGTCGCCGCTACAAGACCACACACCAGAGGAGACACTGGACTGCTGCTCAGTGACTCACTTCGGTGGTGTTGAGAGTGATGGCTCCGATTCAGCACACGCAGGACGATAATAATCGCATATAATCGCGGAGTTAGACTTGACTCAGCGCTTGCCTGACCCCGCAAAGGAATATCTCCTCGAGTCAGTTGACAATAGAAAACATTTTGGATACAAAGTCAACATAGCTGTCATACATACATACATACATATATATATATATATATATATATATATATATATATATATATATATATATATATATATATATATATAATCTACCTTATTTTTAGTCCTAAAGGGAGCTAAACGTTTCTTTAATATGACTGCTAGGTTCATTGACAAAACTTTGATTTCAAATTGATTGTTTTCTATGTGTCATCTAATTGTGTAATATGATTTTATCTTTATTGTGTGACCATATATATATATATATATATATATATATATATATGTGTGTGTGTGTGTGTGTGTGTGTGTGTGTGTGTGTGTGGAGTGATGGCCAAGAGGTAACGCGTCCCCCTAGGAAGCGAGAGAATATGAGCGCGCTGGTTCGAATCACCGCTCAGTCGCCAATATTTTCCCCCCTCCACTAGACTTTGAGTGGTGGTCTGGGCACTAGTCATTCGGATAAGGCGATAAACCGAAGTCCCGTTTGCAGCATGCACTTAGCGCACGTAAAAGAATCCACGGCAACAAAAGGGATGTCCCTGGCAAAATTCAGTAAAAAAAAAAAAATTCACTTCGATAGGAAAAACAAATAAAACTGCACGCAGGAAAATATACTAAAAAAATGGGTGGCGCTGTCAGTGTAGCGACGTGCTCTCCCTGGGGAGAGCAGTCCGAATTTCACACAGAGTAATCTGTTGTGACAAAAAAGAGAAATACAAATACTACATATATAATTATATGTATAATTTTTTGAATGGTTTTGTCTTTTACTGGTCTAATGATGTGAGATGAGTAGTGTGGTTGAATAGATTATAAGCATGATATATATATATATATATATATATATGTGTGTGTGTGTGTGTGTGTGTGTGTGTGTGTGTGTGTGTGTGTGTGTGTGTGTGTGAAAAAGAGAAAATAATCAATGAAAATAAATGAATATAAATGTAAATATGAAAATAGAGATATGATAAACAAGCGAACACAAACGTTAGCGCTAAACAACTAATAAGTAGAACGGAAAAGAAAGAAAAAAGTATATGTGACCCAGAAAATGAGGTCAACTTAACATAGAGCAGGACATGAGAGGCTACATAATCCTGCACAATATTTCCTGTTGTTGTTTTTTTATTAAAAAAAAAATAAATATGGCGCTGGATGAATATGATGACGATGCTGCTGCAGGTATGTGGAGGGCCAGTTAGGTTTGGACTACGTGAGCAGTTTCACCAGAGATGCCTACGAAAGATCCTCCGTATAAAGTGGCAAGACAGGGTCTCCAACCTCCAGGTTCTAGACAGGAGCGGCCTGCTCAGCATCGAAAGCCTGCTGATCCAGTGCCAGCTACTCTGGACAGGACACGTTGTCCGCATGACAGACAACAGGATCCCGAAGATGCTTTTGTATGGCCAGCTGAAGGAAGGCCACCGCGAAGTTGGAAGACTGCAAGCGCTTCAAGGACACATTGAAGACAAACCTCAAAGACTGTGACATAGACATCGCTTCCTGGGAAATTGATGCCCTTGACCGTTCTCGCTGGAGGATGCTGTGCTCTAGTGGCATAAAGACGTTTGAAAACAAGAGAACGCTGGCCATGAAGGAGAAGCGTGAGCGAAGGAAGCAGGGCTCAACTTCTGGAGACGTTTTCCCCTGCAACACCTGTGGGAAGTGCTGCGCAACCAGAATCAGCCTCTTCTCCCATATGAGGACACACACCGACAGATAAGCCTGCCTGCCTACTCATCCGTCGGTCCGACGGGAGACTCCATCAGACTCCATCACGTGACAAGGGTATGTATACTATACTCTTCCTTCAATAATATATTCCAGCGACAGTCAGGCCGAAGAGATATGAAGAGAGAGAGTTGGTCATCAAATCTGAGTAACAGTGCAACGCATACCCCAGCAAAGAAGATGACACGAGTGTGCGGTTCCTATCTTCCATTTTTAGCCCATAGCACTCAGCTTTGGGTAGCAGCCGACCACAGGCCTAAACACTCCACCTGTGTGTGTGTGTGTGTGTGTGTGTGTGTGTGTGTGTGTGTGTGTGTGTGTGCCTCTGATGGGGTTCGAACCCCCTCCAATCAGTTGAGTATGCGACTGTACCATGGTGGTTTGTTTTCTTGTTCCTCGTTCGCCTCCCATTAGATGAGCAACCCGGTGTCCTCGATGAAGGCTGCCGTCCGTCGCAGCTCCTCCAGGGTGCCGTACAGTTGGCTTCCACTGCTGTCGGTGTTGGCCAGTACTTCCTCCTGGATGCTGCATGCGTCCTACTGTCTTGAAGGATGTGGTCGGTTGTCATTGGTCCCTCACCACAAGGGCACTCTCCACTCTTGTCCAATGCCAAATTTTGTGTGCATGTGGTGGAGCAGGCGGTTGTGTCCAGTCCTCAGGCGGAAGATCTTGACCTGTTCCCGTCGTTCCAGCAAATGGTATCTGTCTTCTGAGTTATATTTGGGGTGCTGGAGGCGCCACTTTATTCCTTGCTGTGCCTTGTGGTTCGTTTTTCTTTTGTTTATTTTCTTTCTCTATTTTTCTTTCTTTCCTTTTTTTCTTTGTTTGTTCTGTTCTTTCCTTTTTGTTCTAAACCTCCCTCCCTCCATCACTCCCTCTCAATCTCACTCTTTCTCTTTCTCCCCGTCTGTCTGTCCCTCTTTTTGTCTCTGTCTCTCCTCCCTTTGGCTGCCTTTCTCTGTGTCTTTGTCTCTGTCTTTCTCTCTGTAACTGTCTCTCCGTCTCTGTCTCTCTCTCATAGACGTTCTCTTGGTGGTTCCCAAAACAAAAGAAAAAAACCACAACAACAAAAACTGTCGCCTCCCCTCCCCCCCCCCCCACTCCCCCCCCCCCCCCCCCCCCCCCCCCCCCCCCCCCCCCCGAACATTCACTTTCAACCGACATGGCCTTTCTCAACGTGACCCTCGCTTTAATGTCAGCTCACGTGGGTTGACAGATGACATACTCCCTTCACCCATTCTTCAAGTTTCTAACTAGAAAAAGGTCAATATCACATCGATAGTTCAGCTATATTAAGACGAGAAAAGAAAGGGGTGGGAGGGGGGTGGGGTGAGGGGAGTATAAGGGGCAGGAGGGGGAGGGGGTTGGGTGCAGGGCGTTGAAAAGCCACCTTCATCATATTAATCAAGTAACGTCTCTTGTCGCTCCGTATAGTAAAAGGGGGAAGTATGACAGCTCCGCTTGTGTGTGATAACTCATGCGATGTCTCATAATGCCCAGTCGTGTACTGTGCTCACCCCATCAGCGTCGGTTCATCAGATTGTCCAACAATACCACGCAATTCGCCCGCTACTAGCGTCTGGTAGAGAGGCAAAGGAACTAAAAAAAGAAAGGTGCTATCATGATGGTGGTTGATAGTCAAAGACGAACGGGCGCGGCGGGTTGTTCTTTTTCTTTCCTTTCTTTTTTATTTTCTTTTCTCTTTTTTTTCTTTTTTTCTTCTTCTTCTCTCTCTCTCTCTTTTTTTTTTTTTTTTTTTTTTTTAATGGCAGTCAATTCTGACCCGTCGCTGGGCAAAGGGGAAAGGTGGGTAATGGGAAAAGAGGAAAGGTGGGTAATAATGAGGAGGATGGTGATGATGAGTTGTTTCAAAGCGCGACAGGGTTGGGATGTTTTATGATTTCTTTTTATTGTGTCTAACAAGGAAGAGAGTACACAGTGCTGCGGCTTTATTTTATACTAAAAAAAAAACAAAAAAACTCTCTCTTCAATTTCGTCAGATCTCTCTCTCTCTCTCTCTCTCTCTCTCTCTCTTTGTCTCTGTCTCTCTCGTGTCTTTCTTCTTCTTCTTTTTTTCTCTTCTTTCGTTTAGTTCAGTCAAGTTCAGCAAACCGGAGAGGTCAGTGGTTTGTGGAGCAAATGAAACGAGAAAACCAATAGCCCCTGTGTCCATTATTAGTTAGAAAGCAACCCCACCCTCCACAACACTGACTCTCTCCCCTTTCCATCCCATCCGACCCCTCGTCAATCTTAAATTGTTTTCTTCTGAGTCCCCTAATTTTGTTTCCACGATTTCAGGGGAGTTTCATTACCGTCAAATCAACAAGAAGCCTAAATGACTGGCCATTGGTTGCATTGTGAATGAAGCACGTGACTTGAAAGGACCAATCGACAGCGCAAACTTTATTAATAACTCAGGGATGAAGATTTTTTAGGCATTGCCTAGTCTTAAGCGAGAGAATCTGAGCGCGCTGGTTCGAATCACGGTTCAGTCGCCGATATTTTCTCCCCCTCCACTAGACCTTGAGTGGTGGTCTGGACGCTAGTCATTCGGATGAGACGATAAACCGAGGTCCCGTGTGCAGCATGCACTTAGCGCACGTAAAAGAACCCACGGCAACAAAAGGGTTGTTCCTGGCAAAATTCTGTAGAAAAACCCACTTCGATAGGAAAAACAAATAAAACTGCACGCAGGAAAAAATACAAAAAAAATAGGTGGCAGTGTAGTGTAGCGACGCGAGCAGCCCGAATTTCACACTGAGAAATCTGTTGTGATAAATAAAACATACAAATACAAATTCTTCCAATGTGTTCCTGTGACAACAACAACAACAACAATATGAAGAAATTGAAGAAGTTGATGATGATGATGAAGATGATGATGATGATAAGGAAACGTTGATAAGACAGAGAGCGAGAGGGAGTTCAGAAGGAAGAGGAGGTGGAATGATAGATGCTCTATTCTCTGCAACTGTGCCCCTTGTGAGGTGGGTCACCTGCCCTGCATGAATTTACTCGACGACATTCCAACCTGTGTGTGTGCGCGTGCGTGCGCGCGTGTGTATATATATATGTGTGTGTGTGTGTTTCCGCATGCGTGTTTATCCAATCCCTGGATCGCGCCCCCCCCCACCCCACCCCCACATCGCCCATCAACCTCCCCTCTCCCCACACCCCTCCCCAATTCACTACTCTCCATATAATAGACATGCCCTCATGGTATCAGATTTCAACCCTCCCCCTTCCCCTCTCCTCCCCTTCTCCTCCCCCCCCCCCCCCCCCCCCCCCCCCCCCCCCCCCCCCCCCCCCCGACCCCTCCACCCCTCCAGACCACTGGGCTCCAGCGTGAGCCCAATACAAGGAGCCCAGGGAGGAATCGGGTTCTACAAGAGAGGGCGCTGTTTGCACACGTGATTTCCCATCAGCCTTTGCCAAACATGGACGGCGGAATGGACTGGAATGAGAATCTCGGCGTCAAAAGCGAATGTTTGAGTGTGTGTGTGTGCATGTGTGTATGTGTGTGTGTGTGAGAGAGAGAGAGAGAGAGAGAGAGAGAGAGAGGGAGAAAGAGTCTCCATGCAGTGTACAGACACGATTTCTTTATTTTATGGGGAGTGTAGGCTGCAAAGCAGAAGTCAATGAAGACGATTTGTTACAAGAAAAAAAAAAAGAGTTGATTTATACAATAGTTTCAATTTCTCTATGAGGCGTCAGTGCGTTCGGACAAATCGATACACACTGCACCACATCTTCCAGGCCGATTCAAGACCAGCAGCATAAACTGACCCGAACGCGCCGCTTTGTCACGCTTTGAGTCCATGCATATATTTTGTGTGGGTATATACCTATTAGAATGGATATAATCTACAGAATGTTGGCAGAAAACAACACATGTATTGCCATGGGTTTTTTTTTTCAATGCGCCGAGATCTCGGTTTATCATTTGATCCGAATGACTACTGAGATGCTCAGTTTGATTTTCCAGTTAAACTTCGGGCGAGACCGAGATTCGAACCTGGACATTCATGGACATAACAGACTACAGGCATATAAACGTCTTAACCATTCGGCCACATTCCTCCTTTGGATACTGAATACATTCATCCACTTCCCACCTCATACAAAACTTCCTGCTCCAGAGACTGCAGTTTCCGAATCTGATTTCACAGTTCTAAAAATTAGTATACTTTTTTTTATATTTCGTTTGTTCCTCTGCAGCCCAATGCTTTAAGGGTTGTCCCTGGCATAATTCTGCATCAAAACCCCACTTCGATTGTAAAACAAATTAATGCACTTGCAGAAAATGAGGTCAGTGGCGGTGATGCGCTGTAGCGACGCGCTCTTCTAAGGGAGAGCAGCCCAAATGTATCAAATACAATGGCAGACAAAGAGAGAGAGAGAGAGAGAGAGAGAGAAGAGGCTGGTGCTGCATTGTAGCGACGCGATGCCCTCAAGGACAGCAGCCCAAATTTCACACCAAGAAATATGTTGCGTCAAAACGTAAAGCAAAACAAAACAAAAACAATACAATACTTGACGTTAACCCTTTTACCAGTCAATTTAGAGTACAAAATTCCCTTGTGCTATAAGCACAGAACAGAAAGTGTCTAAGAATAGCTGGGGATTCCCCCTGCGATGTAGGCTATAGAAAATATGGCCTATCCTACTACCGAACATTAACAGCAGTGGGTTCATGGATAACAGACCAGTGATCTGGTCACCTTTCAGTGACATGGGTCCTCTACCTCGCCTGTACATAAACTTGAGCTTGGCGGTGAAAGGGTTAACTCCACAGCAGACTGCATGAAGCAAGGTCTACAGAACAGACAACAGACATATTTATGCAAAGACAATGATGAAACCCTGCTTCACAAGGGTGGGGAGGGGGGGAGGAAGGGGGAGGGGGGGGAGTAGTAAATCTATCGTTACCGAAACACTTTACACGTCACAAGATGGAAAATAGCTGAAGCGAGAAAAAGACAACGCAAAGTCACAACAGCACAGATATATAATCATATCTTATTTCAGTCCACCCTGTACTGGTATCAACGTGGGGTGTCTGGTGGAGAGGTGAAGGGGGTCGGGGAAGTGATAAGCAGAGGGGGAGGAGAGGTGGGGAGGGGGGGGGGTTGCGGGGGGGGGGGGGGGGGAGTGAAGTGGGAGGTTGACGGGGAGTTGGAGACAGAAATACAATAAAACTAAAGGCCATTGTCATTCATTTAAAAAAAATAAAGTTTCGTATCATTCCACATTTCACAAGCTGGGAAAGCGCACGAAACACAGAAACAATAGCCGTTGGCTAACGTCAAAACAGCAAAGATATATCTCATTTCAACTGATTCTCTTTTTTTCCCCCGCTGTAACCTTTACAAAAGAAAAGTATTAAAAAAAAATAAATAAAAAAAAGAAGAAAAAAACCCTGATAAAATAACATAAAAAGACAACTGTCCACAACTGTCCAACAACCAGACAAACACTGGGAAATGAATATCCAACAAAAACGAGATTTATTTGTGCAAAGAGCCTCGAAAATCAAAACTGGCAAACTCCCAACATGTTCGTAACTACGTGAAGACTGAAAAACAATAGCAGGCCACACACACCTCGGAAACGTGAGTTCGGTGGGTTCAAAGAGGTGACAGAAACTATTGTATGGGGTATGCAACTGACGGGGGCAGGGTGGGGGGGGGGAGGCAAAAAGAAAAAAAACAAACAGAAAAGACTGGGGTAGGGGCAGGGGGTGGGGGGTGGGGGGTGCTTTGTGGCTGGCTGGCTAGCAGCTCTTCGTGTCATGTTAGCATTATGGGCCTGCAAGGAAGTGGGCAAACAAGGCGTCTTTGTAAAGCTATCTGTCCGCGCCCCGCTCAGCACGCGCACTGCACGTGCCAGTAAATGTGTCGGGTGGATTCCCTGTCTCTGAGGTGACTCTCTGATCCCCACCCCCCCACCCCCCGTGCCCCCTCCCTCCCCACCCCTGTCACTCCCATCCCCCACCCCGCCCCCCGCCCCCCGGACCACGCACCCCCAGGATGGGCTGGCTAGAGTTTCTTCCCCCATCTGAGCAACGAGGGCCGGCCAGGAAAGCAAAAATGAAAGAAAAGAAAGGAAGGAAGAAAGAGAAAAAAAAAAAAAAAAAAGAAAGAAAGAAAGCTCTCCACAGCCCTTCGTCTTCTTCTTCTTCTGTGTTCGTGGGCTGCATCTCCCACATTCACTCGTATGCACATGTAGGCAGCCATACTCCGTTTTCGGGGGTGTGCATGCTGGGTATGTTCTTGTTTCCATAACCCACCGAACGCTGACATGGATTACAGAATCTTTAACGTGCGTATTTGATCTTCTGCTTGCATATACACACGAAGGTGGTTCAGGCACTAGCAGGTCTGCACATATGTTGACCTGTGAGATCGTAAAAATCTCCACCCTTCACCCACCAGGCGCCGTCACCGTGATTCGAACCCGGGACCCTCAGATTGACAGTCCAACGCTTTAACCACTCGGCTATTGCGCCCGTCAGCAGCCCTTCGTCAAAGTTGAAGAACGAGCCAGTAGTGGTGCAGGCCGTTCTGTTCACTTCAGTTACTCAAGGAGGCGTCACTGCGTTCGGACAAAGTCATATACGCTACACTACATCTGCTAAGCAGATGCCTGACCTGCTAGAAGCGTAACCCAACGCGCTTAGTCAGGTCCTGAAAATAAAAATAAAATGAAATTTTAAAAAAAATGCATGAACAAATGAACGGATACATCATTAAATTAATTAATTAATTAATAAAAAAAAATTAGATAAAACAAATGAATAAATATACATAAAAAAGGTAAGCAGATAGATAATGAAATAAAATAAATGCAGGGAACAAAATGTAAAAAAATAAAAAAATAAATAAATAAAAGCGTATATGTGTGTGGATGTGTATGTTTGTTTTTTTTTTTTGTTTGTTTTTTTGTTGTTGTTGTTGGGTTTTTTGTTTGTTTGTTTGTTTTGTTTTGTCTTGTTTTGTTTTTAATTCATTTGATAAATTACCCCCTTTTATATATATCCTGGCATCATTTTTCGTTCAGTTTATTTTTCTTGTGTGTAGAATTATTTGGGTGAGTGTATGTTTTGTTATGTTAAAATGGAAAATTTTGAATAAAAACGTTTGAAGAAAAAAAAAAAGGAAATAAATTACAGGCCATGACTACGCGGCATGGGGAACATTGTTCGAACATATGGAACAGGATTCTTCTCTCTTTCTTCATCAGATTACAAAGTGCACCGTTTATCTGGAGCATGTCTTACTAAAAGGGATGTATGTCTATATACACGTTGCACAAAGATTTGGCAGGAAACCAATGAACTTGCAAGCAAATAAAACAAACAAACAAACAAACTAATAAATGAATAAATAAATGGATAATGAATAAATGAACGAATGAATAATAATAATAAGAAGAAGAAGAGTAAATAAGTAAATAAATCAATAGGTAAGTAAATAAATGAATAAATAGATAAATGCATAAATAGATAGATAGATAGATACATGAACAAATAAGTAAGGAATTAAAAGTACATAAGTAACTAAATAAATAAATACATGAATACATCAAATAGAAGGCTGTGGAAGTGCTGACTGTTGTGAAGCACTCTTTTCTTGCACGACATGCAGGTCGAATTTTGAGAATATACAATATCACTTTTTCTGCATGCAGAATTGGGGTTACGAAATACAGCCCAGTACGGTACGAAGCGGTACTCGCCGTATAATACGATACAAAACAGTTATACATGATCACACGGTACAACATTACAGTACATAATACAAAACAGCACAATATAATGCATAACACAACACAACACAACACGATGCCAAACAACTATGAAAGTTTGAAATGACTGGGGGAAGGGGGGGAGGGGTGGGGGGGGGGGGGGAAGAAGACTTAATCATTAGCGACACATTCTGAATACTAAGCATTAAATTAAGTTATAACCATCACTGTTACAAATAAACTAACCTAAAACAACACGATTAATCTACATTTGTTCTGTGTTCATTATCAATATGGGCGATATAACATATATAACTCATGATTAAAAACAAACAATAACAACAGTATCTTAGTAGTTGCCTTATACTTAATGCAATGGCCAGTAAGGCCTGTGATTGAAAGAACATAAAAAAGAGACATCCCCCACCCCCACCCTCACCCCTCACCCACCCCTACCCCTGACTTGGAATAAATTCTGCCCTTGTCACTGAATTATCCAAAAAGAACTGATGATGATAATAATAATATAAGAGCGTGTATCTCTTCCATGCGGGTGGTGAAATACGGGTCAGAGACCACTGAGGATGCTACACACACGGCGACAGGTCCAGTACTGTGCACGGCCCGAATTCGGGCGATGGAGTCTCCATGCAGTTGTACCTCCCTCCCATGGCGGTGATAACATGTTGCACCAAGCCTGCTTGCTTCCAGTGCAAGGCCCTACTGTAACTTTCACATGAAGCTCTCTGCTTTTGAAAAATTCACGACAGTCTGTCAGCCGGAATTTGGCTGGGCGGAGACAGAGAAAACAAGTGTCGTCTTAACGAGGAAACAAGAGAAGTTGGCGGAGGTTAGAAAGAGGCGTGCACATTAATATTCTGCCATAGATTCAGGCAGCTAATCAGCGCTTTTGATCTCTTGCCTTGCCCCTCGCTCCTTTGTGCCAGCGGGGGAGCCGGGGAGTGGGGGAAGGGGGGGGAGGGGGGGGGGGGAATCGCCCAGACAGTTAAAAACCCAGCGCCAAGCGAGCCATCGCGAACCCAGTGCTGCATGAAACGCCATCTGTCGCGGCACCGGGACCGCTGCAGATGCGCCGTCTAGTGAGGGGACGACCTTGCTTTCGGGGTTCCATGTTGCCGATTGAAAAATTGATACTGGCTGGGCACGCTGACGTGGCTTGAGAGGGAAACTGGAAGAAAAACGACAGGTTACTGAAGGGTGGGGGTGGGGGGGGGGGGGGGGGAATTAGGTCGGTGACGTACTGAATTATGTTTGTTTTTATAATTGTTTTTTTTTTTTTTTTAATACCGCTAACAGATTGCTTGATTGTGTCGCAGTGCGAGTAGAAGTCGGTCATTTGTAAACGTCATCTGTCGCGCAAAACAGCATTGATAGGGTTGAGTGCCTGCCAGTCAGTACCTTGTGTGATGGTAGGCACACATCGGTGAGTGAAATTTGATCTATTTACCACCCACACACACCCTCCCCTGCCCCCCTCCCCACCCCCCACGGCCCCCCCCTCCCCCACAGCTTTCAAACTTACTCAATGGTCAGTCACATCACAGTCATTCATATCCGACATGCTGTATGTTTCTATTCTATTCCACTCAAACTGTCGATCCACATCACGAGTGTTATTCTTTTTTTTTTTCCCCGGCATAACATAGAGATAAAATCTTTCAGAAATATCAATACCTGAATTGTAGTTCTGCCATCTGCAGTCACTTGAGCGTTCACAAAAAAAAACAACAACCAAACATCTTTAATATTCCCTTTAACGGCAAACACATGAGCTGATTGACGACGAACAACTGTTTCGTCTAATCGCCGTGTTCTGATCCTTTCTGCAGAACCGGTTGAACCTGTGAAAGAAATCCTTTCAAGGAATTGTTATTGCCAACATAAAGCTTCCGCGCATAATACACAGCTCTCCTGGAGAGATCTTTGCAAGCAGCAGCCAAAGTCAAACGCGTGGATGTTTGGTGTTGTTTTTTTCCCTCCTTCTATTGTAAACATCAACGAGAGAGAGAGAGAACGAACGAAAGAACGAACTTTTTTATTGGGAGAAGTGCATGTGCTTTTTTCACATCCAGCCTTCAGAACAAAACGAAAACAAGAGAGGCAAGGCCTTCAAGACTCACTTGTGATACACTTTTAAAAAAAATCCAAGCTTTTTATGTATTGAGTATAATTTCAAAATGTAATGTTTAAGATGAGAAAGATCAGTTTAAAGCAAATTAAGTCCCCTAGCATTAATTACAGAGTAATTTCCCTTTTTTACTAACTGCACCAAAACGTTTGCAAAATAAATAAAACTTCCATGCTTAGCAAAAGAAGTTCCTGTTTGAACAAAAAAATGATAATAATGACTGCTCTTGTTGTTGCGTCAGAATATCAGATCAAAGTGCCAAGTTTAGAGAATACAAAAAAAATAAATATAACAGTAAATGCAGTTTGCACATAATTAGGCTTCATTTTTTTTGTGCCCATCCCAGAGGTGCAATATTGTTTTAAACAAGACGACTGGAAAGAACTGAATTTTTCCTATTTTTATGCCTAATTTGGTGTCAACTGACAAAGTATTTTCAGAGAAAATGTCAATGTTAAAGTTTACCACGGACACACACACACACACACACACAGAGACAACCGAACACCGGGTTAAAACATAGACTCACTTTGTTTACACAAGTGAGTCAATGAGGGAGAGAGATGGAAACTGAAACTGAAAGTTCTTTAAACAGCAGATGTGGTGTAGCATATGATATTAATCAGTCCGCACAGCTACATGGACGTCTCTTGAAACTGAAACTGAAAGTTATTTAAAGAGCAGCTGTGGTGTAGCACATATGGATCAGTCCGCACAGCTACATTGACGTCTCTTGAAACTGAAACTGAAAGTTCTTTAAACAGCAGATGTGGTGTAGCATATGATATTAATCAGTCCGCACAGCTACATTGACGTCTCTTGAAACTGAAACTGAAAGTTCTTTAAAGAGCAGCTGTGGTGTAGCACATATGGATCAGTCCGCACAGCTACATTGACGTCTCTTGAAACTGAAACTGAACGTGGACACAGCCATTTTCGTTCTTTTTCTATTTCTGTCGCTGCTTGCACTTCCTGGCCGGCCGGACAAACGGGAACTAAGGACATGATCTGTGAGCACTGTCTCCGGGGCTGTCTGAATACATGTTGCTGCAGCACTTAAAAATAAAATCCTCTCTGTCTCTGTCTCTATCTCTGTCTCCGTCTCTGTCTCTGTCTCTCTCTCTCTCTCTCTCTCTCTCCCCCCTCGATCTCTCTCTCTCTCTCTTCCCCACCCTCTCTCTCCCCCTCTCCCTCTCTCTACCTCCCCCTCCCTTTCCTTCTCTTTCTCTCCCTCTCCCTCTCCAGGTCTCTCTCCCTCCCCCCCCCTCTCTCTCTCTTACTGGTTTTTGTTTTTGTAATTTTTTTATTGTTGTTATCCCCCAGGGCTGGGTAAAAAAACAAACAAACATGTATCATTGCTTATCTCTTTACCCTGGTGAAATAGAAAAAAAATTCTTTTGTTCGTTTTCTCTCTCTCTCTCTCTCTCTCTCTCTCCTATGAGAAAAAAGATATATATATATATATATCAGCATTATTTTACTATATTATGTATTGTTTGTTTATTTGTTTTATTTCATTACTTACTGTTTATGAATGCTATTTGATACAATTGATAATATGGTTCATCAGCCGTCATGTTAAAATTGAAGTGCAACGTTGTGAGCACAGTATAAGCTTTAAGCTTGTTGATGCTCTTTTGTCATTGATTGCATTGTAATCATGTGTATTGCTGAACAATTAAAGATTATTTAAACCATATATCTATATCTATATATAGATATAGATATATCTTTGGATATGGATGTCCACCATTTGTGACAGATACCCAATGCTGCAGTAGGCCTACACTTTCATCGTTTATTGTACCCACGAAAAGAAAGATCGCTCAGTGGTGAACAAAAAAACACCTGTGTATGAATCAGTGTGAGTCGCATCGCACAGTTCTTGTGACCGTGCCGAATAGTGAACCGGCACCTTCGGTCGCGGAACCAGACTGAGAGGAAATCTCCTATCATCCTCTGGGAGTGATGGCCTAGACGTAACACCGTCCGCCTACGAAGCGAGAGAATCTGACCGCGCTGGTTCGAATCATGGCTCAGCCGCCGATATTTTCTCCCCATCCACTAAAACCTTGAGTGGTGGTCTGGACGCTAGCCATTCGCATGAGACGATAAACCGAGGTCCCGTGTGCGGCATGCACTTAGCGCACATAAAAGAACCCACGGCAACAAAATGGTTGTTCCTGGCAGAATTCTGTAGAAAAATCCACTTCGATAGGAAAAACAAATAAAACTGCACGCAGGAAAAAATACAAAACAAGAGAGGCAGAGCCTTCAAGACTCACTTGTGATACACTTTTTAAAAAATCCAAGCTTTTTATGTATTGAGTATAATGCATTTACTGATATATTTATATTTTTTATATTCTCTAAACTTGGCACTTTGATCTGATATTCGACTCAACAAAAGATCTGTCATTATTTTCATTTTTTGTTCAAACAGGAACTTCTTTTGCTAAGCATGAAAGTTTTGTTTATTGCAAACGTTTTGCTGCAGGCAGTAAAACAAGGGAAATTACTCTGCTGGGGGACTTAGTTTGCTTTCAACTGATCTTTCTCATCTTAAATATTACATTTTGAAATTATACTCAATACATAAAAAGCTTGGATGTTTTTTAAAAAGTGCATCATAAGTGAGTCTTGAAGGCCCTGCCTCTCTTGTTTCAAAATGTAATATTTAAGATGAGAAAGATCAGTTTAAAGCAAATTAACTCCCCCTAGCATTACAGAGTAATTTCCCTTTTTTACTATCTGCACCAAAACGTTTGCAAAATAAATAAAACTTCCATGCTTAGCAAAAGAAGTTCCTGTTTGAACAAAAAATGATAATAATGACTGCTCTAGCTGTTGGGTCAGAATATCAGATCAAAGTGCCAAGTTTAGAGAATACAAAAAATATAAATATAACAGTAAATGCAGTTTGCATATAATTAGGCTTCATTCTTTATTTTTTTGTGCCCATCCCAGAGGCGCAATATTGTTTTAAACAAGATGACTGGAAAGAACTGAATTTTTCCTATTTTTATGCCAAATTTGGTGTCAACTGACAAAGTAGTTGCAGAGAAAATGTCAATGTTAAAGTTTACCACGGACACACAGACACACAGACACACAGCCACACACACACACACACAGACAACCGAACACCGGGTTAAAACATAGACTCACTTGTTTACACAAGTGAGTCAAAAATGGGTGGCGCTCTCAGTGTAGCGACGCGCTCTCCCTGTGGAGAGCAGCCCGAATTTCACACAGAGAAATCTCTTGCGACAAAAAAAAAGAGAAATAGAGAATAGAAATATATATATATATATATATGATAGTTGTGTTCGACTATGACCATCAGAACAGCAGAGGTGGGTTTTCCTGTCACGACTATCATGGCTAGAATTGGATTATAGTGGAAAGTGTTTTGCAACCAGAAAACAGTTCCAGTTAAAAAAAATATATATATATAGGACTCTACTCATCTCCCTCTATCTGTTTTTTTTCTTCTCTGTTTGGCTGTCTGTATGTCCCTGTATTTTGTCTCTGGCGCGCGCGCGTGTGTGTGTGTGTGTGTTCAGCTAAACTTCTCTTTCTCTCTCGCTCACTCGCTCGCTCGCTAGCTCTGTCTCTCTCTGTCTCTGTCTCTCTCTCTGTCCATCTGATTTCAATAAAAGCATTATATACTAATGCAAACCAGAGGCCAAAGCCACAAAAAAGCCCCCTAAGGATGAGGTCAAGAGATCTTTTACGGTAGTGAAACGAAAAACCATGCATTTTACTCCACCTTGATATTAGGGGGTTTTTTTGGAGCCCGCTGTCAGTAACGACTACCTCTGCAGACTAGAACCTCCCGAGTCGGTATCGAGTTACCCCCCCTGTCATGTCGACCTCTCTCGTGCATGGGGATGGCGAATGGCCAACTGTCACCTCAAAGGCTGGAAGGGGGAGGACGTGGGTGAGCGGGGAGGGAGGTGGGATGGGGACGGCTTGGAGCTTTGGACGTGGGGGGCGTGGGGGGGGGGGGTTTGGGGGGGGCTAGGAGGGGTGGTGGTGGGGAGGGACGATGACCGGTTACAGTCACCGCCACCACCACCACCGCGACCCATCGACGCACGCGCCTGCCTTTTAAGCACTTGTTATTGTGTGCGGTTTGTGGTGTGTGTCAATGTGTATCAGTGTGTGTGTGTGTGTGTGTGTGTGTGTGTGTGCGCGCGTGCGCGCGCGCGCGCGTGTACGCGCGTGTGTGTGTACAATGAGAGAGGGAGAGACAGAGACACAGAAAGAGAGACAGAGACAAAAAGAATGCCAGAGAGAGAGAATGGCAGAGAGATGGACAGAGAGACAGAGAGAGAGAGAGAGAGACAATACTCAGAAGTCATACATAGTTTGGAAAGGGGACATACATTGAAAACACACAAATGGTGTATTGAAATCGACCAACATCATGGACACAGCAATCTCGTGACACAGAGAAAAGAGCCTTCTGTTCATGGGAGTCCTCAAGTCATGTGTGTGTGTGTGTGTGTGTGTGTGTGTGTGTACGTTCGTGCATCCACACGTGCGCATATATTTGTATGTGTTTTGTTTTTTTCTTTAAAGCGAAGATGATTTGTGAAAAAGCGCCCTCTCTCTCTCTCTCTCTCTCTCTCTCTCTCTGTGTGTGTGTGTGTGTGTGTGTGTGTGTGTGTGTGGATAAGAGTTTGTGTTTTAAAGGGAAATAAATTGAAGTTTAGATAATAAGATAAACGAAAAAAATAAAGAATGTAAATATGAAAGATGCAATCGTAATTTTGTGTGTGTGGACAATTGGCATTCTGGGCTAATGAGTTTGAAATGTATCGGACTGTTGCAAATCGGATTGTTGCTACACCTTGAAGTAGAATGTTTATCGTGAGAGAAAAAAAATCAACATATAGCGTTGGTGGAACATTTTTTCGGACTATCGCTAGGCTTAAATCGGTGTAATGACACTTCGGATTGTTACTACTTCAGGTTATCGCGCTACCAGTTTCGAAACCATTCTTAAATCATTAAATTCTCGATACACACACACACACACACACACACACACACACACACACACACACACACATACACGCACACACATACACGACATGTAACGAACCAACACGCACCACACGGATGTATCACCCCCCCCCACCCTTCAAGTTATCTCGTCAGCAGCTGCAGCATGCATGTAGCCTAGCCTAATCTGACCGGTACCCACAGTCGTCCTCATCAACCGTCATTCACCCCCCCCCCCCCCCCACCCTGCCTCCCCTCCGTCACCCTCCCTCCCTCCCTCCTCTCTTCCTCTTTCCCCTCCCCCCTTCCCCCTCCCCCTCTCCGATCACAATCCCGCCAATTAAAAAGTGTCCCATAATTTCTTCGATTGATTGATCTACCCCCTGTACTTGCCCCTCCTTCTCTCAGCCTTCCCGGGGGGTCCCATCAGCCCCAGTAGGCCGGAGACAAAGCCCTGTCAGCTGCACGCGCGCGCTCACGCGTCGGGGTGTCTTCAAGGCACGCGACTGGGCGTGGCAGAGGTAACACTGACGAGTGGAAATCGACAAGGCGGCGCCTTTGATCAGTGTCACTTTCTCTCACACTGAAAGGTAGTCCGTGTCTGTACTGACTTTAGAAGTCCGCCGCCGGGTGTGTGTGTGTGTGTGTGTGTGTGTGTGTGTGTGTGTGAGGAGGAGAGAAGGGGCTGGAGGGGCGAAGGGGTGTGTGTGGGGGGAGGGGTATGAAGGGGGAGAAGAGAGGGAGAGAGGGGAGGAGGCGTCTTCCCTGTTGATGACGCCATAAACTTATTATGACGGCAAGGCGACCTGTACTGTCTTCCACTTGAGAACCCACATCAAAAGTTTGAACTGACTCTTTCGGGTGATGTAAGTTTTTGGCCGTGGTTTTAGGGGGCGAACATCCCATCCTACTGTGGGCGTGGGCAACGATAGGAGGAGGAGGAGGTATAACATAAAGAGCTCAAATGTTTGAGGAGGTTTTTGGTTTGGCCCGGCGCTGAGCTCAAATAAGCCTCGTTTATTGCTTTCGATTGTGGTCGCGAGCTTTGTTCCCCGCTTCCCCTAGTTCCCCCTCCCTTCTCCCCACTCCACCGCCCACCTCCACACACACACAGACACACACACACACACACGCGCGCGCGCGCGCGCGCACGCACACATACACACACGCACACACACTGCCGCATGTCTGTCATTCGTTATTTCATGTTTTATCTCACTCATAGCCACATCGTTGTTATGTGTGTGTGTGTGTGTGTGTGTGTGTGTGTGTGTGTGTGTGTGTGTGTGTGTGTGTTTATGTTTACTGAATTCTTTGTCATTTCAGAACTTCAAAGAAACTAACAATCTGCCAGAGAGAGAGAGAGAGAGAGAGAGAACTGTAGTAGGCCTTTTAGTTAAATAACATGTCTCTCTTTGAATTGGTTGAATGGTTGAATATATTTCTTCTTCTTCTTCTTCTTCTTCTTCTTCTTCTTCTTTTCTTCTTTTCTTCTTCTTTTCTTCTTCTTTTCTTCTTTTCTTCTTTTTCTTTCTTCTTTTTCTTCTTTTTCTTCTTCTTCTTCTTCTTCTTCTTCTTCTTCTTCTTCGTGGGCTGCAACTCCCACGTTCGCTCGTATGTACACGAGTGGGCTTTTATGTGCGTGATCGTTTTTACCCCGCCATGTAGGCAGCCATACTCCGTTTTCGGGGGTGGGGGGTGTATGCTGGGTATGTTCTTGTTTCCATAACCCACCGAATGCAAACATGGATCACATGATCTTTAACGTGCGTATTTGATCTTCTGCTTGCGTTTTCACACGAAGGGGGTTCAGGCACAAGCAGGTCTGCATATATGTATATATCGGAAAGATCTCTACCCTTTACACACCATGCGCCGTTACCGAGATTCGAACCCGGGACCCTCAGATTGAAAGTCCAACGCTTTAACCACTCGGCTATTGCGCCCGTCGAATATATGTAATGACCCTGTTGATGCATTCTCACTTTTTCTGTCTCTCTTTTCTCTCTTTTTTTTCTCTCTCTCTCTCTCAGTGATAGGGGCATGCCCTCATGTGCCTCTTCATGTAAATTCTTCTACGTCCATTAAAGTTTGTGTGTGTGTGTGGGGGGCGGGGGGGGGGGGGGGGCGCTCGTGTGTGAGTTGCAGGTACATGATAAATGTCTGTGCGTGAAGATAATATAATGATATTCCACGCCTACCTGTCACAAACAGCTGGAATTAGATGCTTCTGAAGCGGTTATAACCAACCTGCGGTACACACTGTCATAATCACCCGATCGGAAGAAATATTTCAGCATGTTTGTTAACTCAGCTTCTGTTGACCATCAAGAACATTCTTTCTACTCAAACGTTTATATCCAGAAAATGTGCAGGAAGTCAGTTGACACTCGAGGGATTCCCTCTCATTTAATTTTTTTTAAAAAAAAATTATATCCCTTTTCTTTCTTGTTCTCTCTCTCTCTCTCTCTCTCTCTCTCTCTCTCTCTCTCTCTCTCTCTCTCTCCTGAGGTATTTATCTACTCTGCAAGTACTGTAGCACCATTTTTGGTACGTTTATTTAATCAAGCCTTTAGCACTGGGCAATACCCAGAGTCTTGGTCAGAAGCAATTATTCAACCAGTTTACAAGAAAGGTAAAACAGATGACCCAAATAACTATCGTGGGATTTCCCTTTTAAATGTATGTAGTAAGCTGTACAGTTATATACTTAATAAGCGTCTAGTCACTTGGATCGAGGAGAATGAAAGTATAGGAGAAGAGCAAGCGGGTTTTAGGAAGGATCACTCTACAATAGATCATATTTTTACACTCTTTGCAGTCATTCAGAAATACTTAGCACAAAATAAAAAACTTTATGTTGCCTTCATCGACTTCAAGAAAGCATTCGACTTTGTATCATACAGTAAACTCTGGCCTATACTTTTGAAACATGGCTTAAGTGGGAGAATATTCTACGCAATTCAAAGCATGTACCAAACGGTAAAATTCCGAGTCAGAAGTGGGGACGGGTCGGGACTGTCAGATTTTCTTTTTTGTCAAAAAGGACTCAAACAAGGGGAAATAACTAGCCCATTACTCTTCTCCTTATTTATTAACGAACTAGCCACTGACATTGTTAGTAATGGAAAACATGGAGCTCAGCTTTACCCAGATTTTTACGAATTGTTTATATTGCTATTTGCTGACGACGTAGCTTTGATATCATTCACTCCAGTTGGATTACAGCATCAGCTGACTTTGCTAGCAAAGAATGCAGATTCCCTTAATCTCACAGTAAATCTGGAAAAATCGAATATTGTTATTTTTAGGAAGGGTGGGTACATTGCTAGTCGAGAAAGATGGTTTTACAAAGGTACGGAGATAAAAATTGTTAATGCTTACAATTACCTAGGAATTTTGCTCAGCACTCGGCTTTCATTCTCTCTCTCTCTCTTAACAAACATATAACTAAAGCAAAAGCTGGAATTATTGATATATTTAGAACCATGTGGAGTATTGGTGATGTAACTCCATCGCTTGTCTTCAAATTATTTGATACACAAATTAAACCCATGCTTTTATACGGGTCAGAGGTTTGGGGCTTGCTAAACGACTCACGCATTGAAAAGGCACATTTATTTGCTTTAAAAAAAACTTCTTAATGTATCTCCAAAAACGCCAAACGACATGGTATATGGTGAAACGGGCAGGAAACCACTATGGATAGATGCAAAAGTAAATGCAATTCGATATTGGCTACGTCTTACCAGAATGGAAAATAGTAGACTTCCTAAGAAATCATACAACATGCTTCTTAATATTCATGACAATGGTAAAGATTGCTGGGTCACGGATGTCCAGAGACATTTAACAATTTATGGTTTTGGGTTTGTTTGGCTTAATCAAGGGGTACAAGAGATTAACTGGTTTTTACGAGAATATAAAGAACGTATATCTGACTGCTGGTTTCAAGGGTGGAATGAAAGAATCAAGGAACGTGAAAGATATTCTGTGTACAGATTGTTCAAAACTGAATTATCTTTAGAACCTTACTTCGAAAGTATCAAAAATATTAAACTTCGAGACACATTCATTCGATTCAGGCTTGGCATATCTGACATAAAAACACATAAATTACGCTTTTCTTCTGACTATGGGGTAGATTTATCGTGTCCTTTGTGTAAATGCCGATTGGAAGATGAAACGCATTTTCTGTCGTTGTGCACAGCAACCGATGATTTAAGACAGAAATATTTTACAAAAGAAAACGTGAAGAAACTTAAAATACATCCCATGGCGTTTTTGTGTGATGTGCAACATTCAAACAGCTTAGCAAAATTTATTTACCATAGCTTAAGACTGCGAAGGGACTCAGCGTAAATGATCTCACATACAAAGCTTCATTTCGAAAACCAATTCTTAGCATGCAAAATGCCATTCGATTTATGTTGCCACTGTTTAATTGATTCGTTGGTGGAAATGTATGTTAATCGATTGTGAAGATAGTTAAATTGACAAATGTTATTTGAATATTCTCTCTCTCTCTCTCTCTCTCTCTCTCTCTCCCTCCCTCTCTGTGACTACGTAATCGGGTCGATGGCCTCGGGTTACTTAGATATCAACCTCAGCAGTAGTCTACGATGATTGTGCGTATACATACCGTTAGATATTGTTTTGTCTTCCTTATGAAAAGCAATAGAATGTTGTGAAAAGTGTAGGAGGGAGGGAACGTTCGAAGGGGTGGGAGAGGGGGGGGAGCGTGTTTTCCACGGTGATATGAGCATGTTGCTTAAGTCATTAAACCATTTGAATCTCTCTCTCTCTCTCTCTCTCTCTCTCTCTCTCTCTCTCTCTCTCTCTCTCTCTCTCTCTCTCTCTCTCTCTCTCTCTGTTGAAACAAGTTATTCAGATGGAATATGGCACACGGCAGAGGCATACACACACAGCTGAAGAAGAGTTGTTGTTGCTCAGATTTTCTATATTGATATTGGTATTTGACCTTTTTTTATGTCATGAATCTCTCTCTCTCTCTCTCTCACTCTCTCTCTCTGTATATATATAATGATATTATACACACACACACACACAGACACACACACACACACACACAGACACACACACACACACACACACACATATATATATATATATATATATATATTATATCATATCATAATAAAATCGGCTCGACGAAGGAGTGCTGCCGCTCGAATTTCGTCATTGTTTTTTGCGACAAAATATCATAATTTGTATATTTTTCTGGATAGAAATGTCAAAATCAAACTGATCAGTTGATAGTGATGGGTAAAGAGCTAGTGCAGGTCGAGCATACAAGGTCTACACGTTCCGTCGAAGTTCTGCATCGGTAGTATTTTGTGGATGGGGGGGGGGGGGAAGAAAGAAGACAACACGCAAACAAACAACCAACAACGACAAAACAAAATCAAACAAACAAAAAACTGAACAAATAATAGTACCTGTTCATTTGTATGTCTTTTTCTTTTCTTTTCTTTTTAAATATTTTTTAACAAAAACATTTAAAATCAAGTTGATGGAGGATTCCAACATTTTATTTGTGACCAAACACTATTACACACACACACACACACACACACACACACACACACACATATATATATATATATATATATAGATAGATAGATAGATATATAGATATATAACATTTGTATATTTGTCTATTGTGTGTATATATTCCATGTTCATAGAGAAAGATACAGATAACAAACTAATGTAGTTGAACTGAGCATACATCCTGTTCTTCCGCACGTTCCTTCAGACATAAGAAACACATGACAACCATCAAAACTAATGTCATCGCTATTGTCAGTGACAACTGTCTTCACTGATGGAACGCAAATTGTTGTCACCATTCTTACGACAGCTCTCATCATTATTTTACCAGTGACTGACGAGGTACAGGTGTGTAGTGTAGCGCGGGTATTGATGATGTTCATTTGGGGTATTGTCCATGGCCCGTCAGCCAGTGCCAAGTGGGAGAGAGATGGTGAGAACTGTTACACAAGCCATTGATTTGGCCAGTGGCCACTTCGGGGTTCCGACGTAGACTTATATGCCTCTTTATCTCGTCTCTCTCTCTCTCTCTCTCTCTCTCTCTCTCTCTCTCTCTGTGTGTGTGTGTGTGTGTGTGTGTGTGTGTGTGTGTGTGATCATTCTTATGCTGATGACACTCACCTCCAGAAGAGTGATACCCCCGATAAACTGTCGTCACTCTTGCAAGAAACATCCAACTGCTTCCTGGACATTCAAAATTGGATGACTCCAAATAAGTTACAATTGAACGCGGACAAAACTGAAACTATGATCATAGGAACTAAACAAAAACTCTCTTCCATCACAACTGACACAATCAAACTTGGCAGTACATCCATCCCTCTTTCCAGTTCAGTCAGGAACCTCGGCGTTGTCCTTGACAACACACTGTCCATGCAAAAATTTATCAGTCACACATGTCAATCCTGCCACTGTCAATTGCGGCGCATCAGTTCCATCCGAAAATATCTGTCCATTGACGCAACATCTAGACTTGTCGTTTCTCTCATTCTCTCTCGCCTTGACTACTGTAACTCTCTATTGTCTGGTTTGCCTGCTTCATCCATTCAGTCCCTTCAGCGCATACAAAACTCTGCTGCCCGACTCGTCCTCGGAAAGAAAAGATCTGAACACATCACTCCTCTTTTGCAACACTCTCCACTGGCTCCCTGTCTCACACAGAATAAAGTACAAGATCAGCACTCTATGTTATAAATGTATTCACAAAAAATTAATCAGCCCCTTCCTATCTCTGTGGCTGCCTTCACCTCTACACTCCATCTCGCTCACTACGATCAGCTTCGGATCCACTCTGTTTACGCATACCCAGATTCAAGCTCTCGACTGTTGGCCGCCGTTCTTTCTCTGTCTCTGGACCTTGCAACTGGAATGAACTTCCTCTTTCGCTTCGTCAAGTCTCCATACTCAGCTCTTTCAAGTCTGGCCTTAAAACCCACCTCTTCCCAAAATAGCCTCCCTTCCCTGCCTCTTCCTTGTCTTCATTTTCTCCAGTTTTAGAGTGATGCATGCGTGTGAATGACTGGTGCGAAAGCGCTTTGATTTGTCTCTGCACAAGATTCAGCGTTATATAAATACCATTATTATTATTATTATTGTGTGTGTGTGTGTGTGTGTGTGTGTGTGTGTGTGTCAGTGTCCGTCTACTTGTTGTTGTTTTTTTTCTCTCTCTCTCTGTCTGTCTGTCTGTCTGTCACACACACACACACACACACACACACACACACACACAGAGAGTCTCTTCGCATGCGCGTGTGGCTTACATGTGCACAACTTCTTCGTCTGGGGACTGAGGGAGATTGGGTGTGTGTTGGGTGGTGGGAGGGGATGGAGAGAGAGAGAGAGAGAGAGAGAGAGAGAACTAATGGTCTCAAGAGGGTTTTCTCTCTCTCTCTCTCACGGACCAAGAAGACGGAAATCCTTTACAAGTTATTCTTGGTAATGCTACTGTTCGCTTGCTGGTCCAGTCCTGACCTGCTCATTCAGTTAAGACTAATAATATAGGGTATCACACGAGACCGTCGCGTCTGCAGTGCTACCGCTGACCAAAAAAAAACCCCAACAAAAAACAAACAAACAAAAAAAACCGTGAAACCTCGTCCGCCAAAACTTGACTAATGACCGGAAACTATGAAAACAAGGGAGCTCAGCCAAGGCGTCGTGGCAAGGTGGCTTATCGATCATTTCCCCCATACAAGAGTGTCGCCCAGCCACAACACCTTCCTTGGCCAAATGATCATAATAAACTTCACTGTGGTCAGTTTCCTTGGGATAGGTTAGGTCTTTGGCTGCTTTCTCCATTCGTCACTGTCACAGCCCGATCGTGACGGCACGAGACTTAACCAATGACCCGGCGGCTAAGCTGTGAGAAAATGATTATTGCTGGCTGCCGTGAAAATGGCATTTTCCTTTGTTTTGAAGACGGTTGTAACCCCACTTACCCCCGCCCTAGTCCCCTCCCCCCGCTCTCCCCCTCCCCCCTTCCCCCTCACCGACCCTCACCCCGACACTGGCGAGTAGTCCTTTTCCACTATCTTAATCCTCTGTCCTTGCTGCACTTGCACTGTGTTAGTGATACCTGTTCAGTGATGCCGGAGTGCCAGTGGGTTGTGTGCGTGCATGCACTGACGCCTGTGCGTACTGTATGCACGAGGGTCATTTTGGTTGACTGAGAAAAATGTTAGGTGAGTCAGCTAGACTTCTGAATATTACCAGTTGGAAGGAGAGGGTAGATGCCTACCTCTCCCTCCCTCCCTCCCTCCCTCTCTCTCTCTCTCTCTCTCTTTCTCTTAACACGCGCGCGCGCACACACACACAGACACAGACACACACATACTCACCACACACACACACACACAAACACTCACCTCACACACACACACACACACACACACACACACACACACACACACACACACACACACACACACACACACTCACTGGGTCACACACACACATACACTACTAATCAATATCACTCAAAGTGAAAAGAAGTTAAATCAGTTAAAGAAACACACACACACACACACACACACACACACTGAAGAATATTCAGTTGAGATTATTCAGCTCCTCTTGTGGTATTGAGGGTATGAAGTAAATCATTAGTATTGTATGCAAGAATTTTTTTAAAAGTAAACAGTACTTAAAACAATGAAATCAGTGAGAAAAAAAGACCAAACAATCGCATCATATCTTGTAGGGTAGGTATGGGTAATTGCGAACAGTGTGTATTGATTCGTATACCGTCCCACTTTGAAGTGTTCTTAATGGTTGCATTTCACAATTTAACGTCTGCTTCGACCTTTTTCTAATACCTTAATGAATATCCATTTCCAAAAACCAGTCAAACATCAGCTATTTCTGGCTATTTCCGCACTCTTTCTTCTCTAAAAAATCCTAAAATCAAGGGAAGCAAGTTGTGGGACTTGAACTTCGACACAGTTTAAAATTGTTTGATCAGAAATGTTGAATGCACATTACCAGTGCTGGGAAAATTCAAGAAAGCATATTGGTGACAGATCAGAACGTCAGTTTTGACAGGAATCTGCAAATTAGTGTCGTTGGCATGATATTTTGACTTGAGTCTATTTGCAAACGATGCTGCATAGTTATTGAACATTCTCAAAAGGGTGTGTTTGTGTGCATGTGTGCATGTGTGATCAAAACCAACAATACAACAGTGTGGCGCGATGTTCCAAGAATATGTTATGTCCAGTGAGTTAAAGACCTGCTTTTGTTTTAATTGTCTACATGTAGGCCTACACAAAGCCATCGTTCGCAATTAGACTTGCCTGTTCGCATTTACCCCCAGGCACCCCTGCTACTTCAAACGTCGACAAAACGTTGAAAAGAATGAGCAGACGAAATTTTCCTGGTGCAACCAGTCGGAGAAAGCCCTCAAAAACAAAAGAACGACGTTTGTCTATCGTACGATATGTTATCTTTACGGTACACACGTTGAGCTGGTCGCTTCGACTAGACCGTTAGCAATTAGGTATACCTACCCTAATCTTTCCCGTTTTGATGAACATCCTGACTTTCAAGCAACGAATAACTATTCTGCAGATGATTTTTGGAAAGTTATTTCTGACGAGGTTCTTATGGTCAAACTTTGACAGGCATCAGTTCATAGCCCTATTTCTACATTCCTTTAATGTACTTCAGAATTGTGTTAATGGTTGCTGATATTATTACCATTACCATTATTGAATTGATACTGTTAAATGTAATTGCATGTTAGTTTAGGCATTTTTTGGTAGGTTTCTACCTTTTCTGTTTTCCTCTTCCCTCTCCCCCACCCCCTTTTTATTTATTTATTTTTTAATCGTCTGATATCACTGATAGTGAAAAAACGCTGAATTAAAGAACGAACACACACACACACACACACACACACACACACACACACACACTGGTGTAAGGGAGAATACTAATGTTTTAATTTATTCGTGGATGTGGAATTGTTCCCCTTCATTTTGAAGGGAGATTTTATTAACGGTATATTGTGGTTGTGATACATTTGCAGTAAACGCCAACAAAAATAGTATTCCACTCTGAGACATGAGATGATTTGATAATTCATAGCTTTTATGAAATATAGCAATATTTTACAGGTTATTTCACCCGTACTCAAATTTTCCAAATGATTGCATGAAGCTCTGTTAGCTCCCTTCCTTGGTCACTCAATCAAAATGGCGTCGATACCAGTGGACATGGAATTAAAGAAGGTAAGAAAGGTATTCGAGTGACTTGCGGGTGTCATTGAAATTGGAAATTGGTGGTATAATGGACATTGGATTGCTGGATTGATGTTTTAAATTGTTACTTCTTAGAAACTGAAAACTAAGAATTATCAGTGGACACCGTTCTTTTCGAGCACGTTGCTAGGATAGAGCTACTTTTCTCAATGAAATCAGAAGACGGTGTCATGATTTGACTTGCTTACTATCCGATTATGTCTAATCTTTGCATAATTTGACTTTGCATTTTGTGATAAAATGTCAAATATTTTAGAAGAATGTTAACTTCCTCTCGTGATTTCCCCCGCGTTGATACGATCGATAATGATCAGCAGTAACTTGACTGTCTTGAGTGAGAAGAATTTACATTTTATTTGATTCATTCAGGTAACTAGAAGAGTGAATGGAAAAATCTCAAAAAAGAAAGAAAAAGATTAAGTCTGCTGTGCAGCATCCAACGTTGACTCATTTTGCAGTATGAATTACAACAAACAAACAAATTACATGCAAAGTAATCCATTCGAAAGAGACAATAAACTGAGGTCCTTTGTGCAGAATGCACTTAGCACACGTGAAAGAACCCATGGCAACAAAAGGTTGCCCCTAACAAAATTCCTGTGGAAAAATCTACTAAGTGACTTCAATATGAAAACAAGTTGAATTCCAGGCAGGAAAAAAAATATAAAATTGGGTGGCGCTCTCAGTGTAGCAACACACTTTCCCAGCCATGGTGGAGAGCAGCCTGAATTCACACAGTGAAATCTGTTGTGATGAAAGAGTAATATAATACAACATATTAACACACTCTGAATTACAGGCATGTCAATATTTGTACAGGCTTTCCAAGAGCTGCAGCTGAAGATGATCCAGACAACACAGCAGCTGAAGGTGGCTGACAACCAGGTGGAGACGCTGAAACGCAAGATCCAGCACACACGTCTGGTGGACCAGGAAATATGTGCCCTGCCTGATGATACGCCTGTCTACCAAGGGGTTGGCAGAATGTAAGTCTGTACTGTCAGATTTATTGTGATGTCCTTTATTTTCTATCAGTTTACTGTTTAGTTTTCTTATGTGGGTGTAATGTATATTTATATGTATGTGTGTAATTGTGTGTGTGTATGTGCCTGTGTGTGTGCATGGTAGACCTGATTTCCTAATTATTGGTTAGTCCAGTGCTTGAGTTGATTAACTGAGCGTGGTCAAGTATAAGTTGTGTTAATTGAGATGATCTGTACCTCAGCTGATAATATTTTTGTACAGAAAAGGTTAAATCATATCAATGATATAATATATTTAATTTACCAGACTTGTAGATAAATCAGGGCTGAGGTTTTTAAACGATCTGATTGCAGGTACACATACACAGACACACACACACACAGGATGCACACACACACACACATATAGATATACACAGTGTGTAGGAAATGCTTCAGGCAAGCAGAGTGTGAATAATGGTTTTTGTACTTCATGTTGCTATGTACAGTACAAATATTTTGCAAAGTGTTTGAGAGCAGGTTATTATGTGTGTGTAAGTGTGTGTGTGTGTGTGTGTGTGTGTGTGCGTGTGTGCTGTAAAATTTACATCTTGACATTCGTTTTGCTTTTCTGTAAAAATTGGCAGTGTTACGTAAGAGCATTTAGCATCTGCATATATACAAGAGCCGGTAATCAAATATATTTGGTAGTATTTAATTTCTAGAGTAGCATCAGTCAAAAGTGTAATGTTTTATGGTTATTTTAATTTCATCCTTTGTATACACTACCATTGTTGCTGTTTCATTTGCAGTTGCATCATCATTTGTAAATTGCAGTGACATCATTTTGAGCACAGCCCTTTCATACTTGCTCAATTAAAATATAAAAGAACAATAACAAATATGAGAAAGTTTTGAAGAAGTAATATCGCACTTACTGACAGTTTGACCAGCTGATAATGGGCTGAGGTCATTGATATCATAACAGTGGAGTGATACATTTTATTTGGTTCTTGATGAATTATTATATAAGGATTATAATGCGAGTTAAGTAAAGTGAGTGATCTCATTTTTGGCATTCAGTTATCATTCCACTGACGGTCACACCATGTTCCTTCTAAAGGTACTAGATCTATACGAGTTTGTTTGATTTCTGCCGATATAGTTTACATTCCAGCAGAACATGGATAAATACAACAAACAAAAGTGACAGTGATACTACATCATTATCTGGTAGAATATTGGAACTGAAAATGTTTCCTAGACTGATTTTACAGTTACTTAATGTTAACCATCCTTTCATTTTATTATTACTCTTAACTCTATCAGTATCATCAAACATATTTTTAGCAGTGGGCTTTTTTGGGCAGAACATTTTTTTTAGGGGAGAGATGTGGAAGAGGGCTCAAGGGACGTGCATGCATTTAAACACGCGTTTTGAAATTACATAGGTATATTCTGATGCTGATTTCCTGTGCTTGATATTGTCATATTATTTATATTGGCACAATATAGCTTTTATTTCTGGACATTTGTATTTCAGGTTTCTGCTGATGTCTGTCCCAACGATCCGAGACAGTTTATCAAAGAAACAGAAGTTGGCAGACGAGAAGATTAAGACCATTGAGGTAAGGCAAATGGCTGGTCTTCTGACTCTGCTTGATAAGATTTTCACTCAAGATTTCTTGAGCGGTGTTTCAGAGACTAACATTTCACTCTTTTTTTCTACTAATTCTTCTTTTCTTGTCCACGCTTTTTGATAATAAATTGATTTGATTTCTGAATGACATACTGCACTTGAAAGTTGTAATTTGTATCATATTATTTTAAACAATTATTTGCTTGTCTTTTCAACTTGCATTAAATTTACATAATTGCTATTTAGACTAAAGTGATAAAAAGTGGCAGATATTTGTTCCATTTTATTTGAAGTTTGTGGGATGATAAAGACTTGTCTGTTAGCTCAGTGTATATGATCATGGTGTGCAAAAAGCAGGATTTAAGTCAAAATAAATACGCTTGGAATGGTATAAGAAAGAAGGCATTTTGTGTCATCAGTTGTTTTTTTTTTCTTCCTTATTTCTTTTTAGTTAACTATACAGTAGATGCGTATATTAGTTTGTTGAATGCTTTTTAATGTTTCCTTGATTTACACTGTTCAAATTAAACTGAGCAGGCTCCAAGTTTTGACTAAAGATAATTTCCACCAGCAGGTTGTTTCAGTTATCTTGAACACAACTTCTGAGTCTTGATGTAATATACCAAAGCGGCACAGTTCTTTATAACAGATTCACTTTGAATAAAACATGTACTTTAAAGAGGTCTAACTGAATGTGGTGCCCTTTTCTCTCAAAATCTTTCAGATATTAAGAGCTGCATTGGTTATTGTTGTGTACACTGTTACTTCTTGTGTGACAAGTGGAAAGCAGATCAGGTGATAGGTTGCTATGTTTATGGCAATGTTTATTATATCTGTAAATTTCTTGACTGTGCAGATGAATGTTTCAAATTAATATCCCCAATATGTTTTCCTGTTATGGTGATCAGTATTTTCTGAAAGTCAAAGTCAAAGTAAGGCTCAGATTCGGAGGATGTTTTAAGGGAGATTGATTGACTGTATCCATCAAATAAGGCATGTGGTGGTCTGTGTTTTCAAGGCACACTGAGTATGGGTCCGATAACTGGAAAAAAACAAGTTTTTGCACTGAACTATCCACCTGTTCCTTTCATCATTCATTATGAAGATCTCATGTCACACCTCCTTTGTGTGCAGGTGAGCAAGGAGTACCTGGAGAAGAGTCTAAAGGAGAGTGAGAACAGTCTGCGAGAACTTGTCCTCTCCAAGCAGCAGCAGCGATAGGGAGCATCATGGTGCTCTTTTCTATATCACTGTCACCATCTGTCACCATACTGGGCTCCTGGACTGATGGCCTGTGTCATTCGCAGTATTGATGACTGAAAGGAAGTATTTAAAAGCAAATAATAACAAATCATATTGTAAAAAATATTTTTAAAATCATATCTTCCAAGGGATTGATGCTTAACTATATTGGATGTCACTGTCTAAAAGATAAGGATATAACAATAGATAGATACATAGTGTCTGAAAGCAAAAATTTGATATTACATATTGAGCAACTAAAGTGGACCACACAAGATACTGTGGCATGTCATTTGGAAATATTTGTTTTGGTTTTTAGCCAAATAATGTGACCTTTTTAACAACATTGATTACTGAGTCATAACTGAGGCAAGTGAATCCAACATATTCCCTTCCCCTGAGAGGGTTGAGAGTTGGGCTTTTTTTCATCTTTTTTTTTTCAGTATGATAAGATCAGTTCATGCAGGCTGTTCTTTTGTTTGATTTCTCATCATCGTCGGTCAGGAAGTCCGCAGTCCCCTCTCTTCTTTTCTTACCCTCTCCTCTCCATGCTCCCCATCCTTTCACACACACAAATGCTTTGACTGTGCATGTAACTTTGATGTATGTTTGAGTTCAGTTGTTGGACTTTTGATGTGAAGGGTGTGAAGTGATTTTGAATGTGTTTCTGTGTCTTAATGCGTTTAAATAAAGTTGAACTTTCATGAAAAACATTGTGTGGAAGAGTTGAGTTTTATTGGTGATGTTAAATATCATTACATGAACTGAACTCAATGTTAGTTAAGCTGGCTGCAGCTCCTTGGAAAGTGGCAGAATGGTGAAGACACTCATCTGCCAATACAGAGTCTATGAGGTCCTGTTCTAGACAATAAATGGTAACAAGCTGTGAGAACATCATTGCATCCTCCTCCGTGTCCTACTCCTTGTAAGCGGTCTTCTGAAAGTGTTGCATTATTTTCTTATGCAACTGACTTCTTGTGAGGAATCAGGGTTGCTTTCCCAAGGGAGAGCTCATTCCAGCGTTGAAATATCATTTTTATTCTCTTTTTTGGTCAGTATGTTATCTTGAATTTGAACCACTGGTATGAAACTGAATTTTACTATGTACTTTCGTTTGAGACAACTTTCTTGTTGCCATAATTCTTTTACTTGCTGTAAGTGTATGCTGTTCATGGGATGTCATTATTATAATCTCATTTGAAAAACTTCTATGCAACACATGGGACACCATTGTATTGTCTCATATGAAAAACTATTGCATGACCAACACTTGAAGCGTAGCAGAGGAGAGGTCCATCAAGAATCTTGGTGAAGCTTGAATCAAACACAGGACTAATTTCCCTGTCATATGTTTTGTGTTTTATCCACAAGTCCACCACTCCAGATTTTGCTTGACTGCACTGTAAAATTGTGGATCAAAACAGTTGTTTTGAACACAATTTCCACACTGGACATACCTATGCCATCAAATTTTAACCTGTATTTATCCAGCAAAGTCATTTTCCAGTGCATCTGGAGTATAAGCATTGTGCATGTGTTGTAAAAAAAAAAAAAAAAAAAAAAATTGTAGACTGCCCACTTTCCATGACAGCAGATGGAAAACAGAGATTACCTTTGTATTTACAGTGTTGGGAAAGGAAGGGAAGGGAAAAGTGGGGAAATGAAGCAAAATAAATGAGTTGCTGCATGCAAATTCCAAATATTGAAAATTTACGTACATGATTCAATGTGACTGAACACACACACACACCTCAACTGTCACGAAAGAATTCAAATGGACACAAAATTTTGACAGGTATGAAATATTCTAAAATCATTCAAACAGAAAGATATACCAAAATAAGTTTATTAGTTGCTTTAACCTGTGTTGGAGCACAATATGTACATCTGTCTTATTAAAGGTAATAACTGTAAACATTTTTCTGAAAGTTTTTGTTTCCCTTTAAAAAAAAAATTATATAAAAAAAGCAAGAATTGCTGGTTCCACCTTTAATGCCTAGAATGCCTTCATGTGAGCAATGGCTTGAAAGGTCTTGTCACATGTCTTGAGTTTCATAGTTTAGTTCCCTTGCTACCGAAAATGAAAATGCTAAACAGAACAGAAACAGGATTTCGTTTTCAAACTCTGCTAATGACAAGCACAAGATTTTAAACTGATCTCCTGCAGAAGTGATACACTCAAGCTTTCAACCAATTCACAACCCCACCCCCCTCAACAGTGTGATGCAGACATCTATTTTTCCTTTTTTTCCAAAGACACTTTTAACACTTTTACATAGCTTTGAGATACTGTTATCTCTTCCCTGACTTATTTCAGAATATTGTTTTGTTCCATACTTTTTCTCATAGTTTCCCTCACTCCACTCAGTGCTTTAAAGATCTTATTTTAATTGTTTCACAATACATACAGTGCACCTTGTAAGGCTCATAACAAAATGAGAAGCAACAGCTATAAAGATCAAAATTGATATTCAAATTTGTTCTGTCTGCTCACCCTCTGTCCCATTTTTTTTGTTTCCCCAAATCTGCTTCCTTTCACACACACAAAATTTCACTTTTGACCTTAAAGGTTGAGCTGGCTGAAAAGACTAAGATGTGAACTCTTGATATTGATTAAAATTAGGTGTGAATGGCTGGAACTGACTTGCCAGGAAATTATACTTTTGTCTGCAAGATATTTTTTTTCTTGAAAATGTTTCTCTAGAATTTCAAAGATACACATTATTGAACAGTTAAAAAAATTAAAAAGTTTTGTAGAAACAACAACAAACAACTACTGGCTAGAGCATGTTAAATTTATTTATCTGTCCTGTATCTGACTACAGATTCCCACCCACCCAACCCCACGTTTTGTAATATGGAGCAAGCTGGCAGAATGGTTAAGAGGCTTATAATAACAATATTACTGGACATTTACATTTATATAGCACATTTTTTCCAGAAATACTGCTCAAAGCGCTTTACATTTCTTTCTACACTCATGCACCTGAACATTGGAAACCACCCACCCACCGATGACACCCTCCAGAAAACGCATCCCTGCAACACACCTCAGGCACTTACATACACATGAATGCACGGATACTCACTAGCATCCAGTCACACATACATGGCAACAATAAAGCATGCATTTAAAACCAGATCATACCAAGACCAGCACCAAAAAAAAAATGTTGGAAAAGATGTGTTTTCAGAGCAGGCTTAAAAGATTTCAGTGAGACAGTCAAAAATTTTCTGGCACTTTGTCCCACAATGATGGGGCCTGAAAAGAGAAGATCTCTGACCCTGTTGCTTCTTCTTTGCAACAGGGATTTTTAATAGCCTGGTGTCAGAAGCAGAACGAAGGTGACAAGCAGAACGAAGGTGACAAGTTGGAATGTACACTTCAAGGAGGTCAGAGAGGTTGCGAGGACCAGAGCTTGAGAGAGCAGGAAACGTCAGAGCAGAAAGCTTGTATTCAATTCTTTTTGAAACTGTTAACCAGTGCTGTATCACTGTCTGAGGGTCTAGGTTTTAATCCTGCTCTCACCCTTTCTCCCCATGTTTGACTGGAAAATCAAACTGAGTGGCTGGTCATTCAGACAAGACGTTAAACCAAGGTCACATGTGCAGCATGCACTTAGCACACTGAAAAATAACCCATGGCAACAAATGTGTTGTTCTCTGGCAAAATTCTGCAAAAGAAATCCACTCTGATAGGTACACAAATACGTATGCATGCATACAAGGCCTGAGAAGTGTGTTAGGTTATGCTGTCGGGTATCTGCCTAGCAAATGTGTAGTGTATATTGGATTTGTCAAAACACAGTGACACCTTGAAAAACTGAAACTAAAAACTGTGACACTGACCACAATTATTATCCTGTTATGTAAACTGCTTCCCACAAATGGCAGTCACATCAACTCCTTACCTCAACTAACTTTAAAATCTGTGAAAATGTTCAGCTGATCTTCCCTGGAAGAAAACATCACTGCAGCACCCCCATCCTTTGACCAGTCTACATGCACATGTTGCATGCTGTTACAAGTGCCAGAGGCATGCTGCATACAACTTCTTATCATAGTTGACACTCTCATCCAAAAATCAAACATTCATTCATTGTCAGACGAGGAAAAAAAGCCAAACCTGGAAAAAACAAAAACAAAACGCCCTCATCTTACCAAAACAAAAATTTACACTGTTTGGAACTATATATTATTATGAAGAGTTTTAATTCCAGGCAAATGGTCATGCACAGATTGACAAAGCTAAAGTGGTGTGTCAGTGTTACTGGATATATGTTCTAATAAAATAAAAAAATAAAAAACATGCCCACACCTTCCAGCCCCTTTTCTTCTATAACAACAGTTTTCTGTTCTGATGTAATCCTGCTTGTGCTTGATAAACAACTGGTGAAAATAATTAGAAACAATTCCTTCCCAGATGATGATTTTTACTAATCTTAACTGGAACTTGTCATTTTCTGACATCACAAAGCTTTTCTCCAGTTTAGCCACACACTCTGTCAGAGCATCATTTTTTCTTCTGGTGATCATGTACATGGGAATGTAACTAATTTTGGTGCCTTCTGTCTGCCATCAGTAGAGTGGTCGAGTGTCACTCATCAGAACCTTTCTCAACTATCACTTGCTCCCACTGCTTTCTACTTTCACAGCATCACTGTCCTCATCTCTAACATCTTCAGTCTCTTTTTTACCTTCCCTGTATTCATGTTCACTTTCCTCTTCGTCTCCACTGTCCTCTTCATCTTCATCGTCGCTATCATCTTCACTTTCCTCTGTTTCTTCTTCACTTGTAACTTCTTTCTTGTCCTTTCTCTGGTCCTGGTCACTGTCATCATCAGAATCCAGAGGTGAAGTTGGCTGACCAACATCAATCTGACCCACTCTGTGTGTAATGTCTTCAACACCACTGTCACCTTCTTGCTCCCTCAGTACCATTGATGCTGCCAACTCCAGTTCTTCCAGGTCCAGCCCCACATCTTTCTTGGACACTGCCAGAATCTGTAAAGCTGTGGCCAAGGACTGAATGTGTTTGCTCCTTGCAGACTGAATCCACACACAGTAGTCAGTGATGTAGAGGTCGTTGAAGATGAAACGTGGATCACTGACAATCATGCAAGAGTGGATGTCAAGCAGGCACTTCAGCAGCACTTTCTTCCCGCCAGCAAACAGAGTCCGCACATCTTCCAGAACTTTTACACACACATCCCAATTTCGATAAAGAGGGAAGACTAGAGCTCTGCGAAAGCATGTGACCACAACATCCCGCAGACATGTGAAGGTACCAAGCCAAGACAGTGTTGAGGCAAGCTTAGCAATTGTCCATCCAGATTCAACATTGTTCTCTCCATACAGAACTCTGTGGTTGTAGGCATAGGCAAATATTAAGTCCACAAGACCCAGGTAGACACCATTCAGTTCCTCAGCATCAAGTAGATAGCTCTTCTTTGGTAGGTTCAGCATCTTTTCTTTTGCCTCTGGCGTCAAAGTACATCCCTTGCTCATATCAACCCACCACGGCTTGAAGTTCAAAATGTCAGGAATTTCACTGTTGTCATACAAGTCTGCCAGATAATAGTCATCATTGAAATGGTCTGCCTCATGGGCATGTCTCTTCTGTTTTTTCTCTGAACTGCTTAAGCTATCAGGGTCCTTGACATCAAAAATGTCTGAAAATTCCAGCATCAGCTTTTGAGAAAACCCAGATTTTCTTTGAGCAAACCCGTACTTTGATCCACTCATAATGTCACTGGTTTCCGTGTCCGATGAATCACACTGGTCAATGAACCAGTCAATGTCATCATCCAACCCTGTCCCTTCACTGTTGTCGCCGTCTCCACAGCTGCTTCCACACATTTCAGTTTGTTCTGAAATGGCATCCGACGAGCCAATCTCTTCCACAAGATTGGGCTTCAGTTCTGACTTCCATCTGGCTTCAGGGGGAGTCAGCAGCTTGGTCAGCATGTCCAGGCCCTCAAACACCTCCCCTTTGGTTTCCTTGACAATTCTGGCCGTGTAGGTCCCCTTGTCCACATCATAGGCTGCTTCGTTTCTGTCATCGTCTAGCACTCGGCCAGGCAGGTGTAAACGAAGGTAGTACGGTTTTGAGTGGAAGATGATCATCTGGTCCTCAGTATGAAACTGGGCTTCAGCCACATTGGTGTAGGGTGCGTAGATAATGAGAGTGATGAAACTGTCGTCCTGGGAGAGGTCAAACTTGGGGGTCAGCATGGTGAAAGGGATGTCAGCACCTTGCAACCAGCGATCTCTGCAACAGAAAAAAAAATGGTGATCTCGATGGACAGTGGAGCTGCTGTATCTGCACTCTCAGACCCCTGACATCTTTTTCACTTGCTATCAGTAATCTTGAGATAATTTATAGGTTTTGTGCTTGGATCTCCATGATAGCCTGTATAAGTTTTGTGCTTGGATCTCCATGATAGCGTGTTCTTAAGCCAGGAACCAGTGGGTAAAAAAATGTCAAGTAAAAAAAACAAAAACAACAACAACAAAAAACCCATCAAACTTTGAAAATTCTCACAACTTTTGTGCATATGTTGTAGTGTGTGTGTGTGTGTGTGTGTGTGTGTGTGTGTGTGTGTGTGTGTGTGTGTGTGACAGAAAGACAGACAATGTAAGCTCAGCCAAGGTCACTTTTTTAAGGAAAAAAGAAAGTGCTTTAAGTGTAATGGCTATTGCATGAATACTGAGGGTAAAACCTCTTCATTATTATTAATATAAGGTTCTGTCTCCTCCTCAAAGCAGGTCTCTGTGTGCTTTACATCAATATGTAACAATTACCTCACAAGCAGTCATGGACACACATACATGCACATGTATATAAAATTTATGATTATGTCCATATAGAGTGATAGTCACCTGCAGTGGAATCAACGCACAAAATATCCATCACCCATCCACCAACCCATTACATAGTATTTCCATTCTGTCAATATTTAACAATGGTTTAAATATTTTCTGTTCTTTGTAGTTCTGTCAGGATTTTGGATCAAATGTTAAGTGGGGGGGAAAAAAACAAAAAGTTCTTTTATGTTTTTCAATGATCCAGAATCCTTACTCATAGCCAGTCTGCAAAACTACAGATAAAGTTTGCAGCTCTGCCGATTTAAAATAATATAGCTGGTATAATCCTTTCCAGGCATCATATCAGGTGTTGCATTCAAAACGGTACACTACACATCATAACACACACAGAGGCACCTGAGCACCTACAACCAGGTGATAACACTCAATTTGTTTACAGAAATTAGTCAGAATTCAATATACTCAAACTAAGAAAGAACTGCAAGAGAGTGGAAAGCTCGAATTACACTTTATACACCCACCCCAAGACTTAAAAGATCAGTCCACTGACGCAAAAACCAAATCAAATTCAAAAAGATATTTTAAATCACTGACCAAGATTAATAAATGAAAATAGCCCAGGAGGGGTGTCCATCCACATGGACAACAACAGGACAAATGTCTTGGTTCACCCAACATAAATGGACATAAAAATTGTCTTCTTCACACTGAGATGAATGGGAAATTGGAACCAGTCAGTTCACACATTTTTCCAGGTCAAGTCTGAAGTTGTTAATCAGTAATGATAAAAATGACTAAAGTATTATCACTTGATATCAGCACATTACAATAAATAACACTCCTGTACTTCAAAGAAATTTCACTAGATGCAAATGAAAATGAAGTCTTGAAAATGAAGAATATCAATAAATATGAAGTCTTGAAAAATGAATATGAACATGAACTTTTCATCAATGTTTTCTTGCCTTCTGTCCTTGACTTTCTCCCTCTCACCTGCTTTCTACTTCTCTGTCATTCTGTCATAAACTGATATGGGGAAGAGCATTAATTTCCGACGAACTAAGATAATTTCCATTGACAAGCTTTCTTCTACAGTTTGATGACATTTGACAACTAACTGAAAGGCACCATTCACAGTTAACCAACACTCTGAGGATGATAACTTGTCACCAAATTTTGTCACCACGATGTCCAAACTAACAAAGAAATGTATCAGACAGTGACCTTGCTGATGAAAACATAATGGGACATTTGTCTTCTTTGGCAATAAATGATCGCACATTTTCAACCTTTTTTGGTCTCTGTCCTGTGTCTGAAGTCAATTATCCAACCTACCCCCAGTAGATCAATGAAGCTGAGCTCATATGCTGATAAATAATCATGAAAATCAAAGTAGCGTGATCAAGAAAAATATCCTGAAGAGATGTGACAGTCAGCCCGACAGACTATCCATGACAGCCAGCTCATGCATGTTCATAAACATCACTCCAAATGATCTACAAAAATCATTCATCAAACTTAAAACTGAACATCACAGATTCATGTAAAAGTAATCAAAATAAACCATTAAAAAAATAAATAAATAAGACACAAAAAGAAGAAGAAACATAAACCCTCTAAAATTAAAGATAAAGTACGAAGATCAACCTAAATGTATCGAAGAAATAATGCAGTAGACTAAGCTGACTTTAAGAAGGCATCATGGCATGCTGCTGGGACAGACTGAATTCCAAATGATGCGCAAAATGGCATTATATTAATAAGTTCAGCTATATACAGTGTTTCCATGTTTGGAAATATAAATACCCTGATAATATCATCAGTTTATCACAGACCTAGACAGATATCTTCTAAACACTTGCTGAAAAAGTAATGCAATGTCTACATCATGGGAATACAGTGAACTCAGTATGATGTACAATGATTGGTATAATTTTCTATAAATAATACTGATAATGATATGTATGCGGTCAAAGTAATCAATGATAATAATAATAAATATAATAATAATACTGCACATTTTGTATAGTTCTTACCCTGTGGCTCTAAATGCCTTTAACAATACACCCACTATGAATAGAAACATGACTATAAAAACAACAACAAAAAAACCAACAAAAAACAAAAAAACAAAACAACAACAACAAAAAACGATTAGATACAACTGGCTAACCATCATCATTAACAAAATTCTCTGTAACATCATTCACCACTCTAGAAGCTCTCTCATCTCATTCCCACAGTCATATGTTAAAATACAAAAACTCACAAAAATTACGACTCACACAGCTCTTTTACCTCACCCACATAATAAAATGGCAAGACACAAACTCGCTATAATTTAAAAAGTGTAACACTTACACACACCTCACACCTTATCCCAACACCCCAACCCTCACATAAACACATCGACGTACACACATACAGACGGTTTGGTGAGAGAATGACCAATTAAAAAAATTAAATCAAAATGTTGATTTCGGCTGTTTCTTGAATCTGCGTATCAGTTTCACACACGTTGTATCAATGCACACAAAACACACTGTTCTGGGTTGGGTTGACAGAACTTTTCAATTACTGATCAACTTGAGAAAAGAACAAATAACCGCCACAGCCACAGTACATACAGACACACATACGCACGCAAAACGTCCATGACAATAACATTAACAAAGAAAAAGAGACTTCAAACCTACGTCTAAATCACTTCACACAAGTCAAGAGTCGAGAGTTTACTTGGGCTCCCTTTCCATGTGATTCGATTTCGCGGAAGTTCTTAGTTTGTCTTAAAACCAGAAACCAGCAATAAACGCGAAAATGTTAAAAATTGTCGGTAAGTTAAGGATTTGACACAATTTTTTTCTTTCTTTCTTCTTGTTGCTATTCGGGCTGTTGGGTGTTATTCATTATTTATTTATTTGTCCATTCATTTATTATTTATCATTTCACTTACCATTACTTTGATTACTGGTATTTTTCAGTTATTTTAAATTTCATTCTTTATTGCTATTCTTTTATCTATCTCTCTCTCTCTCTCTCTCTCTCTCTCTCTCTCTCTCTCTCTGTGTGTGTGTGTGTGTGTGTGTGTGTGTGTGTGTGTGTGTGTGTGTGTGTGTGTGTGTGTGTCAGTGTGTGTGTGTGTGTGTGTGTGTGTGTGTGTGTGTGTGTGTGTGTGTGTGTGTGTGTGTGTGTGCAATTATTTATTCATTTATTTATAGTACATGTATGTGTTTGTTTGTTTATTCCTAAATGCCTAACTAAGCGCGTCGGGTTACGCTGCTGGTTAGGCATCTGCTTTGCAGATGTGGTGGATTTGTCCGAATGCAATGACGCCTCCTTGACCGGCTCAGAAACAGAACTGAACTCTATCGTTTAGACCGACTCTCTCCCACTCTCCTTGCTCTTGAAAATGATTAAAGACGATCATGTCGTGATTTATTTATTCATTCATTAATTCACTCATTCAGTCATTCATTAATTCGTCTATTTATTCATTTACTTTCATTAAAAGGCTTACTATCGTTCAGTTTCAGTTTCGCGGTAAAATTCTCTTCAGCTGATGGAATAAGGGAGGTAACCCCATTTTACAGTCAATGATAATGGTCTCGGTTATTTACCATTGGACGGTTGATCTGTTTCATTCCTGCAGTTGTGTGTGTGTGTGTGTGTGTGTGTGTGTGTGTGTGTGTGTGTGCACACGCGCGCACGCATGAGCGTGTGGCGTGTGTATGCAAACGTCTTTCGGAGCTCAATGAATCAGTGCTGCGCTTGTTTCTTTGATTCTTTCCTTTTCTCTAAATCAATTAATTAATTTGACTAACCAATCAATTAACTAGTCAGTGTAACTAACTAACTAACTAACTAACTAACTAACTAACTAACTAACTAACTAACTAACTAACTAACTAACTAACTAACTAACTAACTGTGTTTTCTTGCTTTCTTTGATTTGTCATTATTTCCATGTTTATAAATTCACTCTTTTCTTGTCCACATAACTGCTTTAACCATGTGCATGCGATGATTGTGATTTTTTCAGTGAGAACTGATTAAAGGAGCCCAAGGGGGGAAAAAAAGATGAGAATATTCATTATCTATGTGGAGTTTGGCACTTTCGTTAGAACTCTAGGTTTTCTTTAACTAAACAACTCTAATCATTGATTAATCTATGACTGTTTTTAACTAGATCAAAACTACTGATTTCTGACAACTGAACACACACACACACACGCACACACGCACGCACACACACACACACACACACACACACACACACACACACACACACACACACACACAACGCACGCACGCACTGACGCACACTGACACACACGCATACACACACGCGCCCGCTCAAAATGAAATGTCCAGATCAAACAAGACTCAAGCCACACAAATCGCATTCACGCTGTCAGAAACCCCCACGATCTTGTTTCAACACTTACAAAAGTTTAGAGATCTAGCTTTGAGTTGAACTGCACGCGAAGAAACCGGGCACTGTCTCGATCTTGACTGCGCTCAAGCCTAAAAATCAAAGAAGAAGAAGAGAGAGAGAAAAACAACAACAACAACAACAACAACAAAACCCAATCGTGAGGTCTCGGTCATCCCATCTGAACCTTCAGCATGCTGAGGCCTCCTCAGCTTCTTCTTCTTCTTCATTCGTGGACTGTAACTCCCACGTTCACTCGTATACACGAGTGTAATTTACCACCTTCTTCTTTTTCTTCTTCGTTCGTAGGCTGCGACTCTCGTGTTCACTCGTATAATTTTATATTAGTGGGCTTTTACGTGCATGACCGTTATTACACCTACAAATAATAATGATAATAATGTACATTTATATAGCGCCCTTTCTCTCTAGGAGATCTGGGCGCTTTACGTGAAAGAAAAATATTACAAATTACATAAAACATTCATGACCACTCTTTCTCAACCCCCCCTCCCACCCTCGCCCCCCCCCCCCCCCCCCACTCACACTCTCCCTTTCCCACTCTACATACATCCACTGAAGTGAGCTGACATGGGTGGTGTTGGAGAACAAGGAAGCTGAGAGTGCTTATAGATAGGTTTTAAAAAGATGAGTTTTTAGTGATGAGAAAAAAGCAGAAATAGAATCAGATGCAGGGATATGATGAGGAAGGTTGTTCCAGATGTGAGGAGCAGCAAAGAAGAAAGAACGTTCACCATAGGTTCTCGTACTGACACGAGGAAATTTCAAAAGGCAACAGTCAGAGAAAGAGCGGAGATTTCTTGCGGGAGTGTAAACACTGATAAGGTCAGAAAGATATGTAGATCCTGCGGAGTGAAAAGCAGAATAGTAGAGACATGCATCTTTGTATTCAATTCTCGCTTCAATGGGGAGCCAGTGTTGAGTGCGGAGGTGAGGAGAAATGTGATCAGTACGTGGGACTCTGAGAGTCAGACGGGCAGCATTGTTTTGAAGTTTTTGAATTCGCTGAAGAATATTATGTGGACAGCCTATGAGAAGAGAATTACAGTAGTCAATTCGTGACAGCACAAAAGCAGTCATATTCCGTGGGGTTGGAGGTTGGGGGAGGGAGGGCAGGGGTGGGGGTGGGGGGTGCTTCCTCGGCAGCTCTGGCTTGGAGACATTCAGGGACAGCATCCTAAATGCGACGTTTACTGACACTTTTCAGTGACGGGGGGTTTAAACCAAAGACCTCTCTTGTTTCAGTCTTGTAACGCCAAAAAAACCGGCACTCCTACTGACGACGTACAGCGACAGCCGGTGAGTGAAACACACCCGAAGAACCATTCCCGAAGTCTGTGGAAATTCCTGTGGATGTCGCCCACATAATTATGTCCCGATTTTAAATATATGATAAAGAAAACTTCTAATCGCCAGGATCTTTTCTGATAAAAGCATTAATTGAAAACACCCTCTTTTTTCTTTTATCCTGTGTTTTACTGCACTTTCCGACCCTCAAGATCCCAGTTCCACCACCCCTTGTCCCCACTCTGTGTGTGTGTGTGTGTGTGTGTGTGTGTGTGTGTGTGTGTGTGTGTGTGTGTGTGTGTGAACTCAGAATTCAGAACTCAGAACTCATTTGTTTGTCGTAAAACCCATCAAAGGAATTATTGATATAAAAACTAAACACAAATGTGTGCGTGTGTGTGTATGTGTGTGTGTGTGTGTGTGTGTGTGTGTGTGTGTGTGTGTGTGTGTGTGTGTGTGTGTGTGTGTGTGTGTGTGTGTGAACTCAGAATTCAGAACTCAGAACTCATTTATTTGTCGTAAAACCCATCAAAGGAATTATTGATATAAAAACTAAACACAAATGTGTGCGTGTGTGTGTATGTGTGTGTGTGTGTGTGTGTGTGTGTGTGTGTGTGTGTGTGTGTGTGTGTGTGTGTGTGTGTGTGAACTCAGAATTCAGAACTCAGAACTCATTTATTTGTCGTAAAACCCATCAAAGGAATTATTGATATAAAAACTAAACACAAGTGTGTGTGTGTGTGTGTGTGTGTGTGTGTGTGTGTGTGTGTGTGTGTGTGTGTGTGTGTGTGAACTCAGAATTCAGAACTCAGAACTCATTTATTTGTCGTAAAACCCATCAAAGGAATTATTGATATAAAAACTAAACACAAGTGTGTGTGTGTGTGTGTGTGTGTGTGTGTGTGTGTGTGTGTGTGTGTGTGTGTGCGTGTGCATGTGTGTGTGTGTGTGTGTGTGTGTGCGTGCGTGCGTGTGTGTTTTCGCGTGTGTGTATGGATGCGTGCATGTGTGTGCGTATGTGCGTGTGTGTGTGTGTGTGTGTGTGTATGAGTGCGTGTGCGTGCATGCGTGCGTGTGTGTGTGTTTGTGTCTGTCTGTCTGTCAGAGTCTGTCTGTGTCTGTGTGTCTGTGTGTGTGCACCGCCAATAATTCAGCCCAACTCACCTATTTGAAATTCGTAAGAAGCTACATTAAACAGCCCGCTTTTGATATTTATGCAACATTGTTGTACCTACTGTTGTTTTGATGACCGAGATTAACCTCTTCATATCTGATTTAAACACGATACAGTTCAAGTGGAAACAAAGCCTGGGTTTGCTTATTTGTGTCTTTATATTATACTCTCCGAATGATGGACACGTGACAAATCTGACGTTTGCGAGGCATGCCAACTCTCCGAAATGGAACTCGGTTCAACGCCCTGTTGGCCGCTTACGTCCTTCAGGTCAAGTTGTCTAGGGCTTGAGTCCGAGTCTTGTTAACTCTTCGTTCGTTGGGTGGGGCTGAAATTCACTGAAAACTTTACGAAACACACGCTGTTAGGTTGCCATTTTGCACTGGAGAATAACAAATCCCTTTACTGATCCATGTACATGACAAAAGAAAGACTCTCCATCCTTTTCCAACCCAACCCCCACCCAGTGCATTTGAGTCCATTTCAGGATACACTCTATGGGGTACAGTAGTGGAGCTGACCAAGAACAGAGCACACGAATCAGCGTCAGTTCAGTACAGACATGAGAAGGAGAGCATCATAAGTTCAGCTACTACTCCTGAACCCTCTTTCATTCACATCATTTCACAGAAAGAAATAGTTCATCAGTAGTCTTCGTCTGTCGCCAAGAGGGTTAAGCCAATGATAGAGAAAGACGAGCGGCACCGCCTCAAGATCACATCATGTCCAAAGAGCAGTATGTGATCCAGGTGAGGCTCTGCATTGCTCTCAGCCCGACGTCGCCGAAATAGAAAAAGAAAGATAGACTACTGCAGGGTACAAAAACAACCAAAAAAACAACAACAACAAAAAACAACAACAAACAAACAAAAAACCCCAAAAAAACAAACACTGTAGGAGTGTTCTGTTCCTAGTTTTCCTAGAATAAAAACACTCTATCTCCCTCGTCACTGTCAAAAATTATAACTGGTAATTTCTACTCACATTGCTTCCCAGACATCATAAAAGTTGAGAAGAAAGCATTTCTACCCATATCATTTTGAACAGTTGTAGTAATACAGCTGAAGAGAAAGCACAACTCCAGATCAGGTTGATAATTAATGTCTGTTCAACACGCCGGAAGAAAGCACAGTCGTTTTTGCAGGAAGCTTTTTTTTTTTTTTTTTCTTTTTGCCCTTGTTTGAGGCGGGCATTGGCTTCCAGAGTTGAGTGTCTTTCTCCTTGGGGGGAAAAAACAAACAAACAAACAAAAAACCAACTAAAAACACTTGGCTATTTGCTCCGGAAGTCTTTTCCCTTTCCCACTCCTGGGTTTAACGCTCAAATGAACCGACAAACCGAAGGTCCAAGATAGCATCATCGCCATCCTCTGTGGTCAAGTGGACCAGACAAGTGACCCTATTTTGCATGGATGTCATCTCTTCTTTAGTTAAAATGACAGTCAAAAGAGGAAGCAGCCTCTGCTTCTACAGAGTGATCTCCCACAAACTGTATGGCAGTCAGTAAGATTTGGAAAACGCGAGCATGAACACGAACGAGATCGCGAAGAAATTATATTTAAAAAAAAAAAAAAAAAAAGGTATGAAACTCATGGTAAGTGTGAATGACGAGTTATTTCAGACTGTATATTATCTCTCTTTCCCCGTTTCTCTGTCTCTGACTGTCTGTTGTCTGTCTATCTATCTCGTATATCTGTACAAACTACCTCCTACCCTCCCCCCGAACGACAGACAGACAGCAGCATGGTACAGATAAGGACCCAGACTCGCGCATGCCTGCTCCTCACACACACAAACAGACATCCGGGAACAAAGCATACACGAGACACGAAAGCGCAATATCTCACCTGGCAACTCGCGCAGAGAGAGAGAGAGAGAGAGGTGGGAGGAAGAGATGTTGGGAAAGGAAGGATCCTTTCACACACAAACATCCACTCCCGGCATGAGTTCCTCCCAGGTGCAGATGCTGTGAAAGCCAACGCGGTGAGACTGACGCTGCCAAGTATAATCAGAGGGTGGGAGAGAGACAGAGAGAGAGAGAGAGGGGGGACGTAACAGGTTCAACTCATCCCTCTCTCTCTCTCTCTCTCTCTCTCTCTCTCTCTCTCTCTCTTCTATTCAGTGTAAGTTCAACGCCGGAATATTTTGCGTCCGCTCCGGAGCACAAAGAAAGTGTTTTAGCGTCTCTCTGACGTAAAATTGCTTTTGCCGCAGGGACAGGTAGGCCAAAACCTTCCTCGAATGTAATTGTACGCTAACATAATGGTTTTCTCAGACTGATGAGCTGCATTTGCGTTATAGATCTCATTGATTCAATATGCCCTTATTTTGTTTAGCCGTTGTCGATTATTTAATTATTTATTTATTTATTTATTATTATTATTATTATTATTATTATTATTATTATTATTATTATTATCTTTTTTTAACGAGTGACGAGTTCTGACATCGCGTGAAACAATTTGATCAAGGACTTATCAATTATGAATAGCAGCAGTTCTCACACACACACACACACACACACACACACACACACACACACACACACAAAGAGGGGAGAAGCTATTCAGGTGATGGGGGTAATTGTATTTGTATTTCTTTTTATCACAACAGATTTCTCTGTATTTCGGGCTGCTCTCCCCAGGGAGAGCGCGTCGCTACACTACAGCGCCACCCATTTTTTTGGTTTTTTTTTCCTGAATGCAGTTTTATTTGTTTTTCCTATCGAAGTACATAAGTGGCTTTTTCTACAGAATTTGGCTAGGAACAACCTTTTTGTTGCCGAGGGTTCTTTTACGTGCGCTGAGTGCATGCTGCACACGGGACCTCGGTTTATCGTCTCATCCGAATGACGAGCGTCTAGACCACCACTCAAGGTCTAGTGGAGGGGGAGAAAATATCAGCGGCTGAGCCGTGATTCGAACCAGCGCGCTCACATTCTCTCGCTTCCTAGGCGGACGCGTTACCTGTGGCCATCACTCCACTAGGATGGGCGTCAAAGTGATCCAGGATCTGAAAGGTGAAGTGGAATATATATCTACACGCATTAACTGACAAAGGACGCGAGGCCTTCAAGACTAGCATGCTATACCGACGTGAACCAAAGAATGATTTATGGGCTAGAAGAAGAAAAATAAAGGGACTGCAAAAGGAGATCATCTTGCATCACATGTTTAATTTAATCGAACGCTATTTTATCTTTAACTTCCAAATCTGGACTTTAGAAATGTTTTATGCTCTCAGTGGTTAAACCGCTGTGTTCCAGAACCAAATCTGACCAAAAGCCCCCACTAAAAACAATAAGCACAAAACAACAACAACAACAACAACAACAAGTATTAAATAACAATTTCTTCTTCTTCGTTCGTAGGCTGCAACTCCCGCATTCACTCGTATATTACACGAGTGGGTTTTTACGTGTGTGACCGTTTTTACCCCGACATGTAGGCAGCCATACTCCGTTTTACTTTAATCCAAGGAAAAAAAAAAAAACAAACAGACCAAGTTATGCTACGTTGTAACCTTGAGCCCCTGTCCCTGACTTTCATTCTTTACATGATTTTGCAACTGTCAGGCACACAACTACAGCACCAAACTTGCTGAAGTCCACATGTGTATTTCTTTTGATTTGTTTATATATACTGTGACGTTGACCTTCAACCTCTGACCCTGAACTTCAATGGCACGACCGGTCACTGTTTTGTTGTAGTTGTTGTTGTAGTTGTAGTTGTAGTAGTAGTAGGAGGAGTTGTTGTTTTTCTATTTTGGGGGGTGATGATCTCGATCCTTGTCCTCTCATCCAGCTTATAGCATCATACAGGAGTTAATTGGAAATTGTCATGATATTCGTAATTGATTATTATCCTCTCAGGTTTGGTTCCTATAGATTCCACAACTTTTAATAACAGAGGAAATGCCAACTTTAAGCCTCAACACACACACACACACACACACACACACACACACACA
>NC_134876.1:77686834-77689334 GCF_041734735.1 Babylonia areolata | reverse complement strand
TCCAACTTAGCAATCTTTTCAACGGGGGCTCTTTTTGTAAACAAGTTGTTAACTAGTTGTTTAGCACTTCAGATATCGGTCTGCAACCCTGTCGTCTTTGTGGGAAAATGGCATTCGGTATTCTGCTTGTCTTCTTGAAAGTGAAGGGCAAGTCCCTCCTCCCCCTCCCCCCCCCGCCCCCCCATCCCCCCCCCCGCCCCCCCCCCCCCCCCCCCCCCCGTCAGACAACTGCCCTGTCTCTTGTCACAACTCATGACAATCTCGTGGGGGGTGTTTTGTACATGCCCTTCCCCACTCGCTCTCCCCAGCTTGTCTTTTTTGTATATGTGACTCCCGGTTGTACGTTTTTCACGTGCAATCGTGGAGTCATGTTGCGTTCCTGTCACTGCTGAACAGAGGTTCAAGCCTTTCTGTTCTGTCAGTGACACTTGTCTAGGCTTTTTTTTCGCCCGCGGCCTTCTTGGAGGAAGGTCGTGCTTGTTTGGGGTTGGGGCTTTTTGCCCAGTTGGCACCCTCAAGTGAGGATTGTTTTCCTCCGGGTGGCCATGTTTTTCTGTATTCTGTGTGCTCCAGCTCAGAGGGAGTGCCCTGCTGGACGTGTCTTGTCTTTGTTTTGGTTTTTTATTTCCAGCGTCAGGGTAGTGGTACCCGGTTGGCAGTTTGCAGCGTCCCACTTCCTGTGCCATTTGTCCTTCCACCTGTGTCGGCCGGGTGGCATTGGTGCTTCAGTTGTCTGTTGTCAGCAGTTTTCCCCGCTGCCCTCTTCTCGTCACTGTCATCGTGTACCCGCTTTCATCGTGTACCCGCTTTCATCGTCGTTTTCTTCAGTCTTCGTTGTCCACGTCATCGTTTGTTTATTTGTTTTTTTATCATCTGGTGTTGTGCAGAGTGTTTCAGGTTTTCTTTATTAACTGTCCTGAGTGCACAACATTCTTCAGACAGTTTTTTTCGCTGGACGGACGGGTCTTCAAGCTCTGGTGTGTTTTTTTTGTGTGGGTTATTTATCTGTTGTCGTTTAAGTGTATCAGTTGTTGTGGCTGGGATTGTGGTTAGTTTTATTTGGCAAGTTCTGTGTGTGACTGAATAAATGTATGTAAACCCTGAATTATTTTAGTCTGTGTTTGTGTTGTCTGGGTGTTAGTGCTGGGCTGGGTGGGGGTTTCTAGTCCGCTCTCTTATAGCGCGTGACAAATGGTGGAGATGCGGGGTACTTAGGTTAGTTAGGGTGGGGGGAGGGTGTGACGTCTTGTTTGTATTTCTTTTTTTTTTTTAGGGTGAAGTTTTACTGAGTAGTGGTTGAATTCCTTTTGAACTTTATTCAAAGTACACTGATGTTATTGCCCGTTAGTGAATAAATGTTAAAAAATTTTTTTGTAACCAATTGCCGACTAAACGTAGATATTCATCTTTCTTTTGGTTTTGGTTCTGTCACCCAGCCCAGTGGTGAGCTTCTTTAAATCTGTCATACGACTGTTGTTGTTTTTTCAGTTATTGTCAGACAGCCAAACTGACTTTGAATAATTCTTTCTTTGACAGGAAAGTGGTAGGGTAATCTCCCTTGATTTGTTTTGTATGTAACATTTTGAGCAGTCATTTGTGCATGTCCTTCTGTGTCGCCATTTACCCTGTGTTGGGTTCTGGTCGTAGGACCAGAGGCGTTTTTGTTCGGTACTGTCATGTGCCATTTGGGGTTTGGGGCTTTTTGCCCAGTTGGATGGCACCCTGATGTGAGGATTGTTTTTCCTCCGGGTGGCCAAATTCTGTGTTATCGGTGTTTCTGTGTTTGCCATTTACCCTAAATTATGGGTTCTGGTCGTAGGACCAGAGGCGTTCTTTTTGTTCAGTTCTGTCTTGTGCATGTCTTTGGGAGTCACCCTTCACCTACCTTTTTGGCTGTCAATAAATAATAAATAACTTTAATTACAACATGCATCATTTTGTTTTCAACAGATACTTCATTTTCAACATGTATTTCATTTCAACTGTTAAATGTGGATATTGCTGATTAATTCAGTTTTCTATTGAAATGGGATTGCATGAACTTAATTTTCCTTTTTACTTAACCATCAGCATTATTTTACGAGCTTTTAACTTTACTGTAGGATCAGCAACAGTTCAGCACTGCAATGCCTTTTGTTGTATGGACTTTTGCAACATGGAAGTGGGATGTCTGTTGTGTCAAATGTCTTGTCATTCATTGTGACTGTTTTGTTTGTTCCAAATTTAAAATTTGAACTTATGTGGGGGATATTGTCACAACTCATGACAATCTCGTGGGGGGTGTTTTGTACATGCCCTTCCCCACTCGCTCTCCCCAGCTTGTCTTTTTTGTATATGTGACTCCCGGTTGTACGTTTTTCACGTGCAATCGTGGAGTCATGTTGCGTTCCTGTCACTGCTGAACAGAGGTTCAAGCCTTTCTGTTCTGTCAGTGACACTTGTCTAGGCTTTTTTTTCGCCCGCGGCCTTCTTGGAGGAAGGTCGTGCTTGTTTGGGGTTG
>NC_134876.1:77666834-77674334 GCF_041734735.1 Babylonia areolata | reverse complement strand
GTGATGATGTAAGTATGATTTACTCTAAGTTACTTTTTAAAGGTTTCTGTTGTGTTGTTGTCTGCTGTGATATTTTACTGTTCGCATGGGTTGCCATCTGAACATTTTATTATGTCTTTTATGTATACATCTTCAATGACTGTGATTTCCGTGTATTGTCTATGTGTTTTACACCACAAATGACTTTCTCTTGTTGAGACAATAGAGCATTCTGTAATCTAATCTGTAATCTGTATCTTAGACTAAAAGAAGAAGAAGAACAACAACAACAACAAACAACAATAATAATAATAATAATAATACAATGATATAATGACAATAATAATGATAATAGATAAATGAATACATAGAGAAATAAATAGATGAATAAATAAACAAAGGATGAAAACAAAACGCCAGAAATAAAGATAAGCTGAAACAAAATAAACAGAAAGGTAAGATATATCAAAGCAGAGTGAAGGGAAAAGATAAGCAGAACGCAAAAGATTTAAATCAAAACACGGAAGAAAATGGGCCACGTTTAGCGAACCCACACACGCACACACCGACACAAGCGTGCAAATACATGCACACGAACACGCGCACACACACACACACACACACACACACACACACACACAGACACACACACACACACGCACGCACACACACCTGTCTGTATAAGAGGGGTACCGCTTACTAGAAACAGCATCATGGAGCAAAGTTAGGGAAGTATACCAGCAAAATGGCAAAGTTTTAAATAAAAGTATAAATAATATTCAACAACCGGAATATATCAATCAATCAAATACATTCAGTAATTTATTCAGATAAAGGCAAATTCAGGCATTATCAAACAGGATAAAGCTGAACGCTTTTATAACAAAGTTCAGCAGAGATGTTAAATGCATATGTGGAGAATCTATTTCAAGCAAACACATTCTCTTTGAATGTCAGAGTCTGAAATCGTTTTTACCAAACTTCTTGGAAAATTCTTTTGAATGTATTTTTGACAATTTCAAGATGTTACCTGCTATTGCAGAAGGTTTGCTGCATAGTCCAATTGGACATTTGTTATAGTTGTTACAGTTGTTTGATGTTAGCGTTTCCTTCTATATTGTGCCTATGTCTCCCCTTTTAATGTCTTATTTTTTCCAATGCTCTGTATCTTTCTCCACCACACACACACACACATACGCGCACACACACATCATTCATCACCCTCTGCCCAATACCGTTCGCACCACCACGCTCTGCCCTCCCCCCCCCCCCCCCTCCCCGCCCTCCACCCCCGCCCTTTTTTGTTTTTTGTTTTCGTCTGATATCACTTAAAGTTGAAGACGTTAAACTGAAGACTACTACTACTACTACTACTACACACACACACACAACACACACACACACACACACACACACACACACACGCACGCACGCACGCATGCACACACACACACATACACAAACACACACACACACACCATTAAGCATCACTCGGCGGAATAACGCATGCCCATACTCACACAAACTCATATTAGCCTACATATAAATTATGCACACGCACATACCACCACACACTCACTCACACACACACACACACACACACACACACACACACACACACACACACACACACACACACACACAATCAGTACTTCAAGCTATTGAGTCGTTAAGCCTACAAACACGATCAGAAATTATATCAAAATAAGCCATTTAAATTCACTTTCTTTCTATTAGAAATACAGAGATAAATTTCTGCTGGAAACCATTTCATTGTTCTTTTCATGACAATGATAATGTTGACATAACTGCAAAAAGGGAAGCAAAGAGCATATTAAATCTAAATGACATTCAGCTCCCTTTTTCTTTACAAAAAAATGTTATATTCTTGTTGACAACTTTGCTTGCGATATATTCAAACATAAGTATGAAAAAATATAAGAATAACCACACAAAGTTAGACATTAACACAATAAACATTTAATTCAGCGTCAGTAAAGAAACACAGATGTATATATGGAAAAATGACGCCTTAAAAACAAAATATACCAGAAATATTGTATGCCTAAGCGGACAGAAAATTGGAATGCATAACAATGTCGCATATTCTTTCTTGCGTTAAGATAACAGAATTCCTTCCTTGCAATTTAATATTTCAAGACCCGTTATTGGCTTGAACTAGAAAAAATTTGACATTCGCAAAATGACATTCAATTATCAGCCACACCGCATCTAAAATTCACAAAACAACCCTCCCCCCCCCCCCGCACCCCCCCTTCACCCCCGCCCCTACAAAAAAAGCCAATGGCAGTTCACATATGCTCTCTCACCCCCTTCCACACCATCACACACACACACACACACACACTAATATGCACGCACCCATGCCTTCCACATAACAGTGGCCTACTACATAGCACAGTAGAAAGACCACCACATGGATATGCTTTCCAACAACCCATTTACAAAAGTTTTAAGTCCTCATTAACTTTGAGTTTTTGGTGTTGTTGTGTTGTTGTTTGTTACTTTATCAGAATGTCTAGTTGCTTTGTTGCCTGTAAGTAATCTGACATTGACTCTTATCTGTTTTTAACAGTCAGTTGATTTTATGGTTAACTAATTCGATTGTATTTCTCCCAAATTTCCTTGTCCATTCTATATTTCTATTTCCATTCTATATTTCTATTTCTCGTCACATTTGTGTAGCCGAGTACCCGAGTGGTATGATTAAAGATGGGGACGGTACAAAAGAATTACTGATGATTTACTGAATTAAAGGATAGAAAATATCCACGCGCAGGCCAGGGGCATATACAGCAGGTCAGTCACGAAAGGGTTTTCTATTGTTTTATTACAATATTAAGTAAGTAAAGAAGAAGAAGAAGAAAGAAGAAAGAGAAGATAAAGAGAAAACAGTGCAAGTGATGCGTAGCGCCACGTTGACAACTTGGGGCGACACACACAACACACTCTCTTATGTGCGACACAGCAAGAGAGAGCGAGCAGGCTCTCGCCAGTGACTGGCCAGGTAGAAAGTGACCAGTCATCACCTGCTGTGGCTATTTATGCAAGTTAAGCGAACTGCAAGGACGCTAGCATGTGCTGCGAAGCAGATCGGCTCAAATCCGCCAAAATTTGATTAGCATTGTGTTTGTTCAAGGCGTTCAGTGATAGATTTCTAGATGATTCCAGAACCGATTTACGTCGGATTGGTCGCAAAAGAAACAGCCCAACACCTACTTTCTAATGAGTATAAAATGAAGTGTTGATTATTTAAGATGAATTTGTAATCTTAATTCAAGTCACCTGAAAAGGGTCAGTTTTAGCTAGCTTGTCGCTGAAAATTACGAACTGCGTTAAATCAGTTTAACGTAGGCAAACACAACTGGAATAGATTTAAAGATGGAATTGCGACGATTCTGCCAGTATATAATACTTTAGCTTACTGATCCGACGAAAGAGATATTTAATTAAATACGGTGTAGCAGAAACACAAGTTTCAGCTCCCCCAATGGCGTTGAGGACACTAGTTGTGCAGTGAATGTCGTTAAGCGTCGACAATAAAGATCGGCTTTGTAATTTCTAAATCCCTGATCTATTCTCATCCAAACACTATAATGGTGTGGTTTTAGTTTCCAACAGTAGCCACATACAGAATTGTAACCCTAACATTATGTGTGACGAGAAGGACAAAATAACGTAAGCTTAGCGTCAATTGAAATCTTTACACTGACGAACAAGTAAACTAAAATCAAGTATGCTGCTAACTGATTAAAGTGTGTGTGTAAGCACGACAAATATAATATTAAGCGAACGATACAGAGACTTGATTTTTAAAAAAAATGGTTAGGAGCAGTTATTTAAAAGGGGCTTTGCAATCAAACCGGGAATGGCGTCACATATTCTGCGCGGGTCGTTGGAGACCGACGGTTAGTTGTGAGAAAGGCGTCTGCTATTTTGTGTGGTGAACAGTCAGTGAAGCCAGCCGAGCGCTTTGCTACATTTGTAAACTGTATAAAGTTCGAGCACGTTCTCATACACACATACCCTGCACACACTTCTTTCCATGTCAAAAACCACTTTAGTGAACAGACGCTAGAATTAATGACCAACCAACCAACACATACATACAGAGTTTCAGTTTCTCAAGGAGGCGTCACTGCGTTCGGACAAATCCATATACTCTTTTCCACATCAGTTAGGCAGATACCTAAGCAGCAGCATAACCCATCGCGCTTAGTCAGGCCTTGAGTGTATACCATCAGAGTGGATTTTTTCTATAGAATATTGCCAGAGGACAACACTCTCGTTGCCATGAGTTCTTTTTCAGTGTGCCACGTGCGTGCTGCACATGGGACATCGGTTTATCGTCTCATTCGAATGCCTAGACGCTCAGTTTGACTTTCCAGTGAAAATATGGGAGAAAGGGCGAGAGCGGGATTCGAACCCACACCCTCACGGACCCTCTACATTGGCAGCTGAGCGTCTTGACCATTCTGCCACCTTCTTAAGGAAATGGAAATAGCCAGCATGCACCAACTACAGCGGGAATAATCGAGGTAGGTCGTGAAATAGAAAAGAAACAGAAGAAAGCTGTTTCATTTTGAGGGGAGGATCTCTCACCCCTCACCCCCATTTTTCATGGTGACAAAGGGGAAAAATGCAACCCAAAAGTGTGTGTGTGTGTGTGTGTGTGTGTGTGTGTGTGTGTGTGTGTGTGTGTGTGTGTGTGTGTGTGTGTGTGTGTGTGTGTGTGTGTGTGTGTACATAAGTGGACCCGTGTATGTATGTACGTATGTATGTATGTATGTGAATGCGCTCACATGTAAGTGATTTCGTTCTGGGAAAAAACAACAACCAGCAACCATCACAGTCATGCTAATGGTCACATGCATAGTGGAGACACATGTTTGGGTCACTAACTTTCATTTTCCTTACTTTCTTTCTTTCTTTCTGTTCCCCCCCCCCCCCCCAGCCACCCCCTCCGCCCATCGCAGTCATGTTAGTGAGCAACTGTTTAGCCATCAACACTCGACAGGAGGCCTGGACCCAGTGGCTATCACATAATCATGTTCCTGTGTGAAGTCATGTGAGTTTCGTCCGCATGAACTGGCGGAACAGATGGGACAGAGGACAGGGTAAAGGGGTCAGCGGCGGATTAGACGGGGTGTGGGGGGTGGGTTCAGGGGGTCGGGGGGCGGGGGCTGGGGGGGGGGGGGGGTGGGCGGCGTCAACGGTGGTGGAAGACCGACCGACATAGTGAGAGAGCACTGGTTTCAATGGTTGTGAAGTTGTCGGTTCTTCTAAAGTGTTATATTGTTATATCTGTTTATCTACACACACACACACACACACACACACACACACACACACACACACACACACACACACACACACACACACACACACACACATATATATATATATATATATATATATATACAGCGAGAGAGAGAGAGAGAGAGAGAGAGAGAGAGAGAGAGAGAAATGTCGGACCTATCTCCGTGGTTCGTAAGTATTAGTACTATAATTAGATTTTCATGATGATTACGGTCTTTTTAAGACATGAAGGCTGGTACGTGTACGTGGAATGTTATTCCGTAAATGTCTACCAGAATATACAATACAGTACAGTACGTCTTTATCCATCCATTTGGAAATTAATTGTGCATCCACAGGCTCGTCACTCACCCTACTTCAGCCCACATCCAAGTCAAGCACAAACACAATATGAGACTTGTTTAACAAAGCTTCTTGACCGAGGCAATATCATACATTTCGCGTGAGACAGTGGTTATTTGTTTGCTTGAAAATTTCTTGTGAGTGAAGGTGTGGGGCACAAGTTGATGATATTTGATGCAAACATTTTGGAAAAAACTATCGACTAGTTTCTAACCTTCCATTCCTGTCCAAACTCCTTGAAAAAGCTGTCCTGAAGCAGCTCAACAACCACCTTTGTTTCAGCAATCTCATCCACCCCTTTTATTCTGCCTATCGTGCTGACCACAGCACCGAAACCACTCTCCTCCACATCCTGAATAATCTACTGCTAGCGTCCGACTCAGGACAAATTTACCTTCTCACTCTTCTCGACTTGTCAGCCGCCTTTGACACGATAGACCATTCAATCCTTCTTTCCCGTCTTCATTTTACATTTGGTATCAACGATACTGTTCTCAGCTGGTTCAAATCTTATTTCATTGATCGATCCCAGTCTGTCATTGTTGATAATTTCCAGTCTGAACCCGTTAAAATCGAACATGGAGTCCCACAAGGATCTGTTTTAGGCCCAGTACTCTTCACACTGTACACTGCTCCTCTCGCGGAAATTATCAACCGCCATAATGTCAGTCATCATTCTTATGTTGATGACACTCAACTGCAGAAGAGTGATACCCCTGGAAAATTGTCGTCGCTCTTGCAAGAAACATCCGACTGCTTCCTGGACATTCAAAACTGGATGACTCTAAATAAGTTACAATCGAACGCAGATAGGACCTAATCAAAAACTCTCTTCCATCACAACTGACACAATCAAACTTGGCAGTACATCCATCCCTCTTTCCAGTTCAGTCAGGAACCTCGGCGTTGTCCTTGACAACACACTGTCCATGCATAAATTTATCAGTCAGACATGTCAATCCTGCTACTGTCAATTGCGGCGCATCAGTTCCATCCGCAAATATCTGTCCAATGACGCAACATCTAGACTTGTCGTTTCTCTCATTCTCTCTCGCCTTGACTACTGTAACTCTCTATTGTCTGGTTTGCCTGCTCATCCTTTCAGTCCCTTCAGCGCTTACAAAACTCTGCTGCCCGACTCGTCCCCAGAAAGAAAAGATCTGAGCACATCACTCCTCTTTTGAAACATCTCCATTGGCCCTGTCTCACACAGAATAAAGAATAAGATTAGCACTCTATGTTATAAATATATTCACAAATCTGCCCCTTCCTATCTCTGTGGCTGCTTTCACATCTACACTCCATCTCGATATCTACGGCCGGCCTCGGATCCACTCTGTTTACGCATACCCAGATTCAAACACGCCACCGTTCTTTCTGTCTCTGGACCTTGCAACTGGAACGAGCTTCCTCTTTCACTTCGTCAGGTCTCCGCATTCAGCTCTTTCAAGTCTCGACTTAAAACCCACCTCTTCCCAAGATAGCCTCCCTTCCCTGCCTCTTCCTTGTCTCAGTTTCTCCAGTTTTAGAGTGATGCACATGCGTGTGAATGACTGGTGCGAAAGCGCTTTGATTTATCTCTGCACAAGATTTGGCGCTATATAAATATCGTTATCATTATATTCTAAAATACATTTGATATGGGTTCATTATGCTTGAGTTCCAACTTCATTACCAGTAAGTCGAGTTCTGTGTAACCAGAAACGGATAAAGATAAATATTTTATAATAACTCATCTCTGATCACGCCTGCGAAGAATTAGAAGCGGTTTGAGCATACGTTCACTCGTTGAATCGATTCAAGGCAGCGTAGGAGAAACATTCTGCTGTGTATATCTGA
>NC_134876.1:77646834-77661834 GCF_041734735.1 Babylonia areolata | reverse complement strand
GGTTCGAATCTCGGTAACGGCGCCCCTGGTGGGTAAAGGGTGGAGATTTTTCTGATCTCCCAGGTCAACATATATACGGACCTGCTTGTGTCTAAACCTCCTTCGTGTGCATAAGCAAGGAGAAGATCAAATAGGCAAGTTAAAGATCCTGTAATCCATGTCAGCTTCGGTGGATTATGGAGACAAGAATATACCCAGCATGCACACCCTCGAAAACGGAGTATGGCTGCCCACATGGCGTGGGTAAAAACGGTCATACACGTAAAAGCCCACTCGTGTGTATACGAGTGAACGTGGGGGTTGCAGCCCACGAACGAAGAAGAAGTATGCAACTGAATCCACGAAACAACAAAAACCAAGAAACAATCATAAAAAAGAAGGAAAAAAAAAGAAGCAAGCATAAAAGGCAATAAAAGGAGACTGGGAAGAAAGGGAGAAGGAGAGAGGGCATATTTCACAAACATAATAATAATAATAATAATAGACATTTGATGAGCGCTTTCCTCCCTTAAAGAGAACTCAAAGCGCTTTACAATAAACATCAAACACACACAATAGCTCACAAAAAAAGAGAAAAAGAATGATTTAGCGCACAATAATATATAACAGATTCAGAGACTACGCGTATTACATAATTGAATACTTGTCTCAGGTCCTCGTTGGCACTGTTCTTCACTGCACGCACACACACACACACACGCACGCACGCACGCACGCACACACACACACACACACACACACACACACACACACAACGAAAGAGAGAGAGAGTTTGCATGGCTTATAACTGAAAAAGTATAGAAGGTCTATGGATAGGCGTTTTCAAAAAGATGTGTTTTCAGACTAGTTTTGAAAGATTGAAGTGAAGGAGAGTGGTGAAGATCATGAGGTAAACTGTTCCAGACATATGGAGCTGAATAAGAAAAGGAAGAATCACCGAAGGATCGGGTTTTAACACGGGGAGCAAGTAGCCGCCGTGAATCGGAAGATGATCTGAGTTGTCGACGGGGTGTGTAGGTTTGAATCAATTCTCTCAGATACTGAGGAGCAGCACCCAAAATGGAGTTGAAGGTGAGAATTGCAACTTTGTACTGAATGCGGGCAGAAATTGGTAACCAGTGGAGAGAACGCAGAAGATGAGTGATATTGTCAGTCTTTTTGGTTTTAAAGATTAATCTTGCTGCTGCGTTTTGAACTTTCTGGAGTTTTTGTATTAAGTATCTATGACAACCAATGAGGAGTGAGTTACAGTAATCTAGTCTGGACAAGACAAGAGAGCACACCAGAGTTTGTGTTGCTTGAATAGTCAGGAGATGTCGGATGGAACTGATCTTTCGAATTTCAAAGCATGCAGCCTTGCAGAGATTGTTTACGTATTTCTTCATTGTGAGGTTTGAATCAAACGTCACACCCAGATTTTTCACTGAAGATACGAAGTCTACATCTGAATCTCCAGTCTTAAGAGAGGTAGGCAAGGAGTTGTTTATAGACAGTCTGTTTGAAGAAATAATAATAGCTTCAGTTTTACAATCATTTAACTGTAGTTTGTCTTGATTCATTCAAGCCTTAACGTCAGCAATACACCGTTGAAGTTCCCCAATTAAAGAGTCAAGATCAGAAAAAGTCGTTTCTTTGTAGAGCTGGTTATCGTCAGCAAAGGCATGGTGATTTACAGAATGTTTTTTGACAACATCAAAAAGTGGTTGAGTATAGAGAATAAACAGAACTGGTCCTAGCACAGATACTTGCGGGACGCCATCAGTATATAAGTATTGATGGGAAAGATTGATGGCCATTTACTGTGACTGTTTCTGTTCTGTTTGTAAGGTAGGATTGGAAAACATGACAGTGCGGAGCCAGTGATGCCAAAGGACATCAGAAGAGCTGAGAATAAATTCAGTAAATAAGGAATAAAGGAATAAATAGACAATTGAACACACACACACACACACACACACACACACACACACACACACACACACACACACACACACACACACACACACACACACACACACACACACACACAATCAAAACAAAAGAAACAAACAAACAAAAACAAAACAAAACAAAACAAAACAAAAAAAAACCCACTACAAATACTGAATCACAAAGCTTGAAGTTGTTCACGAGATGTTCGCACCTTTCCGGTTTTCCCGAAGTCAAGCAGATTTTTAGAAATATTTTTTTACAAATCAGTCTTAATAATAATAATAATAATGGTATTTATATAGCGCTGGATCTTGTGCAGAGACAAATCAAAGCGCTTTCGCACCAGTCATTCACACGCATGCATAACTCTAATACTGCAGAAACTAAAGACAAGGAAGGGCAGGCAAGGGAGGCTATTTTGGGAAGAGGTGGGTTTTAAGGCCAGACTTGAAAGAGCTGAGTGTGGAGACTTGACGAAGCGAAAAAGGAAGTTCATTCCAATCGCAAGGTCCAGAAACAGAGTAAAGACAGATAACATTACACTCAACAAACATTCTCAAGATTATATAAGAGCAGTGTTGAAGCGTTCGACCCTTTAACAGGCGAGAGAAGTGCCAGACATTACTGCAAACATAAGGAGAACACGTTTGTGCTTAAGTTTTGATTTCAGTGGTGGGATATATTTCTAGTTGTGGAATCTTTTATGGGTATAAAAAAGATATAATTGATGAATAATTGAGTTAATGGCTAGTTTGGGAAAGTTGCCATCTCTGAATCTCAAATAGCTGGAGCAGTATTTACATGGGGTGAAAGAGACAGACAGACAGACAGACAGGTACACAGACAGACAGAGAGAGAGAGAGAGAGAGACAAAGACAGAGATAGACAAAGACAGAGACAGACAGACAGACGGCCAGACAGACAGACAAACACAGACACACAACAAACCAAATTATGGTGCTTAGAGCCTCGCCAAGTACATAGGCCATCTCAAGGCAATCACCACGTTAGCATCCACTTCAGGCCGAGGGTAGAATAAAAAGTACAGTAAAAACCTAACCACAACTTCAACCTTTCCACTCGAAAAGTCAACAACAAAAAATCTCCCAGCAGACACACACACACACTCACACACACACACACACACACACACACACACACACACACACACACACACACACACACACACACACACACACACACACAGAGAAGAGAGAGAGAGAGAGAGAGAGAGACACACACACACACACACACATATAGACAAACAGACAGACAGACGGATACAGAGAAAGACTGAGACAGATAGATAGCTGAGACAGACGGACACACAGATTCATATCCTTCAAATTCGGACAAAGCAATAAGTGAAATGTGACTTTTGTTTTTTTAAAGATGCCCTCTGGAGCAGGAGTGCACACAACACACACACACACACACACACACACACACACACACACACACACACACACACACACACACACCACACAACACACACACAAACTAACACACACACACACACACACACACACACACACACACAACTAACACACACACACAAACTAACACACACACACACACACACACACACACACACGCACGCACGCTCACAGACGCCGACAGACAGACAGACAAACAGACAGACACACACACACACACACACACACACACACACACACACACACACACACACACACACACACACACACACACACAGTCTACAGGCAGCTTGTTAAGAACTAGAACTGTAGCAACTATACTTTTAAGCCAATCCCCCACACCCCCCACCAAGCTATTCCCTCCGTACCACCACTCCAGCCTCTCACCACCCGCCCCCCCCCCCCCCACCCCCCCACCCCCGACGACGCTATCCCGTCACAAAATTAATGTTCACGGCTTGTCCATAAATCTCACCAAATGAAAAAAAGGTCCCAAGAGGCTTGTGAGTGGGGTCATATGTTGAAGTGAAATCTGAAGTACTGCTTAATGTCTGTCAAACAGGGGGAAAAAAAAAAAAAACAAGAAAAAAACCCAACCCACTTTGTTTGAATTCAGTGGAAAATATAAGCATGTTCATTATATCTGCCAAACATATACGTATATGTGTACATATATATATAGAGAGAGATATATCATGTATATATATTGAGAAATATATATATATATATATATATATATATATATATATATATATAAAGATTAAAATCATCACTTCAGGGTCTGTTCTTCATCTGTCAACTCCGTCGCGCACAATTTTCAGTCAGTTCAACCAAACGAAACGAAAGGAAACCGATTTTATTTTATCAAGGTTGTGGGATATACATTTGTTGGGTTTTATTTGTTTGGTGTGTGTGTGTGTGTGTGTGTGTGTGTGTGTGTGTGTGTGTGTGTGTGTGTGTGTGTGTGTGTGTGTGTGTGTGTGTGTGTGTGTGTGTGTGTGTGTGTGTGTGTGTGTGTGTGTGTGTGTGTGTTTACACGAAGTGTTTGTTCGTTCTGGTATGTTCTAATCATTCTGTGATGAAGACGGTGAATTTTTCAGTCAAGTGAAACATGACGGGTTTGAACTTATCATTTCATCTGTTGAGCTTTTCCTTTCGGCTGAAAAAAAAAAGTCCAAAAACATATTCAGCATTTTGTTCTAGTACGCATGAACCTGAATTCTAAACCTTTCGTTAGAGTGGATTTAGGTCACGAGAGTAGACAGTCCCAGAAGAAAAGGGTATAACAGCCTACATGACTGAGAAGAAAAAAAAAACTATTAAAAAAAACAACCAACAAAAACCAAACCAAACCTTATGGACTCAGTGTTTTACAGTTATGAAGGAAAGAAATGCGATTAAAGATGACTGATTGTGGTGCAATCTGAGAGGGTAGCAGTCAAACAATCAAAGCCAAACCGTTGCGAAGAAAGAATGTCAACTTGAATTTATTTTGCAGACATTTAATTTTCTGCTGCTTGTGACTAAGTGACAAAACAGCTGTTTAATTGTGCTGTTGCTCTTATGTGCGCGCTCTCTTTCCCCCACCCACCACACACACACACGCGCACGCACGCACGCACGCACACACGCACACACACACATCTCTCTCCACACACACACACCGTCTAAAAACACTTATAGTGAATAGACGTTAAACTGAAGAAAACACACACACACACACACACACACACGCACACACACACACACACCTCCAAGTGGGCGTTTCCTTTGCTGACTGACATCACCAAACTCCTCCCACCGTCCTCATAATTATTATAATCATTTTGTTTCAACACAAGAGAGAGAGAGAGAGAGAGAGAGAGAGAGAGAGAGAGAGAGAGAGAGAGAGAGAGAGATTCTATTTAGGCCGTGGCTGCTCATGAAGCGGATGCAGTGAGCATATTCCAATACAGCAAAAGTCACACAAGACAGATGGAGAGAGATGCATATAGATAGATACTAAGGGTGAGGAAAGGATGGATACACACATACACACACACACACACACACACACACACACACACACAATACGGAGAGAGAGAGAGAGAGAGAGAGAGAGAGAGAGAGAGAGAGAGAGAGAGAGAGAGAGAGAGAGATTGTTTTGTTGTTGTTGTCTTTTATTCACTCATCATTGAATCTTTTCAATTCCGTTAACGATGGGACGTTGTCCTGAAGACCGAACATATTGCAGTAGGATTTTGATGATGAATCAGATGAATCAGATGGACAGTTACACAGAGCAAGACAGAAGGAGGGTGTGGTACAGATATGAGTTAGTTAATTGGTAGAGATAGGCAGGGGCTAGGACAGGGGATTGTGGGTGGGGGATTGGGGGTGCGGCAGAGTAGGACAGGGTAAGGGGGATTGTGTGTGTGTTGTGGGGGATTGGGGGTGCGGCAGAGTAGGACAGGGGAAGGGGGGTTTGTGTGTGTGTTGTGGGGGATTGGGGGTGCGGCAGAGTAGGAAAGGGGAAGGGGGTTTGTGTGTGTGTGTTGTGGGGGATTGGGGGTGCGGCAGAGTAGGAAAGGGGAAGGGTGTGTGTGTGTTGTGGGGGATTCGGGGTGCGGCAGAGTAGGACAGGGGAAGGGTGTGTGTGTGTTGTGGGGGATTGGGGGTGCGGCCGAGTAGGACAGGGGAAGGGGGGTATGTGTGTGTGTTGTGGGGGATTGGGGGTGCGGCAGAGTAGGACAGGGGAAGGGGGGTATGTGTGTGTGTTGTGGGGGATTGGGGGTGCGGCAGAGTAGGACAGGGGAAGGGGGGTATGTGTGTGTGTTGTGGGGGATTGGGGGTGCGGCAGAGTAGGACAGGGTAAGGGGGTTTGTGTGTGTGTTGTGTGGGATTGGGGGTGCGGCAGAGTAGGACAGGGTAAGGAGGTTTGTGTGTGTGTTGAGGGGGATTGGGGGTGCGGCAGAGTAGGAAAGGGGAAGGGGGTTTGTGTGTGTGTGTTGTGGGGGATTCGGGGTTGCGGCCGAGTAGGACAGGGTAAGGGGGTTTGTGTGTGTGTTGTGGGGGATTGGGGGTGCGGCAGAGTAGGAAAGGGTAAGGGGGTTTGTGTGTGTGTTGTGGGGGATTGGGGGTGCGGCAGAGTAGGACAGGGGAAGGGGTTGTGTGTGTGTTGTGGGGGATTGGGGGTGCGGCAGAGTAGGACAGGGGAAGGGGGGGGGGTTGTGTGTGTGTTGTGGGGGATTGGGGGTGCGGCAGAGTAGGACAGGGTAAGGGGGTTTGTGTGTGTGTTGTGGGGGATTGGGGGTGCGGCCGAGTAGGACAGGGTAAGGGGGTTTGTGTGTGTGTTGTGGGGGATTGGGGGTGCGGCAGAGTAGGACAGGGTAAGGAGGTTTGTGTGTGTGTTGTGGGGGATTGGGGGTGAGGCAGAGTAGGACAGGGGAAGGGGGGTTTGTGTGTGTGTTGTGGGGGATTGGGGGTGCGGCAGAGTAGGAAAGGGGAAGGGAGGTTTGTGTGTGTGTTGTGGGGGATTGGGGGTGCGGCAGAGTAGGAAAGGGGAAGGGAGGTTTGTGTGTGTGTTGTGGGGGATTGGGGGTGCGGCAGAGTAGGAAAGGGGAAGGAGGTTTGTGTGTGTTGTGGGGGATTCGGGGTGCGGCAGAGTAGGAAAGGGGAAGGAGGTTTGTGTGTGTGTGTGTGTGTTGTGGGGGGTGGGGTGGGATTATGCGGTGGGGAGGAAGAGCATGACAGTGGGGGGGGGGGGGGGTAGGAGTAGGACAGGAAGGAAGAGAGCAGGATAGGGGTGGGGAGTAGAACATGATTTTTTTTTTTTTTGGGGGGGGGGAGGGGGGCAGGGGGGGGGGCTCTCAAGCTCTGAAGTGTAGGTAACAGCATCTGCTCCTCATTGCTCTCTCTGTGTGTGTGTGTGTGTGTGTGTGTGTGTGTGTGTGTGTGTGTGTGTGTGTGTGTGCACTCTACTCATTAGGTATATCTCGTCATTGGCTAAAACTCACTACCTTTAATATTAGCACATAAACACCTTTAAGTGACACGATTTGCGCGAAAGACCCAAATGTTGGTTTGGAATCTGGAAGGTCAAAGTTCAGGCGGCTGTCTTCAGTATATTCAAAACAAAAACAAACAAACAAACCAAAACGATGTCTGAGTTTCTAATGCACAGACTTGAACTAAACTTAGACTGGACAAAATGTGTACGATGAGGAATCATAAGTATCTGAATGACTTCATAGCTGTTCTGCAGTAATATTTGTATTTGTATTTGTATTTCATTTTATCACAAAGATTTCTCTGAGTGAAATTCGGGCTGCTCTCCCCAGGGAGAGCGCGTCGCTATACCACAGCGCCACCCATTTTCTTCTTTTTTTCCTGTGTGCAGATTTGTTTGTTTTTCCTATCAAAGTGGATTTTTCTATAGAATTTTGCCAGGAACAACCCTTTTGTTGCCGTGGGTTCTTTTACGTGCGCTAATTGCATGCTGCACACGGGACCTCGGTTTATCGTCTCATCCGAATGACTAGCGTTCAGCCATCACTCCACATAATAGGTAGCTTCAGGGAAAAAAAGTTGGTTCTGTAACAAAACAACAAAAATGATGGACGCACGACGTTCCCCAAAAGAAACTACAATAGATATCATGTCAAAGCAGAACATTCATGTGGCTTGACCATCTTGAATTTTGTGTGTGTGTGTGTGTGTGTGTGTGTGTGTGTGTGTGTGTGTGTGTGTGTGTGTCTGTGTGTGTCTGTGTGTGTGTGTGCGTGCGTGCGTGCGTGTGTGTATGTGTATGTGTGTGTGTGTGTGTGTGTGTGTGTGTGTGTGTGTGTGTGTGTGTGTGTGTGTGTAACTTTGACAGCTTGACATATATGGACAGTATCCAGGGCATGTCTATGTTCCCCCAGGTCCATATTCTTTTAGGTCTATGTGTCAAGTCCTATCAATTTAGCGTCCCAAACGTTCTGTGTTCTCCCAGGTCTTTATTCCTTAGGGTCTGTGCCCGTAGGTCTGTCCGGAGAACACTGACTAGTTCCCCGAAGGACGATTTTGGACATTGAAACGTCCCCTGGAGAACCTACGGAAGGGAGACGGGGTGATTCGGGACGTTACACCTACACTATCGTTGTCTTGATGATGTGAATACTTCTACAGCGCCTATCCTCGGAGCCGATCGACAGCTGCCATTTGGGCGCTCGTCATTCGTTTCCTGTGTTATCCAATCATGTTTCAGTTACACACAACATGCACACTCATACAGACATGTAACATTTTGCGTGTATGACCGTTTTGTTCATTTACCCTGCCAGTTAGGCAGCCATATTCTGTTTCTTGGGGTGTTTATACTGGGTATATTCTTGTTTCCATTGCCCAGGGGCTTTAGCGTACGCATTTGATCTTCTGCGTGCGTATACATATGATGTAGGTCCAGGCACTAACAGGCCTGCACATTGGTTGACCTGGGAGATCGGAAAAAAATCTCCACTGGGTGTCGTTACCGAGATTTGAATCCGGGATCCTCACATTGAAAGTCCAACACTTTAACCACTCAGCTATTGCGCCCGTTTGACCTCTGTATTCGCATACCTGTCTCATGTGTATCTTCGTACGCTGTGTGTCCCTGTGCCCCTATGCCTCCGTATCTATGTGTCCTTGTATCTATTGCCCATGTCTTTATGTCCCTGTCTCTATGTGACCCTGTCTCTATGTGCCCCTGTCTTTATGTCCCCGTATCTATGTGTCCAGGCTGTCTTTACGTCCCCGTCTCTATGTGTCCAGGCTGTCTTTATGTCCCCGTCTCTATGTGCCCCTGTCTTTATGCCCCTGTCTCTATGTGTCGCTGTCTCTATGTGTCCCTGTCTCTATGTGTCCCTGTCTTTCAGTCCCCGTCTCTATGTGTCCCTGTCTCTAGATGTCCCTGTCTCTATGTGTCCCTGTCTCTATGTGTCCCTGTCTCTATGTGTCCCTGTCTTTCAGTCCCCGTCTCTATGTGCCCCTGTCTCTATGTGTCCCTGTCTCTATGTGTCCCTGTCTTTCAGTCCCCGTCTCTATATTTCCCTGTCTCTATGTGTCCCTGTCTTTCAGTCCCCGTCTCTATGTGTCCCTGTTTCTATTGCCTCCTGTCTTTATGACCCTGTCTCTATGTGTCCCTGTATCTATGTGTCGCTATCTCTATGTGTCTATCTCTTTATGTCCCGACTCTACGTGTCCCTGTCTTTATGTCCCCGTCTCTATGTGTCCCTGTCTTTATGTCCCCGTCTCTATGTGTCCCTGTCTTTAATGTCCCTGTCTTTATGTGTCCCTGTCTTTATGTCCCCGTCTCTATGTGTCCCTGTCTTTATGTCCCTGTCTCTATGTGTCCCTGTCTTTATGTCTCCGTCTCTATGTGTCCCTGTCTTTCAGTCCCCGTCGGTATGTGTCCCTGTCTTTAAGTTCCCGTCTCCATATGTCTCTATCTTTAATTTCCCGTCTCTGTGTGTCCCTGTCTCTGTGTGTCCCCGTCTGTATGTGTCCCTGTCTCTATATGTTCCTGTCTGTATGTCAACATCTGTATGTGTCCCTGTCTTTAAGTTTCCGTTTGTAACGTGTCCCTGTCTTTAAGTTCCCGTCTGTATTGTGTCCCCGTCTTTAAGTTTCCGTCTGTAATGTGTCCCTGTCTTTAAGTTCCCGTCTGTAATGTGTCATTGTCTTTAAGTTCCCGTCTGTAATGTGTCCCTGTCTTTAAGTTCCCGTCTGTAATGTGTCCCTGTCTTTAAGTTTCCGTCTGTAATGTGTCCCTGTCTTTAAGTTCCCGTCTGTAATGTGTCCCTGTCTTTAAGTTCCCGTCTGTATGTGTCCCTGTCTTTAAGTTTCCGTCTGTAATGTGTCCCTGTCTTTAAGTTCCCGTCTGTATGTGTCCCTGTCTCTATGTGTCCCTGTCTTTAAGTCCACATCTGTATGTGTCCCATCCCTATGTATCCCGTCTCTATTAGTCCCTGCCTATATGTGTCCCTATCTCTTTCTGTGTCCCTGTCTCTCTATGTGTCTCTGTCTCTATGTTTCCATATCTCTTTGTGTCCCTGTCCCTATATGTCAGTCTCTATGTGTCCCTGTCTCTGTGTGTCCTTGTCTCTAAGTGTCCCTGTCTCTATGTGTCCCTGTCTATGTGTCCCTGTCTGTGAGTCCCTGTCTCTGTCCCTGTCTATGTGTGTCCCTGTCTGTGTGTGTCCCTGTCTCTGTCTATGTGTCTGTCTCTGTGTGTCCCTGTCTCTGTGTCCCTGTCTCTGTGTGTCCCTGTCTCTATGTGTCCCTGTCTCTGTGTGTCCCTGTCTCCGTGTGTCCTTGTCTCTGTGTGTTTCTGACTCTATGTGTGCCCGTTTCCATGTGTCTTTGTCTCTGTGTGTCTCTTGATTCTATGTGTATCTATGTGTCTTTGTCTCTATGTGTGTCTGTCTCTATGTGTCCCTGTCTCTCTATGTCTCTATGTGTCCCTGTCTCTGTGTCTCCCGGTCTGTGAGTCCATGTCCCTACGTGTCTCTGTCTCTCTGTGTTCCTGTATTGATGTGTCCCATTTTCACAGCTTATGATTCCGATTCATAGAGAGGAAGACCAAGCAGGGATGTTTGGAAACCAGGAAGTGTCACATGCACTTATTGTTGGTCGGAGTTAAGTCCATGACCCCGAAGCGTACTACTGGCACCTTTGTATGCCAGACTCTGAGAAGGCAGCGTGTTTTGTTTTTTTGTGTTTCTTTTTGTTTGTTTTTTAACTTCTGAGATTTTATAGAAGAAAAAGAAATCATATCATCAGCTTTGACTGTTCATTTAAGTCTAAACTTACAGAGAACAACAGAAACAGAATGAATGAATGAATGCATGATTTATCAGTTAGCCGTTTAATTCAATATATATTGGTATAGGTAGACAGTTGTGTGTGAAAGATTTATTTTCAATCATGATTATGTATAGATTTGGTCTGGATGGAAATGAGTGAGACTCGCCTTGTAGGCTGAAGAGCCTAACTTCAAAAAGTTCAAAACTCCTACAGCACCACTCACTCTCAAAGCTAAGAAACGTCAACATGTCACTCGCTTCCCTTCATTGGCTCCCCATTCAAGCACGAATACAATACAAACTCTCAGTCCTTTGTCACAATTTCTTCACTGATTCTTGTCCTGTCTATCTTTCGGATCTACTTTCTGTCTATTCACCTTCCAGACAACTCCGTTCTTCAAATGACAAGCGCACACTGTCCATTCCAAAGATTCGTACTAAAACTTACGGTGAACGTTCCTTTCCTTTTGTTGCACCTAAACAATGGAATTCACTGCCCTCACACCTCCGTTACACCCCAACACCCGCATTCAACAGAGCACTCAAAACATATCTTTTCAAACTGTACTTTTCTCACTGAATTTTTTCCATCTCTGACTGATGTCATCACAGGGGATGGAACTTTCTGAATTTCCAACGGCATGCCCCAAGCACGCGTGGACATGGCTTGGACAAACGAAGCTGGAGGCAGACCAGTTGTCCTGAAACCACGATTTTCACGTGCTCAAGGACACTGATTTTTTTTATGGGTCATAGTTTTCCATTTCAGGCAGCTCACGTTTTCTTTGTGCAAAATTATAAAAGCGCCTAATGAACGTCTGGAAAGAGACCCATAATAACAAGAAGAATGAAATAACATTACTACTGTTACTGCTACTGTTACTACCACAACTACTACTACTAAAAGACAGAAAATGATAATATCACAGATGACACAAAGAAAATATAACTATGAAAACAAAAGGGAACAACAGAAAAATAGAGGACATTTCCAGCAGGCAATTCAAACCAATAAAACTCTTGGCAGGAGGGTTTCTTTTCTTTTCTTTTTTTTTCGTCCTGTTCCTCTTCTTGTGATTACAAACTAGTCTGATAAATCGAAGCACTGCTCTGTTTTGTTACCAAAAACAACAACAGCAATGTCAACACACACACACACACACACACACACACACACACACACACACACACAACACACACACACACACACACACACACACACACACACACACACACACACACACACACACACACACGGGGACGAGTGCGGTGAGAAATATCTTCTGAAGGAGGACGGGGGATAAACTCATAAAGAAGCATGGAGACACCCCAAAACAAAACTCTTGGCAGGGAAATGCACCTGGAAAACAGCCAGAGAAATTCGTGTAAGGGAGATATTCTCTCTCTCTCTCTCTCTCTCTCTCGAAACTGAACCAGTTGCACGTGCCTGTCTATGCGAAAGTAGGTCACACAGTGCACATCTCACTTCCATCGCTCAGTTTTTAGTGAAGAAGACGAAGAAGGAGAAGAAGAAGGAGAAAAAACAAAAAAAAACAAAAGAAAAACAAACCCATAACATCTTGGTTCGCGTTTCTTACGTTGTTATGTGCCATAATGTGTGTTGTTTGCCGTGTAATACCCTGTGGTGTGCTGAGCTGTTTGTGCTGAGCTGCTGTTTGTGCTGAGTCCGTGATGCGCTGTCTTGTGCTGAGCTATGAACGGCCCCTCCGTGTCAAATTGGGGCTACTTTGTCCGGGTGAGTGTGACGCTTAATCTTCCCCCAGACCCGAGGCCCCTACACCCACACACGCTATATATAAACATATCACACACACATACACACACATCTTCTCTGCTGACCTGAAACGCGTCCGTCTGGAATAATAAAACTATTATAGTTTTTAGAATTATGATTATATCATAATATGCATGTACATCGCGATTAATTACTTAATTAATCAATTAGACTCTTGCAAGCATAATCATGCGTTTCTGTTTTCCTTACTACTTTTCTTCTTCTTCTTCTTCTTTTTCCACTTTTTTTTCTTTTATTTTGGTCAGTTTGTTAATCTGACGATAAAACGATAAACCGCATTGGTCACTCAGCACATTGCCCCTGTGCGACGAACAGCCAAGACAACAGAACACATGCTACAGTCCTAACTCCTCCACGAGGAGGGGGGGTGCATGCCGGGTATGTTCTTGTTTCCATAACCCACCGAACACTGACATGGGTTACAGGATCTTTAACATGCGAATTTGATCTTCTGCTTGCGAATACACACGAAGTGGGTTCAACCACAAGCAGGTTTGTACATTTTGTATTGACCTGGAAGATCGGGAAAAAAAAATCTCCACCCTTTACCCACCAGATGCCGTTACCGAGATTCGAACCCAGGAACCTCATATTCTAAGTCCAACGCTTTAACCACTTGGCTATTGCGCCCGTTGGACCTGCAGCATACAGCTGTCTTCCTTGTGGAGACTGACGAGGGTGTCCATCTGACGAACGAGGACAAGGAGAAACAATACACTGGAAAGAAGAACGCGAAGAAACGATACTCGGAAAAGAATGAGACGGACTTGGAGCCTAGGGGTGGGTGTTTGTGGGGTGGGGAGAGAGGATGGAGTTTGGGGTGGGGGTTGAGGGAAGGAGGGGTATGAAAATTCTGATTTATGGGCGATTCCTGTAGCTGGGCCCCGCGCGCGCGTGAAGAAGACGATGAGGGCTTTACGCACGAGACCACCGGAATAGGACACTTTAATGGCTTCAATGTTTTGGCTAGGAAATGTAATCACTATCTCTTTTTTTTTTCGTTGTCGTCTTTTTTGGTTTTGGTTTTTGTCGTTGCTTTTTGTTGAGATCTGTTTTGTTATGGTTTGGTTTGTTGTTGTTTTTTTATTTCAGACTTCCAAATATATACATACTTTTGTTATTCTTTTTTATTCCAAATAAATTTATTTTTGTGTTTGAAATCTAGGGTGTTTTCTTAACTCACTCCCCATACCCCCTCCCCCCCCCCCCCCCCCCACTCTCCTGCCACCTTTTCATTCTCAACCGCTCCCAACCCCACCTCCCTCCTTCAGATTACTGCCCCTCTCGTTCCCCTTCAAATGCAACTCCCTCCACCACCACCCCGCCCCCCCCCCCCACCCCCCACCCCTGCCGCCAACACACACACATACCCTCCCCAGTCTAGCTCTCTCATTGCATGTTGTTGTTTTTTAGATACGAAGCAAATTCCCTTTACCCACAAAATGCCGTTACCAAGATTCGAACCCAGGACCCTCAGATTCTAAGTCCAACGCTTTAACCACTTGGCTATTGCGCCCGTCGGATCTGCAACATACAGCTGCCTTCATCGCGGAGACTGACGAGGGTGTCCATCTAACGAACGTGAACAAGAAGAAACGATACTCGGAAAGAAGAACACGAAGAAACGATACTCGGAAAGAATGAGATGGACTGAGAGCCTAGGATGAGTGTTGGGGGTGGGGGTGGGGGGGATGGAGTTTGGGGTGGGGTGGGGATCGAGGGAGGGAGGGGGGGTATGAACATTCCGATTTATGGGCGATTCATGTAGCCGGGCCCCGCGCGCGCGTGAAGATGACGATGAGGGCTCTAAGCACGAGACCACCGGAACAGGACACTTTAATGGCTTCATTGTTTTGGCTAGGAAATGTAATCACTTTTTTTTCGTTGTCGTTGTCGTCTTTTTTGGTTGTTTTTTGTCGTTGCGTTTTGTTGAGATCTGTTTTGTTATGGTTTGGTTTGGTTTTGATTTCAAACTTCCATATATATATATATATATTTGTTATTCTTTTTT
>NC_134876.1:77629334-77641834 GCF_041734735.1 Babylonia areolata | reverse complement strand
CACACACACACGCGCGAACGCGCGCGCGGAACAAGCCAACGTATATTTGACAAAATAAAATATATTTAAAAAAAATAATAAAAAAAAGAAGAAAAAACTTGAAAAGGGAAGTAACAATAACGAAATGTCAAAACTGAGAAATGAAAACAGGATAAATCTGCTAAAGGGGGGGAAAAATGGATTCAGCAGGAGAAGAAAACAACAACAACAACAAAACAAACAAACAAAAACACACCCCACCCTCTACACCCCAATCCCTCTCACAAGCCCGCCTGGTTTCAACCGCCGAATTAAGCAGACGACAAAACCGCGGCCCTCCCCCCCCCCCCCCACCCCTCCCCACCTCTTCCCCTTCCAAACCTCCCCCGGCCCCCGCCACCCCCTACTCATCCAGCAACCACGTCAATGTCTTTCTAGTGGTAGGAGCCACGATAAAATCCGGGCAGAGCCGGGACGATTTGATACGTTTTGCAACAGGCCTTACATCGGGTCCAACACAGAAAATGTGTTTTTCTTTACAAAAAAACAAGACGTCTCCCCGTTTGTCAAAATATTTGCTCGTGTAGGACTTTAAAAAGTCGTGTGAAGCGCCTCCCCGTCCGGAACAGAGTGCTGGAAAACCTGGATACCAGAAACACACAAACATCGGGCCCCTCGTTTTTAACAGATGCTGCCCGGGCTGCAGCGGCGGTGGAGAGGCACTTACGAAAGAAAAGCGAAAAGCAAAGCGTCGTGTAAAAAAAAAAAAAAAAAAAAAAAAAGGCAAGGAGACGGAAAGCTCCCATCTACCCCCTGCCTCATGAAATAAAGAAGGCGAAAAAAGTTATATATAAAAAAAACACTTTAAAAATAAAAAAAAAAGAAGAAGAAAAGGTAGGGAATAGTTTACCACCTGTGCTCATATCAGGTTTGTTTTAAAACAACATTTTTACTACGCTGTTTCAGTAACAGTTTAGTGTCAGCCAGCGGAGAGCGCAGCGGCCGCCATTTTCTCTTCTCTCCCTTCCCTTCCATTCCCTTCCCGGCACTCTGTCTTGCTAATTGAGTGGTATGACGCCGCAGGAAGGCGATAGGCGGCAGCACCGGGCTTATGTTCTCGGCTTGTGATTGGCTAGCTGAAGATCCCTTGCACGCGCATCCAAGAGGTGGAGGTGGGTTGGGGAAAGCCTCTGTAAACACCCGTTATGGGTCAGTAGTTAAGCTGGGTGATCCACAGAATATATAAACCAGCGAACGTCGTGGGTTTCTCTGGGTCAGTCTGACCGACGAAAAAGTCCTACAGATACAAACATCATGATGCTGTTCGCTGGAGGAGATTAAGTAAATGTCAGGTGACCTTACCTCCAGGTTTTAGTGGTTCTTTCGGGTTTCTGTGGCACATTTTCAGAATCCCCCTGTCTGTCTGGCTGGCTGGCTGGCTGGCTATCTGTCTCTGTTTCTGTCTGTCTGTCTGTCTGTCTCTCCATCTGTCAATGTGTGTGTGTGTGTGTGTGTGTGTGTGTGTGTGTGTGTGTGTGTGTTCTTTATCATATTCCTTCTGCAGGACTTCTTTCTGTTTTGTTTTGTTTTTCTTCTCTCTTTCTCCCCTTTCCATTAAATATGATACGTGTTGTTGTAGCTGATGTAGATTCGCAAGGACAGACTGGAAGAATGTGTCATGCCTAAAATCTTTATCCTTCAATAAAAAACGTTTTTAGTTTTGAGTTCTGAGTTCCGTCTCTCTCTCTCTCTCTCTCTCTCTCTCTCTCTCTCTCTCTCTCTCTCTCTCTCTCTCTCTCTCTCTCTTCTTTTCTTCTCTTTTGATTCAGATTCCGCAAATCTGCTGTGTCTCTGGCTTAGAAATTAGAACAACAACAAAAAGAAAAAGGAAAAAAAAAGAAGAAAATACACAGTTTAAGACAGGAACCAAAACGCACATGAAATAAATCGCAAGTTAAAAACATTCATAACATATATAAACACTGAATATTTGCAACAAATGAATCATTCTCCGGGTGCTGAAAAAAAATAGGAAAGACAAAAACTAATGATAATGTGAGTTCATTGTTTAACAAAATCATAAGTTATGGTTTCTAACGGAATGACATAAACGACTTCCTTGTTTCTCAACCAAACCTGAAATCCATTATCATGGGCCCAAAACTGTTTGATGTTTCAGATTCAGTTTCAGTTTTAGTTTCTCAAGGAAGTGGCACTCCGTTTGGGCGAATCTAACTACGCGACACCACACATCTGCTAGACAGATGCCTGACCAGCAGCATAACCCAACGCGCTTGGTCAGGTCTTGAGTGCATGCATGCATATTTGTGTACCAACCATAGTAGATTTATTTGGTGCCAGAGGACAACTCTCGTTGATATGCTTTCTTTAATCGTTCATCGGATCATCCGAATGACTGGACGCTCCCTTTGAATTTTCCTGTCAAACGTGGGAGAAAGGGCGAGAGTTGGAATCAACCCAGACCCTCACGGATACTGTGTTGTATTTGTATTTGTATTTCTTTTTATCACAACAGATTTCTTTGTGTGAAATTCGGGCTGCTCTCCCCAGGGAGAGCTCGTCGCTACAGCTACAGCGCCACCCATTTTTTTGTATTTTTTTTCTGCGTGCAGTTTTATTTGTTTTTCCTATCGAAATGGATTTTTTCTACAGAATTTTGCCAGGAACAACCCTTTTGTTGCCGTGGGTTCTTTTACGTGCGCTTAGTGCATACTGCACACGGGACCTCGGTTTATCGTCTCATCCGAATGACTAGCGTCCAGACCACCACTCAAGGTCTAGTGGAGGGGGAGAAAATATCAGCGGCTGAGCCGTGATTCGAACCAGCGCGCTCAGATTCTCTCGCTTCCTAGGCGGACGCGTTACCTCTAGGCCATCACTCCACCTGTGCTGGCAGATTAGCACCATAACTATTCTGCTACCTTTCCCCATTTCATGAAAAGGCGAACATAAAACATTGTCAACGTTCCCATCCTTACAGAAACATATTAAAAAAATAATAATAATAAATAAATAAAATAAAAACCTTCAAGGGTTTCCACGTGGGAGGCACTATGTCTGCAGGCCCCAAAGCAAATGATAGCTATTTCTCCTTGGAAATAGCAAGCCCGATTTATAGCTCCCAGTGGCCAGCTGTCCATTTGCACTTCAACATACACAGAGTCAGAACTAGACAAGAGATAGCTGCACTTGATAAGTAAAGAAATGTATACACGAAGCTTGATGTCTGTATGGCTTTGACACCGCTATAGTGATGACAATGGTTATTTCTTCTTCTTCTTCTTCTTCTCATCTTCCTCCCCATCTCCTCTTCCTCCTCCTTCTTCTTCTCCTCCTCCTCCTTCCTGACTTTCCCCCTCCTCCTCCTCTTCCACCTCCTTCTCCTTCTTCCTTTCCTGCCTCTTCCCCCTCCCCCCCTCCCCCTCGTTCTTCTTCTTCTTCTTCTTTCTCTTCCACTATCATTGGTTTGAATAACCATTCGTTTCTGTCTATGGCCATTTTACCTAACCTTTCAGGCTAGCACAGTCGGTGGTCAGTGCATTCTCGGTATAACCGTTTTTTCCCCCCCATAACCCACCGGTTTCTGACATGGATTTTGGGGTCGTTAACGTGCGCATATGCATTCGTTTCATCTCCTGTATGCGTATACAACCGGAAGGGGGTTTAGTTAAGCACAATCTGGTACTAGGTCTTCATATACATTGCCTATTTTCCAGTGCTTTAACCATTCAGCTGTACAGTAAAAATCATTGTTTCAACGACCAACTTAGAAAAGAGCAGTGCAATGGAAATTTAACGACATCAACAATACTGATATTAGTGATAATAATGATGTTGTTGTTGATGATGATGATGATGATGATGTAAATATCAATGATAACCATTTTTATAATAAGAATAACAATGATGATGATGATGATGATGATGATAATGATAACAATAATAATAATGATAAAGTTAATTCTAATAATGATAATAGCAATAATAATAATAATGATAATAATAACAATGTTGATAATAATAATAATCATAACAACAACAACAATATTGATGATGATGATGATGTTGATGATGATGATAATAATAATAATAATAATGATAATGATAATGATAATAGTTATTATCATTATTGTTATTATCACTATTATTATTATCATCATCATCATCATCATCATCATCTTCTTCTTCTTCTTCTTCTTCATCATATTATATCATTATCATTATACTTCAGCCGCAGCAGATTTCTTTGCATGAAATTCGGGCCGCTCTTCCCGGAGAGAGCTGCACACCTCAATCAGGCGCCAACCTTTCTTCTCTCTCTCCCCCTCTCTCCCTCTCTCTCCCTCTCTCTCTCTCTCTCTCTCTCTCTCTCTCTCTCTGCCCCCCCTCTCTCTCTCTCTCTTTCTCTGTGTGCAGTGTAAGGAGTTCGCTCTATATCTGTATAAAGCACTCAAAAGGAGAAGTGTATATGTTACATCATGAAGACTTCTTGAATGTATGACTTCAGCATTTTACTGTATATCCCCCTTCAAAGGGGCTGTGGCCTATGTGAATAAACCATCTCAATCTCTCTGCAGTGTATAATTGATAGGCTTTTCTTGTTCTTTTCTTGTATGCTTCAGTGATGAAAAGTTTACCCAGGACACCCTTTATTTGTTCTTTTGACTGCACAAGGTGCATGCTCACGAATCTTTGACTTTTCGTCTCATCCGAAAGAACAACATCCAAACCACTATTGAAGATGTACTGTGTAGTACAGGGAGGATTAAAGGTTTGGTTTTTTTGGGTTTTTTTGTTTGTTTTTTAAAGACCTGGGTCTTGCTGGAATCGAACCCGGGGAGGATGGACCCTGGTTTCCTAGTCAGGGCTCTACGTGAGGCAGTAAACTGTGCTCTTCACTTTCACGTACATCTCTGCACACCATTTCGGAGGCCACACGGGAGTGGTGGTCTAATGGAAAGACACCCCCTCGCCCTCCTCACTCACTCACTCCTTCCTTCCTTCAAAGACGTGGAAGGAAAGAAATCAACTCCTAGGTTTCGAATGACACACGGACTGAGATCTGACTCCCCCCCTCTTCCATCGGATTTTGAGTGGATGAGACGATAAACTGAACGTCCGCGTGCGACGTGCACTTAGCGCACGTAAAACTATCCGCCCCCCGCCCCCCTCCCCTTCCCCCTCTCCCCTCCCCCCCCTCCCTCCACACACACACCCTTCACCAAACCACCCAAGCCGTCCACTACCCCAAAAAAGAATTGCCCTGGGAACAAACAAAAAAATCGACATGAAAAAATATTTTTGAGATAAACAAACATTCGGAGAGACAGACAATATAGATTTAGATTTAAAAGGAAATGTCGATGGCACTACACGGATACAGAGAAAGGGGTGGGTGGGTTGGGAGTATCGGAAGAGAGAGTGAGTGAAAGAGAGAGAGACAGACAGATTTGTATTTGTATTCCTTTTTTTTATCACCACAGATTTCTCTGTGTGAAATTCGGGCTGCTCTCCCTAGGGAGAGCGCGTCGCTACACTACAGCGCCACCCATTTTTTTGTATTTTTTTTTCCTGCGTGCAGTTTTATTTGTTTTTCCTGTCGAAGTGGATTTTTCTACTTAATTTTGCCAGGAACAACCCTTTTGTTGCCGTGGGTTCTTTTACGTGCGCTAAGTGCATGCTGCACACGGGACCTCGGTTTATCGTCTCATCCGAATGACTAGCGTCCAGGCCACCACTCAAGGTCTAATGGAGGGGGAGAAAATATCGGCGGCTGAGCCGTGATTCGAACCAGCGCCCTCAGATTCTCTCGCTTCCTAGGCGGACCGCGTTACCTCTAGGCCACCACTCCACTAAACAGACAGACAGGCAGACAGACAGTAGGCAGAGAGAGAGTGAGAGAGAGAGAGAGAGAATATGAATGTGGATGATGTAGAGCCACACTCAGTGGAAAGCATTAAGCCCTTGGCGTGTGTTTGTATTCAGCCATGTGTTCACGTGTAAACATGGATTTTTTTTTTTTTTTAATTTTGCTTCTTGAACATGCCGCTCACCCTTTCTGTCATCCCGGTCACACACACACACACACACACACACACACACACACATATTTACACACACACACACATATATATATATATATATATGTGTGTGTGTGTGTGTGTGTGTGTGTGTGTGATATGTATATGTACATACATACATATACTGTATATGCACATATATACATTTACATAGATAGATATATAGATAATGTATGCACAATAATGGAGAAAACCAAGTGCATGTGAAAAACTATACATATTTTTTTTCTATCATAAATGATTTTTGCCGAGACACTGTTATGAAAACAATTGACAAAGTGTTAGGAGCAGGGGGGCGTAGGGGGGTGGGCTGGTGCGGGGAAAGGGGGTGGGGTAAGAATTGTCGTAACTTCTACAAAGACAGCATATGAGGGGAAGACGTAACTTGGTATATTCAGGTATGACTGCAGTTTCATCGCCACGGGGGCCGGGCACTATATCCCATGGTATACGATCCAGAGACAACGCTGATTACCGGTATTCTCAATCCTCTTCAGTTTCAGTTTCAGATTCTCAAGGAGGCATCACTGCGTTCGGTTCGGACAAATCCATAAACGCAACACCACACATCTGCCAGAGCAAATGACTGACCAGCAGCATAACCCAACACGCTTGGACAGGCCTCGAGTGTATGCAAATAATCATATATTTGTGTACCTATCAAAGTGGATTTCTGCTACACAATTTTTTTTCCCCGAGGACAATACTGTCGTTGCCATGGGATCTTTTTTCAGTGCGCCAAGTTTCTGATCATTATATATATATGATAGTCAGTCGTGTCCGACTATGACCATCAGAACAGCAGAAGAGACAACTGCTGTTCCGACTATTTGGGCTAGAATTTGATTATAGTGGAGAGTGGCTTGCCCAAGTACATCCCCACTCTCTCGGCCAAGAGGGTTTTAGGACAGTCGGCGTTGGGATGGTTCCCAAAAGCCAACTAGCCCACAAGGCTGCAGCACTAAGAGCCAGTGCAATTTTGCCTCCTAGTTTGAGAGTCATAGTCCTTCACAAAAGACTAAGCTGTAAATGGTTTCCCATTGACTGGAAAAAACCATTGATAATTGATAATACAGCTCTCACTTTGCTGTTGGTCCAAATGTAAACTTATGTCAATCTGTGATATAAACCGAGTGTTGGGCACTCTGATCATTACTAGTAGATAAATAATCTTTGAGCCATGTGCTCGGGGTACCCAAAAGGACGTACAAGAAGTCACGAAGTCCAAAACGTCAAAAACGTATGTGTACATACTGAATAGTTGGTTCAGAAGTATCACGCTAATGAGAACTGGGGCACTGTTCTTTGCGATCACCTTTACTTCCATCTACAAAGACATTCGATCCACCCGTATTTAAAAAGTCTACTGATTAGAACTAGGCCCATACCACAGTGGATCAAATCCAACGAAGCTGAACAAGTACGACTTCTTTGCTATAAAAAGGCTTTGCAAATAGGCTTTGGTAATACAAAAATGTTAACAGTATCTCTCACACACACACACACACACACACACACATATCTATGTGCACACACACACGTGTGTGTGTGTGGGGGGGGGGGGTGAAAGAAAGACAGAGACAGGAGACAGAGACAGACAGACGGAGAAGTAACGAGAATGCATCGGAACTCTTCTTTCCTCACTCAACACTACACTATTGCAAGCAGCAGCGGAACCCCCCCCCCCCCCCCATCCCCCACCCATGCCCCCTCCACCCCAACCCACACCCACACCCCCATAAACCCCCTCATTTACCACGGACACAGATCTCCCTTCCAGCCCACCACCCACCACCCACCCCTCTCTCTCCGCTGAAAAGCACGGCTTTCACGTGCACCGCCTCAACTTTCCAGCCCACTGATCCCCGAGCCCTCCCCAATCAACAAACCCGCAGTGCATCGCATGGCTCGTCGACCCTCGTTCCTTCGTCTTGTTGTAGAAAAATAAATCTTCGCCCGTGACCCCCAGGATCAAAAAGGATTCGCTCTGTTCTAGGCCGTGCAAAAAAAACAAAAAGAAAAAAAAAATCAGTTCCCGAAGGCTCAGACCGTAGCACGCGCCACCCAATTAAACGCGCGCGTGGCTGACTTTTTCATTGAGTCTTTTGAGTCTCCTTATTCATGAAGTGAACGGAGAGCGGCTCCTTTTTTTTCTTTCTTTTTTCCAACCTACCACCCTTTTTTTCGCCATTGTTGATAGACAAGTCACTTGTCCAAAGACTCAGTGCCAGATGATTTCGTTCTTTTGACATTTAATGTTTCATAAAACACACACACACACACACACACACACACACACACACACACACACACACACACACACACACACACACACACACTCATTTGCACCCCATCTTTTAGTCAAACAGTTTGAAACGTATACATACAAAGCCTTCAAAATCCGGTCGCTTAGTTGTACCTGATAATCAATTTATACATTGTTTTGTTCCATTTTATCAGGTTCTCTATGTCTTGTGATCTTTCGAAATAAGTTTACACACCACCCCTTCAAAAGGGGCTAAAGTCTTTTTGAATAAAACATCCTGACGGCCGGCGAAACAGCCGAGTGGTTAAAGCTTTGGACTTTCAGTCTGAGGGTTCCGGGTTCGAATCACGGTGACGGCGCCTGGTGGGTAAAGGGTGGTGATTTTTACGATCTCCCAGATCAACGTAATGTGCAGACCTGCTTGTGCCTGAACCCCCTTCGTGAAAATACGCAAGCAGAAGATCAAATACGCACGATAAAGATCCTGTAATCCATGTCAGCGTTCGGTGGGTTATGGAAACAAGAACATACCCAGCATACAACCCCCCCTCCCCCGAAAGCGGAGTATGGCTGCATACATGGTAGGGTAAAAACGGTCATACACGCAAAAGCCCACTCGTGTACATACGAGTGAACGTGGGAGTTGCAGCTCACGAACACAGAAAAAGAAAAAGAAGAAGAAGAAATCATCCGAAACCCCATCTTTCTTTTGCTTCCTCCTCCCCATCCCACACCCACATTAATCGGCCTTCTGTTTGTATTTTGGCCGACCACCAGTTCCGCTAGCCCCCTTTCCACTCTCCCTGCATACACCCACTACTTCCATCATTCCCTCTCAGGTGCGATCCGCAAACACCTCCCATTGGAAGATTCTGCATAACTATGAATTCGTTAATGTGGAGTTTAGTCGAAACAATCACTATGTCTGTTTGCTGGTCTGTTTGCCAACAAACACCATTCACGTTCACGTCTCTTATAAATCAGCCAAGATGTGATTTAGCACACCGATCAGCGAGCTTCCATATCATCACCTTGATTCGATGCCAATTTGCAGTGGCTCTGTTGTGTATGTCATAAACTGCAGTTAACGATAATGATCGTAGCGATACAGTTGTATGTTCCTAGGAGGGTAATTTCATTGGCCCTGAGCTAACTCCCACAGGTGAACACTCAACATTACGGCGATTAGTGCACTGAACCTTGGAGACGGTGATTATTTTTTCTGTTCAGCTCAAGACATTTTATTTCAATCAGGGATCCGTTTTTTTTTTGTTTTTTTTGTTTTTTGTAGTGTGGCGTACTAGTGGTGAGGGGTGTTTTTCCTACATGTTTAAGACCTGAAAAGATATCCATCGTTTAGGAAACGAATCAATGATGAGCGCCCAGGGACAGCTGTCAGTAGGCTCTGCCCAGGTAGGCAGCCTGTTCTGCAAATGATCACGAGTTTGTAAAGCGCTTTGAGCTTAGTCTCCGGCGAGAATAGGCACTATGTAAGTATCCATATCATCCATTTATTCATTAGAATCTGTCAATGGATCTATCGCTACGGCACGCAGTAAAAACATCATTGATTTCAACGGCGTGACATCCAAATATCTCTCTATATATATTTCAAACTGTTCTTTATTAAAGTTAGCTAGTTATGTGTTGAATAGTCCAGTTGGATGTTTATTGTAGGTCCCCACACGAACGTCTCTTCAAATAATAATCTACAGAAGTAGTGCATACAATATTTGATTATTGATAATTTTTTTGTCCTAATTCCGCTTCCCCCGTCCCGCCTCTCACACACACCCTTCCAATATTATGGGGTTTTTTTCTTTCTCCAATCACTGACACTCACCCTCTCCATTTTATATTTTGTACTTTATCTGTTCCACATTCTGTTCTCTCTCTCTCCCTCTCTCTCTCTCTCTTCCTTTCTTAGTCCCCTCCCCCTTGCCCCCCCTCCCCTCCACCTCAACCGCCCCCCTTTTCATTCGAATATACAGAAATGTCAATTTCTAATTAATAATAACTGTCATCATTATCACAGAAACGATAATAATCCAAATAATAATAATAATATCATTTATTTTCAGTCAAATATCATCATCTTAGATGAACAGACTATAAATAGATAAACGGAACATCCAGATATCAGCCTTGTACTGATAAGTTCGCTCACCAGCTCGTCCAAATACTGATAAGTCCCAGAAAACGTGTATCTCCTGAGCAATAACCCCAAGTTGTGATGTATTCATAACTTATACCAGTGTATCCCAAACTGGTGGATCAGAGGCCTCATCGTACAGCGCCCAACTAGGAAACCAGTGTCCCGGGTGTCACGGACCGAAATTTCTATTCCTCCCTCCATTAGACTTGACCTTCAGTGGTGGTCTGGGGACTAGTGGTTCGGATGGGTCGATAAACCGATATTCAGTGTGCAACATGCACTGCATAGCGCATGTAAAATAACCCACGGCTAAATTCCGTAGACAAAGTACACTGATGGTAAACTAAGTACATTTTCAGACAGAAAAAAAACAGGCTGGCATTGTACTGTTGCGACACACATTCCTTGGGAAGGAAGAGCGGCCTGAATTTCACGCAGAGAAATAATTCGATGTGACGAGAATGTAATACAATACAGTACAATACAATACAATCTGGATGCGTCCCTTTATCGATATGATCCAGCTTGAATGCGGGATGCGACCCCTTACCAATAACACCCCCCCCCCCCACCTTATCAGTCATAGGGACCCATTTGTCTACTCGTATTGGGACTTACCAGTCTTCTTGTATTGGGACTCCTCAGTATTTTTGTGGGGGAGTCATCAGTCTTGTATCAGTGAAGGACTCATCAGTCTTGTAATGAGGGACTCGTCAGTCTAGTTGTGTTGTGGGGGTACTCATCAGTCTTGTAATGAGGGACTCGTCAGTCTAGTTGTGTTGTGGGGGTACTCATCAGTCTTGTAACGAGGGATTCGTCAGTCTAGTTGTGTTGTGGGGGTACTCATCAGTCTTGTAATGAGGGACTCGTCAACTGTCTAGTTGTGTTGTGGGGGTACTCATCAGTCTTGTAATGAGGGATTCGTCAGTCTAGTTGTGTTGTGGGGGTACTCATCAGTCTTGTAATGAGGGATTCGTCAGTCTAGTTGTGTTGTGGGGGTACTCAACAGTCTTGTAATGAGGGACTCGTCAACTGTCTAGTTGTATTGTGGGGGTACTCATCAGTCTTGTTGCATTGGGACTCATCGGCCTTGTTGTGAGGAACTCGTATGTCTGATTTTGTGGGACTCATTTGTTTTGAGGTTGGAAGTAGGGAACTTTCTTTCTTTTCCATAGGACTGTCTTCATGGTTGTCTATTATGGAGTCGTCAATCTTTCGAATAAAAGGAGTCAACAGTGTTGTTGCTGTTGTTTTTTGTATATAGAAGTCATCAGTTTTGATTTATGAAATTTGATTCACCAGGTCCCTTTTAGCAGGATTTTTAATTTTCCCTGTGTTATCTTTACCAAACATCTCTCTCTCTCTCTCTCCCTCGTACACGGGTGTCTTCCTGTGTGTGTGTGTGTGTGTGTGTGTGTGTGTGTGTGTGTGTGTGTGTATGTGTGCGTGCGCGCGCGCGCGCGGTGTCGATGTCGATGTCGATGTCGGAACCACCCTCAGATCGAGGTTCCCACGGCAGAAGACGCGAACACTTCAGTTAAGGGGTGTGTGTGTGGAGGGGGAGGGGACGGGGGGGGGGGGTGGAGGTGGATGACGAGCGTTCTTCTTTCTCCTCTCACACAAACACGTGCAAACTGCTGGCACCTTGTCAGGCAGTGCGGCATGTGAACAGCAAGCAAGCTCTCAGCGTCAGGCATTAGCTTGCTGCTGGGGGAACTCCCTCCTCCTCCTCCTCCTCCTACATACACTCCCTCCCTATCAAAGCAGCGAGCAACAAGTGTTCGTTCGGCTCAGTTGTTTTCCCTACACACATTCCCCGCCACCACCACCACCGCCACCGCCGCGCCGACCGAGTCAACTGCTGGTCTCGCGAGACCACTCAACATGTGTGGAAATCGGGCGAAGCGAGGAGTTTCAATGGAACCGGGTTCCCTTCGATCCCCAGGCGGGAGGGTGGAGGGGGGGTGGGGGCGGGAGGCGGGGGGGGGGGGGGGGGGAG
>NC_134876.1:77601834-77621834 GCF_041734735.1 Babylonia areolata | reverse complement strand
ACACACAGACGCAGACACAGACACAGACACACACACACACACACACACACACACACACGCACACACACACACACACACACACACACACACACAGAGGCAGGCAGGCAGACAAGCAGACAGATATATAGATAGATGGAAAGATAGACAGACAGATAGATATATAAAGATAAGTAGACAGATAGTTAGGCAGACAGACAGACATATAGACGGACAGACAGACAGACAGACAGATAGACAGATAGATAGATAGATAGATAGATAGATAGACGGGAATCGCTGAGCTGTGACATCACTCAAGCCAAAGACGGGTCGAGCTGCAGAGGGTTAAAAAAGAATCAACAAAGATTTGAAATTCATGAAAATAGATGAATGTATGAATTTATTCCGTTCCATCCATTAAGGTCAAAACCACTTCATCTTTTGGCAATGAATACAATAAATCCCATTCCAATATTTTCAAATGCCACTCGGTGTTGTGGCAAGAGACACAAAGTTTTCCTTCCATTCTTTCCGAAGCCACAAAACGAAAATGACAATGTGTACAGCCACATAATGTATGTGTAAATATGTGCACAGACAATGAAATCTATTGCTTGTTCTTTGATAGCTAAAGGACCGTGAGCAAGCTATTCGATTCAAAGCTCCATAAGAAAAGTAACAGACACTGAGTATAATAAACAACAGTGAAGAGCATTGAAATCAGTTATTCACATCGCCTGAGTAGAATAAGGCACATTATATACACACCTGTATGAAATCGTGGGAGAAGATGCAGGAATCATATTAGATACTTCTTTGATACAAATCGGAGGAACAGGTCACGTATACGAAAGTGACGTAGAGATGTATACAAATCAACATGCATTAAAAATCGATTTATTGAAAATATACATATTCTACATATCTCAACTTTCCTCTCAATATTTAGTACATTGGGCACTCGCTATTTCTCCATCGCCACCCCTCAGTCATAACTGAAAAACCATTTCATTTAAAAAAAAAATTCAATAAAAAACGAAAGAAAAAAAACGATGAAAGCGCACATACACGTATTGCACACGCGCTCTCGCATGCACGCTCCTCTCTCTCTCTCTCTCTCTCTCTCTCTCTCTCTCTCTCTCTCTCTCTCTCTTACTTTAATTCCTAATCACAGAAATAAAAATCCGAACAAAATCATGATAACAGTAACAAAACCACGACCGAAATTACGAAGTAATTCGTTGACACGTGAAGTGAAAAACAAAAAATAAAAAATATACTGTGGGTAAAACCATAACCCCATTTTGACGTCCTGCTAATGATTCAGGAAGCTTCGTTACATCTCTTTAATATGATATGTCTGTCGTTGCATAGAAAGTAAGTCAGATTTTTTTCCCCGAATAAAACTTCCAATTTCTGTACACAAAAGCAAGGTATATTTTGAAATCTGTACAATGACAAAAATAGAAACATCAACATTCTTTATCGAACAAACAGCGGTACTTTCTGCAAGACGCAAAGTAACATCGACGCACTGTCTTTTATTTCAGTTTTCAATCCTCAGTCATCTGAGTCATGTCGGGTGATGTAGTCGAATGGTTAGACCGCTGGATTCTCACACGAGATTCTGGGTTCAGTTCCCAGTCTAGGCGCACCTGGTGGGTTCAGGGTGGAGATTTTTTTTTTTCAGATCTCCCGGGTCAGTATGTGCAGACCTGCTAGTGCCTGAACTCCCTTCGTGTGTATGCACGTGCAGATGATCAAATACTACGTTAAAGATCCTGAAATCCATGTCAGCGTTCGCGTTCGGTAGGTTATGGAAACAAGAACACACCCAGCATGCACAGCCTCGAAAACGGAATATGGCTGTCCACATGGCGGGGTAAAAATGGTCATACACGTAGAATCCCACTCGTACACACGAGTGAATCTGGGATATGTTGCCCACGAACACAAAAAAAGGGGGGGGAAATCAAAATAAAATTTGAGTCATACCGTTTCGAAAGATATCAAACGACCAGGGTGTTGCACAATGCGAATACTATGACTATGTAACAAATATCTTATTGTGGAAAAAGAGGGAAGGGGGGGGGGGGCGGTATGGTAAGTTAAAGAAAGATATACAAAAGGGCAGACAGGAGGAAATACAGGAGCTCCAACAAAGAAATCATTACGCCACACGAATGGTTTCAAGTTGATCCCGGCAAAGGACCCACACCAACCAAAAACACAACGGCCAAACGCACTGCGTCTGTCTCGCTTCATGTCACGGGGCCTTTGTCGTGTGTCAGGCTTGATGAACATTCCGATACAACCTGCCTGACCTCACAAAGAGAAAACCCTCGCAGCTATGTGATAAGAAGAAAAAAAGAAAAGAGAAAAAAAACGAGAGAGAAAGAGAGACAGACAGACAAAGACAAAGAGACACACACACGCGCGCGCGCGGACAGACAGAGACACAGAGACAAAGGCAGGGACAGAGACAGACAGACAGACAGACAGACAGATAGAATCTCACACACACACACACACACACACACACACACACACACAGAGAGAGAGAGAGAGAGAGAGAGTCACACACAGCCTCAAGTGGAACTATCACAGAACGCAGAAGGAGGTGGTGGTCATGTGATGTCCAGCCACGCGGAACTGGTCCGGGAAGAAGAAGGACCGCGCCCCCCTCACCGTCCCTCAATGCGGGCCCCGCCGCAGGGGAGAGGGGGCTACCAGACCCGGGTCCCGCCCCCTCCCCACCAGAGTACCCCACAGGCGAGCACCTCTCCTCCCCTGAACTGGACGAGTAGCTGCCTTGTAGAGAGCTGGGAGACAGGGAGCCCTGGCTGGTCACCTGGTAAAACTTGCCCGCCAGGGCAGACTGGTAGCCGCTGGCCACACTGGATCCCTGACCCTCCACAGACCCGTTCAGGCCGGAAGAGAACCCCTCAGAACTCATGGCCCCCATCGTCGTAGAAACGCCGCCGCCGACGCCGTGAAGATGGGGATAGCCGGCTTTGAGAGGGGTGTAACAACGTCCTGAACCCATGACCTGATCGGAACCACCACCACTCCGCTCCTCTCGGGAAAGCCCGGAAGAACCACCGGAAACGGGTCGACCGAACGTGACGTTGGGGGCGGGCTCGTTGGTAGAGGACCGGAAACCGGAAGTGGAAGAGGAGGCGACGACGGAAATGTCGGGGTTTTTGCGCTTCCTTCCGCCCCGGCCCCGGCGCCGACCCCGCCTATCTCCGATGCCGGCGGCGGTCTTGATCGGCTGGATGGTGGCGCCCGTGGACTTGAGGGTGGCGGAGAGGGCGGAGATGTAGTGGATGGCCAGGCGAAGGGTGGCGATCTTGGACAGCTTCTGATGTTCGGACAGGTTGGACTTGGGCACCACCTGGAAAAACAAAAAAGGGGAAGTCTTTGTTGAGTTAAAGGGAATGGAATTCTTTGTGGGTTAGAATCAATTTCTTCGAGACGTGTGTGTGTGTGTGTGTGTGTGTGTGTGTGTGTGTGTGTGTGTGTGTGTGTGTGTTGATTAGATTGAGGCCTTGTTCTATGACTGAGGCGTCTACGGTATGGATTTTCTTCCGCGCGAAAAAGAACTCATGACAGCCAAAAAAGTTCCTTGCAAAAATTGTTTTAGGGATACATATGAATACACACATGTGTTCGTCCGTATTTTTGAGATGTTAGTATCTCTCGCTCTCCCTCTCATATATATATATATATATATATATATATATATATATATATATATATATATATATATATATCAGTGTACACTGAAAACTAAAAGATGGTGAAATACTGTTTCCATCTGATACGATTTTCCACACGTAATGATTTAGCCAGAGGACCAAATCACGACTGAGGGGGTTCGCCCAGTGGTTAGTGGTCACGTTTCACGAAGAGAGAGGAGTTTTTCAGTTTCACTGTTACTGATGTTAATTTCGTTTGCAGGCAAAAAAAAAAAAAAAAAAAAAAATCGCCGTCGCAGTATTTGCGCGATTCTCATTTATTCAGTGATGGCATTCATAGGCAGTAAGTAAACACACCTACTTTATGTGGTGGAAACAAATCGATAGCCAACAGACGCGATAAGCTTACATTGTTCGCGGGAGCAAAAATGCATATCACAGTCTTCGGTGACAACCCTGGAAAAGTTGTGACTTTGTAAACACATTCATGTGCTGAAATAGAAACCACAAATACTAACAACAGACAAAAGAGGCCACAGGAGAGATAGAGAGTCTGACTTGGAAGCAAGAGTCTTTGGCTGGGTTGCATAAGCGAACTTAGCAGCGCTAGCTAAGTTTGCTTATCGTTAAAAAGTGCTGCTAACTCCACGGTAAGTCCACACACTTAGGAACGTTCTTAACTCAAAGCAAAACTTAGTGATCTAAAGATCGCCTATTGCAACCCTGCCCTAGATTTTTTTTTTTTTTTTTTCGGGTGGGGGTGTCGAGGGGGGCGGGGAGGGGTTACCAGCCACCACAGCGCCTCCTTCCCCCATCTGCCCCGACAGATGTTGAATGATGGTCTGGGTACCTGACTTTCGGATGAGGAAAAGGTAAAGGGAGAGAGGGAGGGAGGGTTCACTTTACGCAACTGAGGACCCGTCATTTCAACCCCCCCCCCCCACCCCCTTCTCTCAAACCCTAAAGCAGTCAGTCCTTGAGAGATACTAGTAAATGCATGCTGGCCTTCGTGACCGAGTGTATAAGGCGAGTTTCTGAGCTCTATTTGAAATCCGGCGTATGTGAAGAACAAGAAAAAGTAAAGAAAACCAACTAACCAACCAACCAACCAACCAAACAACAAAAACCTAGATAAACGAGAGTTGATGGGGATGAATATTTATCTATTCTATTTCTGCTTTTCGCTCATCACAAAAGATTCATCTTTTTAAAAACCTGTCTATAAGTACTCTCAGCTTCCTTTTCTCCAACACCACCCATGTCAGCTCACTTTGGATGTATGTAGAGTGGGAAAGGGAGAGTGTGAGTGGGGTGGGGCGGGGGGGGGCGGGGGGGGGGGGGGTTAGAAAGAGTGGTCATGAATGTTTTATGTTACTTCTAATATTTTTCTTTCATGTAAAGCGCCCTGAGCTCTTAGTGAGAAAGGGCGCTATATAAATGTACATTATTATTATTATTATTATTATCAGTTTTCGTTCAGGAAGGTCCGAGTTGAATTAACACACTTGAATAACGTAAGTGCAGAAAATGAACAAACAAATAAACACTACAATAACAGTGGTGCGGAAATTATTGTTCCAAGTATGTGAAGCCACAAAAACAACTAGTAGTAGTAGTAGTAGTAGTAGTTGTTGTAGTAGTAGTAGTAGTAGTATCATCATCATCGTCACTGTTGTTGTTTTGTCGTTGTTGTTGTTGTTTTTTTGTTGCTATGATTGTTACTATTACTACTATTATCATTATCGTCATCTTCATCGTTGTTACATGTGATGTGCTGCTTCTCCTGTTTAAAAGCAAAGCAAAGGGACAATGTAGGTGTGCACTGTCAGCGCGCGTGTGCACGTATTTGTGTGTGTGTGTGTGTGTGTGTGTGTGTGTGTGTGTGTGTGTGTGTGTGTGTGTGTGTGTTTGTCTCTCTTTCTCTTTCTCTCTCACTCTTTCTGTGTGTGTGTGTGTGTGTGTGTGTGTGTGTGTGTGTGTGTGTGTGTGTGTGTGTGTGTGTGTGTGTGTTCTGCGTGCGTATGCGCGTACTTCCTTTGGTTATTTCCCTTTTATTTTGGGACTCTGAGACTACTATTGTGGTAAAGATGTGCTCGATTATCCACGGATCCCCAACATACTAGAAATCCGTGTAGCTTTTATACATGTCATAATCTGGTCACAACAGATCCCTCTGATAAAAATAAGCTGTTCTTTCCAGGCAGAATGCGTCGCTATCATCTTTCCGCTCATCCGCATTGGGACTATAACAATATTTTTGTTTGTTTGTTTGTTTTTTTCTATTCGTTTGTAAATGATTTTTTTTCTTCCCAGAATGAATTTTAGTATATAATTTGCCGGGAGTCAGCTATTTTTGTTAATGAGCCGAGAACCCTTACGTTCATTAAGGGATTCATTAATTAAGTGCAAGATGCATACGGGAAATGCGGTTATTTTTGTCTTATCCACAGGAGTGTCACTTATTGGTTCCGCTCCACGGATGGTCAAATGAGGGTTTGGGGGTCAGGGCTAGGGGTGGAAAAAAAAACACACACAAAAAAACAACAACAACAACATCACCCCCACACACATACCCCCCCCCCCCCCCCTCAAAAAAACAAAACAAAACAAAAATAAACAACAAAACAAAACCGAAAGCAAAAACAAAACAAAAAGGATGAAACAATCTATTCTGTTCTTGTGCGATTCAAACCGGGATTTGGGTCATCTTACTACTGAGGTTGACTTTACTATTCTTCTTCTTCTTCTTCTTCTTCTTCTTCTTCTTCTTCTTCTTATCATCATTATTATTGTTGTTACTGTTTTTTTGTTGGTGTTGTCGTCATCATTATAATTGTTATCATCATCATCATTATTATTATAATGATAATCATTATCATTATCAGTGTTGTTGTTATGCTATAATCATCATTATCATCGTCATCATCATCGCCACATATGCGTCATATGCTTTTCAACTCCAGATTAGAAGAGATTAACATAGCGCCAGGCCCCTTCCAAATTACTGCTAATAATCGTAGAAACGTATGTCTGTACTCGGTAGATTGGGGGCGAAAATAACTAACTATTCGTTTGCTTAGATAACCAACAATCCAGTTCATGTTGTGATAACTGAAACAAAGTAAGTGAGGGGGAGTTGTTGGGGGCACAGAGAGAGAAGGGGAGAGAGAGAGGGGGAGAGAGAGGGGAGAGAGAGGAGAGAGAGAGGGAGAGAGAGAGGGGAGAGAGAGAGAGAGAGAGAGAGAGAGAGAGGCAGTGAGGTATCCCAACAATTGCGTAAATATAAATTAAGTAGTTGCCATGCATGAAGAAACATGAACAATAACACTTCTCTACTCGCACAGACAGACATCTAACAAGCCGGTACTGTATCTCCATCATAAACAAATGAGATAGAGAGAAAGGGAGAGGAGTGAGTGGAGGTGGGGGGTGGGGGGTGGGCTTGAGATAATAGTCAATCATTCGCCATGATGTACATACCTAAAGTGAATGCAGTCAGCAAGTGAGAAACAAAACAACAGCCGTAATGCCTGTAGCCGTCCATGAATATGCGAAAACATCAGTACAAAATTGAAAAACAAAACAAAGCAAACAAAAATAAACAGGAAAACAACAACAACAACAAAACAATACATACGAAAAGAGAACAAATAAACACATCACCATACCAACAACAACAAAACAATACATACGAAAAGAGAACAAATAAACACATCACCATACATAAACTTTTTTTTTTTTTTCAAAATCTCAATTAAAAGACAGTTGATCAAGTCCAAACAGTAGTCACTTTTTCTTTTCCAGTTGTTAGAGGTGGAAACAGAGAGAGAGAGAGAGGTGTACACAAAAAGACAGACAGAACAGCGGTCAATGGAAACGGAGCCTGGTACGAGCGGAAACCCGACCCGAGAAGGCAGCTAAGCCTCTAAAACAGCCGGAAAAGGGATCTTACCTGTCGCAGCTCATCAAACGCATCGTTCAGCATGTGCATGCGCGTGCGTTCACGCTCTGTCGCCCCGATGCGCGTGGGGTCGGGCATCCTCGTCTTGCCTCCGCACTTGCCCACCGTTCTGCCTTGCTGGGCTCGATCCCCGTGTCCCCCGGAACCCGCCATCACCACCCCCATCAGGCCCTCGCTGTCCCCTCCGCCTCCACCCTCCTGGGAGCAAAACGGGGAGGGGTCTAAGCCTGAGGTGGACGATGTCATCGCTGGTGGGTAGTAGTGAGAGTTGGGAGGCTGGTGATGCGGCGGGTGGTGGTTGTTGTGGTGGTGGTGGTGCTGCTGCTGATGATGATGCTGAGGAGGAGGGTGGTGGTGTTGGTGAATGTGGTGCTGGTGGTGGTCGCTGAAGAAAGGAGAGTTGCCCTGGACGTCCGAAGCCTCGTGGAGATTCTGGTGGAAGAAGGCGGCGTCGCTGACTTTGGGCTGAGGCAGTGCTGTGGGAGAGCTGTGCGGTGCGGCGCTGACCTCCGATCTGACGAAAAAGCGGTGATTGCTGGACCAGGTGTCACACAGCTCTGTTGTAGTTGGCGTGCCAGCAGAACTGGGGTGGAGGTGGTGTTGGGTCGCCGGCACGGGGTACGGGTGGCCGGGGTAAGATGGGTCTTCCGGGTATGGGTGACACGGGTACTGGCTATCGTTGGTGCTGTAGTGGGTGGGGTGGTGGGGGTGGAGTAGCGGGGAGGAGCCTTCTGGAGTGTAGTCATGGTGGACCGAGCCACCGCCTGTGTTGATGATCATCTTCACCACTTTTTGTTCCTGAATGCCGCGCGTGTGCGTGTGTGTGTGTGTGTGTTTTAGGTGTGTTTGTGTGATTGTTTGTTTGTTTATTTGTGTGTGTGTGTGTGTGTGTGTGTGTGTGTGTGTGTGTGTGTGTGTGTGTGTGTGTTCGCTTGTAGTCACTTTAAACTCCCGGCCGGATAACTGTTCTCCAGGACGAACTGAAGCAAGAAATCGCCGAACTTTTTTTTTCCCTCAACGATTATGTTTCTGATTATTTAAGTGGCAAAAATGTAGTACACACGCATACACCCACGAAATCAACTCCTTTTGAAAACTGTCTGTCGCCGAGTAAAAAACACACCCACTTTTTCTCCTTTTTTGTTTTGTTTTGTTTTTTTGTTTGTTGATGTGACGAGCACTGGTTTTAAAATATCAATTATTCATTCCTTCACACAAACAGGCCGTAGTTCATATGCAAGTCAGTCAATCAACAAAACAAGTCTCTCGCCGGGGTAAGGTTCCGTCACCACTCAGCAGTACCCACCCAGTGACCTGTGGCACGCAGACAAACAGATTGGCACTTCAGTCAAACCCAGCAGCTTCAGAAAAGCTCGATCCTGTCACACCCCCACCGACCTCAAAATCTGAATCGGGGCACTACTGAGCGACTCCCAGCTATAAACCGGCCCCCTCAAGTCAGTCCCTTCTTCCAGCCTCTTCAGTAGCCACCCTCCCTACCGTCCTCCTCCCCCTTCCGCACACACCCCCCTGTTCAAGACAAGCAAGCAGACAGCCCGGGATGCCAGCAGACTCCGCCCCTTCTCCCTGCCACTCAGTGCCAGACCAGCAGGCACGCGCTGTGCCGGCGGACCTGAGGAGCTGGACCATCGCCTTGGCTGGAGAGCACGTGCAATGGCGCGCGTGCACCGAGTACACGGAGGAGTGTGTTGATTGGTGGCGGGGAGTGAAGGGCGACACCCCGCGGGCTGCTCGTGATATACGTGTTAGCGTGGCCAACGAACGATGGCAGCATGCATGCTTAGGCAGCCACCGTTTCCAAACAACGGGTGTGAAAGTGGGAAGTTGGCACAAAATCGCCACGCCGTTCGCCCCTCTGCTCGATCCGTTAGGCATGCATTGCGTACTTTTTGAAGGCACGTTTGATATCGATATTTCAAAAAAGCTTTTGGCGAGGTTTTCTTAACCTCCCCTCCCACCCTCCACCCATTCCCCCCCCCCCACCCCCCCACCCCCACCCGCCTCCCCGCCCCCTCAACTTTTTTTTTTTTTAACGTGAAAGATTAAAAAAAAAAAAAAAAAAAAGTGCGCGTGTCGTTAAAAGCCTTTTATCACATCATTCCCTTTCCCCAAAGTTTGGAGTCTAGAGTTTTTTGTATATATATATATATGTGTGTGTGTGTGTGTGTGTGTGTGTGTGTGTGTGTGTGTGTGTGTGTGTGTGTGTGTGTGTGCTGAAGTGGCGGCGAGAAGCGGGCATGAAGGAAGGAACGGGAAGACATTTGGGCCTCCTCCTTCTTCTGAAAATAAAACAGCAGAAGAGACAACACAGGTTCCGGCGGTGAGATTCTTCACCGCCCCCCCCCCCCCCACCCCACCCCCACCCCCTCCCCAACCTCCGTCACCCAGCTACATATTCCCATCCTTCCCTCTTCAAATATGATGCTTACGTCCACTGGGTGGAAAAAAACAACAACAACAAAACAATAAAGACGACTGATGCGAAACAACAGTTTGTGGTATTGATATTGATAATTGATGATAGTGATAATAATAACAGCAATAGTAATAATGAGGATGGTGATGATGACAACGATGGTATTATTATCATTATTTATTACCATATCATTATTATCATCACCATTATTATCATTATTACTATTATCGTTTTGTGATTGCTATTACTATTACTACTATCAAAGAAAGATGACTGGTACAAGACAACAGCTTTTTGGTATATTATCATTATCATTATCATCATGTGTGTGTGTGTGTGTGTGTGTGTGTGTGTGTGTGTGTGTGTGTGTGTGTGTGTAATATCTGATGTGGAGTTGATGAATATGGTTATAAACAGATTGATGATGCCCATCGTCCGGCACTGACAATCTAAAAAAATAATAACTTGAAATTTCAAACAGTGTCATGTAAAAAAAAAAAAAAAAAAAATTCTGTTGTCGATCCTGGACATATGTTCGTGTTGAAGAAAAAAAAAGGGCAGGTCATCACAAATATGTTTCGTGTATTTAGCACAAAGTTATTAAATCTGAATATCTATTGTTACATCGTGAGCACGTTCTTCTGTGGATGAGAGTCCGAGCCACACAAAAAGCGCTTATGGACTTAAACTGCTTGGTGATAAGTGTCTGCACTGACTACGATGGCAGTACTGGAACAAAGGTACGATTGAAGTTGCAGATCCTAGAGTGTATCTTGCCCAAAGAAAAAAAAACAAACCCAGCAAACAAAACTTTGGATATTATTTTCAGCCCTGGAATGGCCACTGCGATCGGCTCGGCGTTTCAAGCGATGGTAAACTGAATTTAACTTTGAACTTCGCTTTAGTATAATTCGCTCATCTCCTTTTCTCTCTTCTTCTTCTTCTTCTTCTTCTTCTTCTTCCTCCTTTCTTTTCCTCCTTCTCTCTTTCATGATCGTCCTAAACTTTCTTGTCTTCTCTTCAATCTTTGAAAAGTCTTTTCTTTGACAGCAAGCATGGAAGAGTTGTTTATCTGCACCTTCTTTTCTCTCTTTATTTCTAATCTCTTTCTGTACAAGGAGTAGCAGCAGCAGTAGTAGTAGGAGTAGTAGCAGCAGCAGCAGCAGCAGTAGTAGTAGTAGCAGCAGCAGTAGCAGTAGTAGTAGTAGCAGCAGCAACAGCAAAAGCGCAACAGTAGTAGTATTGTATGGTATAGTACTGCATTGTATTGTATTGTATTCCTCTTTTTGTCACAACAGATTTCTCCATGTCAGTAGTCGTAGTAGTAGTCGTCGGCGGCGTCTTAGTAGTAATAGAAGTAGTAGCAGCAGCAGCAGTAGTAGTAGTAGTATTTTCAAATGTATCTTTTTAAAGTATTTCTATGATTACGCAAGAGTTATTCACCTGCTCTTGTTTACATCCATGATGAAGTGTTATCGGGATAATGGTAATAACAAAAACAATGTTGATAATGATATTTATAATTATTGTTATTATTATTATTACAACACGCAGTACTATTTTCGAGGAGTAACGGATTTCTCACAATTCAAATAATAGTTTTCGGTCATCCTAATAAGAATTTACATTGGATCTTGTATCCAACATGCCGTGCTGAAATATTTCCAACCATGGTTTTTGTTTGTTGTTGTTGTTTTGTTGTTGGTGTTGTTTTTTTGTTTTATGTTGTTGTTGTTTTAACTTTTTTTTCTTTCTTTTTTTGTACACCTGTCAATCCGGGCATGAACAATTCCATCGGAAATGATAATGCAGATAGGTATTGACATCGTCCTCAGACTTTTTTTTAAATTTTTTTTTTTTTAGACAGATAGACACACGAGACAGGTGAAGAACAATACAATAGCTCCAATACTTGCCAAAGAAAAAATCGAAATGAATATAAGAACGTGCTTTCATTTCCGCGAGAAGACTTACATAAAAGGAGAGAAAGAAACAAATGAATGAAAGAAGAAAAAAACACAAAAAAAGAAAAACAGAAAGAAATCGTCAAAGAAAAAAGCACAGAAAAAAGAAACACAAGAAAAGACCAACAGGTTGAAAAGCACTGGTCATTTCCCCACCACCACCCTTTTCTTTTTCTTCCTTATCTCCCTTGGCCCCCTCCCTCATCCCCCCTCCCCTCCCTTCTCTTCTCCCATCCTATTTCTTCTCCTCCCCTTAAGCACACCTCCGTGATCCAAAGTTAACTTAATTTTCCACTCGGCGGCAATCAGGGGCGAGAACTCTTAGCGTATTTTGACACGCTCCGCAAGATGGGCGCAGATAATTGTGGTATGAGATTTTCTTTCAATTGGCTCCAGGAATTGGAACGCCCCCTTCCGGGAATCTTGGTGCTTTCTTTTCTTTTCTCTTACTGAGATGGTCGGGGTGATAGTGTTGTCTTTCAGACAGAGGTGAATGAGTTCGAACCCACCCATCCTCTTCTTGTCTAGCTCTTCTCTCGTCTCTTTGTCTGACTGCCTGGCGGTCTGTCTGTGTACGTTTGTCTGTCTGTCCGTCCGTCCGTCTGTCCGTGTACACACACACACACACACACACACACACACACACACACACACACACACACACACACACACACACACACACACACACACACACACACACACAGAGGGAGATGAATCTAAAATGTTTTTTGCCAGACTTCACCAAAAGTTCTTTTGAATGTGTTATTAACAATTCCAGTATGTTATTTGTTGTTGCAGAAGGTTTGCTGCGTTGTCCAATAGGACATTTGTAAAAGTTGTTTGATGTTGGCGTTTATAACATTTCCATTTTCCCTAGTGTTGTCTCTCCCTATTCACCCTCCACACATACACACACTTTTACCCCCCACACCCTCTCCCACAACCCGTACCCCCAGGTTTTTTGTTTTTTGTTTTTTTTGGTGTGTTTTTTTGTGTCTAATATCACTTCAAGTGGAAAGACGTTAAACTGAAGACGACACAGAGGGAGAGAGAGAGTCTTTCAATTTGCTTTTGTTACTTTGTCGATCTGATCCAATTTGTCTATCTTTTATTGGTTCATAATAAGAAGATAACGAAATAAGGAAGACCACTGAGATGGAACTTAGAAATCGTTTCAAAACTCTTGAAGAACATAAAGATTCAAGTCTTATCAACTTCACTGAGGACATCAGAGAAATAGCAGAAAGTTCCACCGACTTCATAAAGAACAGTAAAGAAGACTGAATGAAAAAGGACATGGAATAAGATTCCAAACAGGAGAGAAGACCAGCCGGAAACTGGACTGAAAAAAAGAGGCTGAATACGCTTGAAGACTAAATACTCCGATTAGGTCTAAGAAGCGAAGGAGATGGCCAAAAATGACAAGGTTTACATTGAAGGTCTCACAGACGAAACAGAACAGCCAGCAAAATAAGCAAGATCTGAAAAGAATGAAAAGAATTACAACAGCCCAAACTGCAGAGATACACCTACAATGACTATACAGTGAAAGATGAAACAGTGAACATGATGTCGAATATACAGAGATCCTGAAGTAGATGGAAGGAACATTTTCAGCTCAGTCTGAATCGACTAGAACCCAACGAAATTGGAAACATGAAAGAGGAAGAGCAAGATATGGGCACTTCTTCTTTTTCGTTTGTGGGCTGCAACTCCCACGTTCACTCGTATGAACACGGTCGGGCTTTTACGTGTATGACCGTTTTGACCACGCAATGTAGGCAGTCATACTCCGTTTTCGGGGGTGTGCATGCTGGGAATGTTCTTGTTTCCATTACCCACTGAATGCTGACATGGATAACAGGATCTTTAACATGCGTATTTGATCTTCTGCTTGCGTATACACACGAATGGGGTTCAGGCACAAGCAGGTCTGCACATATGTTGACCTGGGAGATCGGAAAAATCTCCACCCTTTCCCCACCAGGCGCCGTTACCGAGATTCGAACCCAGGACCCTCAGATTGAAAGTCCCACGCTTTAACCACTCAGCTATTGCGCCCGTCATATGAGTACTGATTAACGGGGATCCTACCTCAGTCGAGAACGTTCAGGATGCCGTCAAAGTCATGGACAGTGATAAAACAACAGGAGATTATGGGTCAGTGCAGAGCTGAAAGCAGAAGAAAATGAGGAACCAAGACTTCTGACACAGATTTTTCAACATATATGGGAAACAGATAATTTTGAGGACTTGGATGGTAGGCCTGATTGAGAAATTGCCAAAGAAAGACACTTCACAGACTGAAACAACTGGAGAGGAGTAACACAGCTCTCGATGACGAGCAAAGCTTTCAATGAGACCATATAAGCACGCCGAACAGCTGCCCTTGAAAACCAAATGTGAAAAGAACAAACTGGATCAGGCAAAGGGGAATCATGCAGCGGTGACATCTTTACCCTGTGACAAATCCTTGAGCAAATCAACGAATCAGTCGATGTCACTTTCATTGAATTTGAAAAGACCTTTGATAGTTGCTTTCCCGGTAAGATTGTCAGCATTGATAGACTCTTATAAACCGACTTTTAGCAACCAGTTATATTTGAAACCCCGAGGGAAAATCCAGTTAGCTTTTAGGCTGAAGTAATACTAGGATGCATGGTATGCAACTTAATTTCTCCCTTTGTGTTGAATGGATCATGTTGTGCAGTCAGGCGAACGACAAAGAACATGGACGCTTTCAAGCATGCTTGATGATCTGGACTTTGTTGACGATATCAGCCTTCCCTCCAATCGCCTCACCGACTCTCAAACCAATACCGAAGAACTTGTCTTTACTGAGGGGGTTGGTGGCGGGCGACGGGCGGGGGTGGGGGTGGGGGGGGGGTTGCTAACTAAGACAGCACAAGACAGACAGCTGCTAAGGTCTCCGGCGGCGTCCTTCTGTGCCACAGGGCACGAAGAAGATTCAGTAAAGGTCACGGTGACACGAATTAATGCACTGTGTCGCCGGAAATAGAAGAACATGGACAAGATTTCTCCGTCTGCTTACTGCGGCCTGGTGCCCCTTGCTGAGTCAGGCCTTTCCTCCCCTTCCTGTCTGACCCCGGTGCCCGAGCGTCAAAGTGCGTCACTCGGGGGGCACGCGATCGTGGCAATCGACGGATGTGGACGCCCCCTGGCGACGGCTTAGGCAAGGCAGTGCAGGGGCGGTCATGCAAGTGTAGGGGGATTAACTCCAGACAGGGAGATAATTGAGTTTGTCGTGAGGTTCAGGCCATGAGATCCAGGGGCTACACGCCCTTCTCTCGCCCTCCCACTGCCGCTGACTCTTAGTAAAGGGAAAGAGGCAGCGGGTGTTTTGGAAAGGCATTTTTCTGTTCAAGTTTTTCCCATTGTGGGGGATTTCGAAATTCACTTTCACTCTTCTGCGTTTCCCACGTTGCTGCCGACTGAACCAACGGGGTTTTATCTATACGTTCACTCACCAGCGTTTAGACGTTTATGTCGAACTCATTACCACTCCAGTCAAGTCATTTTCCATTAGATCGATCAGTTAATCAATCAAGCAATTAATCAATCATTCGTTCAATTAGCCATTCAGTTGATTCATCAACGGTCGAGTTAATTGTATTTAATCAGTCATTTAATAAATCAAGCAACTAATCAGTTAGTCAATCGATCAGCCATTCAACGAATCCATCGACCAATTAATGAAAACAAGTCGAATGTAAAAATACCGAAAAAAAAGGTGAATTCATGAAGCATCGGTTCTCTGATGGTAGTGGGTTTTCTTGTTTTTTTGCCAAGACAATGTCAGTTTCAAGTGTATAAATTTCTAGCGAATTTTTTCAATGTTGGCAAGCATGTTGGCTTTGACACTGTCAAGTGCTATCTTCGTTTTCTTCCACTGCATGCCACGACCCCCCCCCCCTCCCCCCCCATCTCTCCATCTCTCTCTCTCCCCTCTCTCTCTCCCTCTCTCTCTCTCTCCCCTCTCCCCCCACCCTCCTCTCTCTCTCTCTCTCTTCAAATGATTCCAGTCAATACCAGGCAAACTCACAGCCGTGAATACTCGATCATTTCAATTGTGGCACTATTGTTTTACCGTCTTTGGATTAAAAATTGAGCGATTTGCACATCTTCACCTCTTGTCCTGGTATCCTTTTTTTCTTTTTTCTTTTTCTTTTCCTTTTTTTTTTTTCTTTTTCCCGGCGTCCATGTAAATTCATCCCCATTTCTCTTTTCCCCTTGTTTATCTGTCAACATGACGTGCACACGAACTGAAAACACAAAAGCCTGAACGGCCTTGAGAAGTGTTCATGCTGAATCAACAGGGCTCTTAATTCCCAGTGCCTGCCATGTCAGCATTGACGGGGAGGAGGGTTGGGGGGGAACCGACTGGTGTTGTTTTATGCAGTGTTATCTTTTAATCACAAAAGATTTTATCTGTCAGAAGAAATTTTAGCTGCATTTTCCCCAAGATATGGGAGTCACAGCAATGCAGCCTTGCTCTTTTCTTTCGTTTTTTTTTTCTTTTTTTTTTCATGCCTGCACTTATGTTTGTTTACCTACGAAATTGATTGTGTGTGTGTGTGTGTGTGTGTGTGTGTGTGTGTGTGTGTGCGTGCGTGCGTGCGTGCACGTTTGTGTATGTGTGTGTGCGTGTGTGCGTGCGTGCGTGTGTGTGTGCGTGTGTGTGACAGAAAGAGAGAGAGAGAACAGATTCTTGTCAGGGAACCTTTCCTTGTCGTTGTAATGTCTTTAACATGCGCCATGTGCCATGTAAATCAAATTAACGCTGCTCACAGGGCCACTCGTTTTATCGACGGTCCTTTCCGAAAGAGTAGCCTCCAGACCATCACTGTAAGTCACGTGGAGCAGGGTAGGAATAAACACGTCAGTCCGTGAGGAAAATGAGCTCGGTACACCCGCTTCCTAGTCGGGTACTCAGTCCACCCGGGCAGCTCGCTTTGACGTCAGGCGAACAAAGAACAGACTGGGTGAATCTTCACTTGCATCTTGCATGGTACACGAAAGCCTCTGTCTGAAGTGTTGACCATGAGCAGGATCTTTGTTAACGCCCAATACTAGTTCATGTTTATCTCTCTCATGTCATGTTTATGGGCGACATACGGATCTGCCATACAAGCGTGACTTCAATGCAAAACTACGCTTCCGCTTTCTCTGGGAAAGAGATTGTCGTTTTATTTTGGATACAGTAGAGTTCACGCAACGACAGAGAATCATATGTTTACAGGCAACGGGTTAATTATGGCAGAAAATTAGCTTTAAAAATAAAACGTTTTACACACAGAGAGAGAAAGAGAGAGAGAGAGAGAGAGAGTGTGTGTGTGTGTGTGTGTATGTGTGCGCGCGCGTGTTGTGTGTGTGTATGTGTGTGTGTGTGTGTGCGTGTGTGTGTATATTTGTGTATATGTGTGTGTGTGCGTGTGTGTGTGTGTGTGTGTGTTTGTGTGTGTGTGTGTGTGTGTGTGTGTGTGTGTGTGTGCACGTGCGTGCGTGCGTGCATGCGTGCATGTGTAGCTAGCAGGGAAGTTCGATTGCCACAACAGACCGGACTTCAAGTATTATTCACCGACCTTTACGGAGGGGATGTAAGTGAAGGAATATTGGAATGTTGAAAAGGAAACGAGGAAAGTGGAGGCGAAATGAAAGAGGAACTGGGCTTATACAGAGAAGGAATGCAACGAACAAACCCTATTGACGAACAACACAGTCTTCGTCGGCGAACTACTGAAATACTACTGGTTACCATATACGTTTAACTTATTACTGCTCATTCTGATTAACTATTTTACATAGCAATCAAGAAATAATTACCACCGAATAAAGCGAATGTCTAAAGTATCCTTTTCATTCAATTGTATGACAACTATCACTTACTCTGATTATTTTGATTCTTATTTCGATATCTTCTAAAAATGTGTATAAATGTTAAACCACTGTATATGCATTAGCATTCTATATTGTATGTCTTTTTTTAATCAGTGACAAATGCACTGGTTATCTATATTGCTTAAATGATTATAAACCCATTCAAGTGCATCACATTAATTTTTTTAATTCCAACTAAACTGCATTGTCCTAAAATGGCAAATAAGGAAATGGCAATAGTACTAAACACTTTTGATTCCACTTCTGAAAACGAAATTGTATTTATATTAAAGACCGCTACAGAGTATTTTACCAACACTATTAAGAACGTACACAGGTTTATTGTGGACGATGTGGGTCAGTCTTTGGTATTTCAATGTTAACAAAGAACTGACGAAAATATAAGGATTAGTTCTGGCAAGAAGACTCAAGAACTCGCTGCAGGGAAAATAATACAGAGCTGTATACTGGCCTGCATTGATGTGACAAAAGCGCAACAAGTTCACATAAACATGATTTTGCTTGCGCAGCACCAATATCTTCATGCTGCTCACAACTTGCCCACAATCAAGCATAAACTGATCATCCGATCGAAGCGAAACATACTGGCGCATACTCTGTCTATCTGTCTGTCTGTCTGTTCTTCTCTCTCTATCTGTCTCTCTCTCTTTCTCTCTTGTCACATGGGCTGTTAAGCTAATGACAGTAACGGGTCAAAAATCTCTCTCTCTCTCTCTCTCTCTCTCTCTCTCTCTCGCTCTCTCTCTCTCTCTCTCTCTCTCTCTCTCTCTCTCTCTCTCTCGCTCTCTGTTTCTTTTCAGAAGCCCATCTTTGTCCAGACTTTCTTCCATCTTAGCCAGTGAAAATTCTGAAACAATCTTGAAACTGTTCGATGTATGTCTGTAAAGCACTAACTTTGAGGAAAAAATGCCTGAATGATATGTAAATGAACACAGTCACGTTGCATGCTACATTTTGCTGTGACTCCTGTTGTTATGGGCCAGAGGCCTGACAATTAGAACACTTTTTGACTTTTGACTTTGACTTCTCTCGGTTTCTTTAAATTAATGGTTTGTCTCATCTGTCAGTCTCTCTCTGTGTCTGTCTGTCAGTCTGTCTGCCGCTTTCATTCTTCCATATCTTCTTCACTCTGTACTCGTCCACCGCCTTGCCTCCCCCCTCCCCTCCCTCTTCATCTGTCGTCCCTGTTGTTCAAGGGTACGGCACAAAAGACTTAACTAAATATTGATTGAAAGGATAGATGAGAATTCCCACGCACAGGCCAGGAACATATAGAGGCCAGTCACAAATGGGGTTTTTCTATTGTTTTATTTACAATAGTTATAAGAACATAAAAAGAGAAAACTAAGAAGAGAAGACTAAGAGAAGAACTAAAAGAAGAAGACAGTGCAGCGATACGTAGCGAGGTGTTAGCCGTTGTGAGAACACACACGACACACTGCCCGCGACGCAGCAAGAGAGAGAGAGAGAGCAGGCTCTGGTCAGATGACTGACCAGGTATGAAATGACCACTCATCCCTCACTGTGCCAGTTTATGCAAGTTTAGCGGACCGCAAAGGCCGTCACGTGTGCTGCAAGCAGATCGTCACTAATCACGGAAAATCCGATGACAACTGTGTTTGTTTAAAGGTGTTCAGTGACAGATTTCTAAATGATTCCTGAACCGATTTACGTCGGATAAGTTGCAAAAGAAAGAGCTCAACGCCTACTTTATAATGATTATAAAATGAAGTGTTTATTATTTAAGATGAATTTATAAACTTAATTTAAGTCACCTGAACAGGGTCAGTTTTAACGAGCTCGTCGCTGAAAATTACAAACTGTGTTAAATCAGTTTAACGTAGGCAAACATAAATGGAATAGACTTACAGATGGAATCGCGACGATTCTGCCAGTATATAATACTTGCAGTTTACTGATCTGATAAAAGAGCTATTAATTAAATACTTGGGAGCAGAAACACAGATTCCAGTTTTCTTTGCCTAAAGGGCTGGATGCTAACAAGCACACTATGTATATTCTATTACCCTTTTGAACTA
>NC_134876.1:77594334-77596834 GCF_041734735.1 Babylonia areolata | reverse complement strand
TTTTTACCCCGCCACGTAAGCAGCCAGACTCTGTTTTCGGGTGTGTTTTCGTAATAAACAGTAGGATACCATATTTCCAGATGTTCACAGAAACTCAACATTAAAAAAAAACAAAAAATAAATAATAAAGTTGATATTTTCCTACCCTTCACAACAGTATTGTTCTCGTGGTGTCAGTGTCAAGTTAGATTGTCCCCCTTCCCCTCACTTTCCGTCGGCCAAAATCGTTTCCAAATGTGGGTGTCATCGTTGATCCCAAATGTTTTTACATACTTCTGGGTATCTCCAATTACGAATACTGTCCAGAATATCATATATTAGTTCAGATCCATTGTTTTTTTCTGCTTCTCTTCGCTGACTTGTTGAATTTGTCACCCCCTTTTTTTGCGAACGTGTGTGTGTGTGTGTGTGTGTGTGTGTGGGTGGGTGGGTGGGTGTCCTATGTTTCATCATTTTACCAGTTCTTTCAATAGTTATTTTTCACCCATTCTTTCATCAAGTTATTTATTATTTATGTGTTTATTTATTCATTAATATTTATTTATTTGTGTACACCTCGGAGGGGGCGGAGGGGAGGGGATGCAGGGACACAATTCAGATCGGAGCAATAGACAGACAGACAGACAGACAGACAGATAGATAGAGACAGGTCGACAAACCTTGAAAAAGGCAGTTTCAGTTCAGTTTCAGTAGCTCAAGGAGGCGTCACTGCGTTCGGACAAATCCATATACGCTACACCACATCTACCAAGCAGATGCCTGACCAGCAGCGTAACCCAACGCGCTTAGTCAGGCCTTGAGAAAAAAAAAGTTTTTTTAAGTAAAAAAAAAATAAAAAAATAAAAAATATTTTTTTTAAAAAGGGGTGAATAAATAATAGATAAATACATTAAAATTTTTTTTACTACAACCACTACTAATAATATGTATAAGGCGCAAAAACGTGATGAAGTCAACTGTAAGCGTACATAAATAAATAAATAAATAAATAATAATTATAATATAAAAAAGTAGTAGTAGTAATAATAATAATAATAAATTTAAAAAAAGACAACAATGATGATAAATAAGCAAATAAATGTAAAACATGGAGACACACATTCACACATACACCCACATATGCATACCAGATATGCACCAAACATGCAGTTTCACAGATATGAAAGCACAGTCAAATACACATAAACGTACATGAGCCCCAACACACACACACACACACACATACACATTACCCTGCACCTCCTCTACCCCCCTCCTCCACACACTCATTTCTAGGCTACGTATCGCAGCTTCCACGGCACACACACACACACACACAGACACAGATGAACACTTACTTTTACAAGCACACACACATACGCCCATAACCCCCACCCCAACCCCACACACATATATACAAAGATATATATATATATATATATATATATATATATATATATATATATACATACACCCGCACGTTCCAATATTCCGTTGCTCCCACAGTGTAGGCATGCATACACACACATACCTCATCCTCTACCCCCCTCCTCCCCGCACCGCACCCCCTCACACACACACACACACACACACACACACACACACACACATACGCACGTGCACAGAACTCTCCTGACACTTGTGTACACTTACACCTTCGCGCATGCACAAACGCATTCAAACACACAGACCCACACATACACACAAACACACACATACACACACGCACAGAGGCTGCCACTGATTGGCCGCAAGAGGGATGGGAAAAGATCTCTGATGCTAAGAACGTGGCGTCTAGTGTGTTGCTCAGTCTACTGTATTTGGAAAAGCCCACAGAGACTGTTCCGTTTTGAAGAAATTTGCGCAATGTTGGTTTGGAAATGATGCCGATGTTTGTTTGATTTGCAAAGCATCGTGCTCTACTTTTTATGCTAGACGTAGGCCGCTCCCTCTCTCTGCTTTTATTTCTTTGAGGCGATCGATGGTTTGATGGCCTTGTACCTGTTCTTTTTGATATTCTTTGACTTATCTGAGGATTTCCGATTTTCCTAGATGTAGGCCGCTCGTTGTTGTTGCGTTACCAGGAAGTCTGTCAGCTCGCTCATTTCCCTTAACACCTGCATGTCCCGGGCAGTATGACCATGTGAGTTTTTTAATCTGAAAGTTGCGCATTGCCTTATAGCACTTTGGGCTTCCCATTCCATTTTCAATTTTCTGTATGAGGGTCATTGAGTCGGTTAGAATCATGGCATGTTGGTTTCCGGGCATATGGATGGACGAAAGCCACTGGAGGGTATGTGTCACAGCTTCAACTGCCATCGTTAGGCTGGAGGTTGTGACTTTGTAGGCAGCATTCTCTTCCCTAATTGTTTTTCCATTTTGTTTCGCAGGTGTGAGCCATCTGTGTATGTAATGATGCCCTCTTCTTTACTGTTTTCTTCTATGGGTAGCTTCACTTCCGCATCAGTTTTGCCCTCTGGCCATTCCAGACAATGTCTTCCTAGAGTGGGTGAAATGGCTG
>NC_134876.1:77579334-77589334 GCF_041734735.1 Babylonia areolata | reverse complement strand
AGTCCGCTCACCTATCACACGGGACGATTGTTTTCTCAAAACACTGAGCACGGAAGATGACTTAAACGCATGCCCCCCCCAAATTTATTTTCTTCTTGACCTCCCGTCACTCAGAAGACACTGACAAGAATCTTTCCCACCCCATCCCCCTCTACCCCTTCTCATTTCTTGGCTGGTCAGTGGTGACACCTCTGTGTACATTGCTGACAAGATCATAGCGCTCCCCACTGTGCACCAAGTTTAGAACGCGCTGGCTGCTGGCTGGTAAGCGGAGTCAGGGGTTAGTTTTGCCTCCTCTTCGTTTTATCAACCCCGGTAAGTTGCAAAATCGTTCAGAAATGACTTAGTAGTAGTAGTAGTAGTAGAGGCAGTAGTAGATTAGCATTATTATGATTATTATTATCATTGAAGTGAAGGTTTGGATTAGGTTTGTGGTGTAGTATGGTGTAAGTGAGACCATTTTCGATTGTATGTGTGGTATGCTGAACATAACTGTTCCTCGATGACTGTAAAAGATCTCACCAAGATCTACAGTTTTTGCATCCCTTAGGCAATGCGGGATCTCTAATTCTTAATCTCAGTGTTAGGATATTGGATCCCACTGTGTGATGGATGACTCTTTGGTATGTCTGTAGCATCGTATTCAGTGCACTGCCAGATTTCACCTCATCTGAATTTTTTTTTTGAGAGTCGTTGTAGTGATCTTATATCATTCTTTTGTGAGATTCTGTCTGAGATAATGCACGTTTACGTTTCGTTTCGTTTCGTTTCTATCCTTTTCCTTTTTTCGAAGAGGTTGATGTATGTTAGGTGATTCACACCCTTTTACGGGAGTTTTTGTTCGATGTGGCGTTATGTAAACTGCACTTAGGCTTACCACATTTAACCATTTTTTGTCCAGTTGTTAAGGAGATAGCTGTTAGAATTATTGATTGGTGTAAGTATTCATTTCTCCATCTATATATGCACTTTCGTCATTCTTGGAGTGGTGACTAACTGATTACCTGAATTTCAAATCACATTTGATCTCATTTACTTATTTAGATTTTTAAATATCGATATGTAATATGATATAGTTAGTTTGTTAGTTACCTATTTGTCTATTTATTGATATGTTTACTTTTCTGTCTATTTATTCAGTGTTATCTATTCATTTCTTCATCGATATTAGTTAGTAACCTATTTATCTGTTTCTTGATATGTTTACTTTTCTATCTATCTATTCATTCATTGTTATCTATTCATTTCTTCATTATATTAGTTATTTACCTATTTGTCTGTTTATTAATATGTTTACTTTTCTTCTCTCTATATATATTCAATGTATTCTATCCATTCCTTCATCGATTCGTTCATTTGCTTATTTTAGGAAGAGACACATGTCCGGGTAGGGGGTATGGGGGAAGGGATACAACCGAGAGTTTCCTACACCGGTGGTTCAGCAACATCTCTTGTCCAGCCAAGCCAGCAACAGCAAGCAAGACAACCGAGGATGCGTTCAAGCAATCTTCTGCCGTAGTAGTAGTACTGTGTGCTCTAACTTTTCAACCTGAAACTGAAGTCGTTCAGCATGCTCGAGCAGGAATCTGTAGCACTACTTGAGCGGATGTGGAGCACTACGATACAAAATGGCGTAAGGTGGAGCCTAGAAAGAACAGGGCCAATGCCTCGACCACATCACCCTTCACGGAAAAGACCACAGCCATAAACAAGTTGACCTTAAATGGCAGATCGCCAGTAGATCGTTCAACTCACCACTACAGCTTAGAAAGGCGGCGATCGCGTGGTTTCTGGCGTGTCCTCGGGGTTACTTCAGAACGGGAAACTTCTGATTTTTACGCATACATATTTATATTGTTTTGAGGTAAGTGTCAGGAGTGGGTCATGTGCACAACCAGTTTGTTCTGTGTGTTTTTGATCCGTTTTGGCAGCATAGGCCTGTGAACTGGGTCCACTGTGAACGTAAATAAGTTTCAAAAGGGACACAGCGCTCTTTCATGAGTGGATGAGTGATCCCTCTCCCTCTCTCTCTCTCTCTCTCCCTCTGTTGTGTGGGTGGGCGAGTGGGTGTGTGGTTGAAGCGAAACAGCCCATGTGTTGCCAGTTCCGCCAGCGTAGCAATTTTGTTTTTATGTGTCAGTAACAAAAGAATGCTTTCTTCTTCTTCACATGTGCTTGGTATGTAGATACAGCAATTAATTAACTTCCACATGTGTTTTCTGAATGTACTGCGCCATACCGCGGTAATGATAAACTGTGCACTTCAATAGTCTGTTGTGTTCCTCCACATCACATGTTGTTGTGGTTGTTTTTCTTTGAAGCCATCTGGTTTTCACCGTGCAGCTTGAATGAAAACCGCGTGACTGGACTCTTGTGCTTTGGTGGGGAGGAGAAAGGGAAGGGTGCGAGGTGGAGGGGATGTTGAAGGAGGGAGGGAACGGGGGATGGGGGGGGGGGTCGCGTAAGGGGACGCTTGAGTGTGTGTGTGTGTGTGTGTGTGTGTGTGTGTGTGTAGGTAGGTAGGTAGGTAACAGTAAAGTGAGAGCTGTGTTATCAATGGATTCTCCATTGCAATGGGAAATCATTTACAACTTAGTTTTTTGTGAAGGACTATGACTCTCAAACTAGGAGGCAAGATTGCACTGGCTCTTAGTGCTGCAGCCTTGGGGGCTGGTTGACCTTTGGGAACCATCCCTACGCCGACTGTCCTAAAACCCTCTTGGCCGAGAGAGTGGGAATGTAGTGGGCAAGACACTCTCCACTATAACCAAATTCTAGCCCAAATAGTCAGGACAGCAGTTGGCTCCTCTGCTGTTCTGATGGTAGTCGGACACGACTATCATATAGATAGGTAGATAGGTAGGTAGGTATGTGTACACCCTGAGAATAGTATACACATATCTTGCTATGGAAAGACATGTGAAATTTCAAGTCTGTGTACCAAACTGGGTACCCGTCGGAAACACGGTATGTTGGAGGCATTGGCTCTGGGGTGTCTCTCTGTGATAGCATCTTTGGTAGCAAGAGGGAACCAGACTTCATCTGGCCCGGGAGCCTGTCAGTAAGCAAGATGGGGCTGTGACTGCATCGAACAGAGTTTTCCCAGCGGAAAAGGTTGTCCGGGTTATTTTGTTTAATGATAATTATGAGATAGTTTTGGTTGTTGTTTTATTACAATATGCGTAAAGATGTTGTGATATTGATTTTTGAATATTATGCACTCTGGAATTTTGGGTTAAAACGTTTTTGTTTAAATAATAATGGTTTGGTTGAATGGGTTCAGTCAATAATCAGGTGGTGTAGGAATTTCACGAACCACATCCCTAAGATGTCACATGAACAAGGGGGCGAAGACGAGCAGCCAAGGCCCTGACTCTTGAGGAAGAAACATGTAGTGTGGGTGTGCTCGTCAGAAGCCTTCAAGCCACGATTGATATAGCCCTTTTCCTTTCTTTTTGATTGTGTTACTCTTATTTCTTCCAACACCTTTTAGTCGCACTCTTTTAATTGGTTTATTGAACGGAATTAAAATTAAAAAAAATTTTTTTAATATCTGGGATTGGCTCGATTTTATTTTCTCGATGAAAACTTATCTGTCTTTTCCCAGAACCCGACTCACCTTGTGATTGGTAAAATCATTGGGTTTTTTTTCTGTACGATAGGAACAAGGGAAGGCTTATATATGTATGATAATCAGTCATGTCCGACTGTGACTATCAGAACAGCAGAGGAAGCAAACGCTGTCCCAACTATCTGGGCTAGAATTTGATTATGGTGGAGAGTGTTACACCTCCACTCTCTCGGCCAAGAGGGTTTTAGGACAGTCAGCGTCGGGGTGGTTCCCAAAGGCCAACTAGCCCCCAAGGCTGCAGCACTAACAGCCAGTGCAATTTTGCTTCCTAGTTTGAGAGTCATAGACTAGGCTGTAAATGGCTTCCCATTGCAATTGGGAATTACTGATCATACAACTCTCACTTTGCTGTTGGCCGAAATATATGTATGTATGTGTATATATGTATGTCTGACTTCTGTCGGTCGGTCTAAGTATCTGTTTGTCAATCTGTCTGTCTTTTTTCTTATATTTTCTTTTCCTTCTTTTATCTTTTAAAAAAAAATTCATTCGATGCTTCTTCATCTTCATCTTTTCAGCCCTTCTCTTCCCCGCCCCACCTTCCACAGAGTGAAGACCGCCACCACGTTCCTACAAGGCCGGGCACCCACGGTCCCCATTGAAAGAAAACCCTCCAAGCATGGCCTATGGACGTGGATGGAGAACTGATCGCAATCATGAGAGCAGGGCAACGGAAGAACCACAGACTCTGGGACAAAGTCCTCATATTGATGATGAATGACGATGAAGATGACGGTGATGCTGCTATGGAGACAGTTACAGTTTCTTAAGGAGGCGTCACTGCGTTCGGGGGCAAATCCATATACGCTACACCTCATCTGTTAGGCAGACAACTCAACAGCAGCATAACCCAACGCGGTCAGTCATGCTTTGAGTGCATGCATATAATATTATATATATATATATATATATATATATATATATATATGTGTGTGTGTGTGTGTGTGTGTGTGTGTGTGTGTGTGTGTGTGTGTACCTATCAGAGTGGACTTCTTCTACAGAATTTTGTCCAAAGACAAAACTCTCGTTGCCATGGGTTCTTTTTCAGTGCGCCAAGTGCGTGCTGCACACGGGACCTCAGTTTATCGTCTTATCCGAATTACCATACGCTCAGTTTGATTTTCCAGTCAAACTCGGGAGAAAGGGTGAGAGAGAGAGAGAGATTCGAACCTTGACCCTGGATCACGGACCCTCTGCATTGGCAGATGAGCGTCATAACCATTGTGCCACCTTCTTCCTTCCTCTGGAGACAAGGCTGTGTTCTACGCTTCATTTCATAAATTGATGCGCCGGTGGCGACCAGGCCCGAGAGTTACACACACCTGCAGTGCTGGGCAGGAAATTTTAGCAACAACTCCAAAGAGACGCATCTGTGGAGTGGATGATCTTCGACTACGTAGACCTAGTGTTCCAACATGAGCCCATAGCACACTCAATTCTGGGTAGGAGCCGGTCATAGGCCGAAAAAAATCCACCTATGCTGGGACTCGAACCCGTGTTCTCGCAGTCCTTAATCCGCGGCGCTAACCACTTTACCACGGTGGCTAATCTTCCTGTCCTTTTTTTTAAATTTTTATTTTTTTAGTCTTTAAGGTCTTTCCTTATGTTTTTTCTCCCCATTCTCTGTTCTCGCTTTTCCCACAGTGATAATTCCCCGTGTGCAACCAGCGTGTAATTGCAAAAGTTTCAAATGACCAATGTATCCATTTATTGTTTGCGAATATGCGCATGTACGTACGCATGCTTGTGAGTGTGTCTTTGTGTGTCTTTGTCTATCTGTGAGTGTTAGAGTATTTAAAAGAGAGAGATAGACAGACAGAGAGAATCACACACACACACACACACACACACACACACACACACACACACACACATATATATATATATATATATATATATATATATATATATATATATATATATATTATGTGTGTGTATGTATATGTATGCATGTATATATATATATGTATATATATATATCGAGAGAGAGAGAGGGAGAGAGAGAGAACTCAGGAACTCTTCAGGCAGTTTACTGTGAAGCCACCGGTCTGTTCACTAGGGACACGCGGATAAGGGAATGGAAACAAACTAATTAAAACCACCACTGAAAGACAAACAAATAACAAAACAGCAATACAAATGATTACTTTCGTATTGTTGACAGTGCTCATATTACGGAACAGTGCTTAGAGTTTATCTGGTTTCCATTGCATCAACCCAGACATAGCTAAATTTCTTAATTTGCGAAAAAGTCCTCAGTTTACAACATAATCATGTGCCAGACAGTGTTCATGTAAATTCCTGCAATATTTTGATACATGTTTTTCTCGCGGTCACATGTATTTTGAACAAACAGAAAATGTGTTTCGTTTTCTATCATATTACAAAAAGAACATTTCTTTGACACTTCTTTTTGTGTCTCTTGTTCACATTTATATCACATTTCTCTGATCGAAATTGATAACAACAATAATAATAATGTATATTTATATAGCGCCCTTTCTCTCTAAGAGCTCAGAGCACTTTACATGAAAGAAAAAAATATTACAAGTTACAGAAAACATTCATGACCACTCTTTCTCAACACCACCCCCCCCCCACCCCCCCCCACCCCACACACACACACACACACACTCTCTCTCTCTCTCTCTCTCTCTCTCTCTCTCTCTCTCTCTCTCTCTCTCTCTCCTTTTCCCACTCTTCATACATCCAAAGTGAGCTGACATGGGTTGTGTTCGAGAACAAAGAAGCTGAGAGTGCTTATAGATAGGTTTTAAAAAGAAGAATTTTTAGTGATGAGCGAAAAGCAGAAATAGAATCAGATGCACGGATATGATGAGGAAGGTTATTCCAGATGTGAGGAGCAGCAAAGAATAAAGAACGTTCACCTTAGGTTCTTGTATTGACACGAGGAAGTTTCAAAAGGCAACAGTCAGAGGAAGAGCGGAGATTTCTTGCGGGGGTGTAAACACTGATAAGGTCAGAAAGATAAGTAGGTCCTGCGGAGTGGAATGCAGAATAGCAGAGACACGCAACTTTGTATTTAATTCTCGCTTCAATGGGGAGCCAATGTAGGGTGCGGCGGTGAGGAGACATGTGATCAGTACGTGGAATCCTGAGAGTCAGACGGGCAGCATTGTTTTGAAGTTTTTGAGTTCGCTGAAAAATATTATGTGGACAGCCAATGAGAAGAGAATTACAGTAGTCGATTCGTGGCAGCACAAAAGCAGAAAATTAATAAGAGTTTTAGTAGTTTCAACAGAAAGGTACTGACGGATAGAGTTGATGCGACGAAGTTCACAAATGACTATGCGTATCATATTTACTACCTGAGCATGCATGCTGAGGTTTGAGTCAAGAATGACTCCAAGGTTCCTTGCTGATTTAGAAAAATTAACTGTGGCATCAACAACCACAGGAAATGAAGTAGTTGTGGCATTCTTACATAGGAAATAATCATAGCTTTTGTCATCATTTAACTTTAGTTTGTTGAATGTCATCCAAGATTTAATGTCGAGAATACAATTCTGCATTGACAGAATCAGACTATGTACTTGGTTTGGTACTACAGACTTTTGTAGCTGAGTATCACCAGCAAAAGAGTGGTGAAGAACAGAATGGTTAGAAATGACATCAGAAAGAGGAGCAGTGTACAGAACGAACAGAACGGGGCCCAGGACAGAGCCTTGTCGCACACCATAGGAGATCAGAGTTGGATCAGACTTAAAAGTTAATAGAGACAGTCTGGAAGCGGTTGGATAGGTAAGAAGAAAACCAATTCAGAACTGTTGAGTGAATCCAAAAAAAAACATGTTCAAGTCTGGAAAGGAGTATACTGTGGTCTATTGTGTCAAACGCAGCCGACAGATCTAGCAAAGTTAACACAGACAGTTTACCTTCATCAACAGACAGTAACAGGTCATTAACTACTTTCTACAAAGCAATTTCAGTGCTATGGGCAGATCTATATGCTGACTGAAAAGAAGAGAACAGGTTGCTTAATGCTAAATGGTCTGAAAGTTGGGAGAAAACAACTTTTTTCAATAATTTTGGACACAAAAGCAAGGTTGGATACAGGGTGAAAACGTTTGAGGTCATTGTAATCCAGAGTGGCTTTCTTTAGCATGGGCTTAACAAGTGCAGTTATGTATACATCAGGGAAGACACCAGAAATCAAAGAATCATTTATAATTTTTGAAAGTGCAGGCAAAACAACATCGAAACACTCATACAGTAGTGGTGTGGGAAGGGGATCCAGGTCACATGTTTTTGGAGCAGACTTTTTCAACACACTCAGTACATCTGTCTTTGAAACAGGTGTGAAAGCAACAAAAGGAACACCTTGAAATTCTTTTCCCAAATGATGTGACACAACTGACTGAATCCAGTTCTTTCCTGAGGTTAACAATTTTTTAGCAGAAAAAAATCTGAGAAGACACTGGGCATGGGCAGTACTGAAAATGGATAGATAGAAGGAAACAAAGGAGATTTTGTTCTGCCACAAAGTTTATTTGTAATGCGATATAGTTCTTTGCTTGATTTAGCTTCGGAGATCTTGGTGTTGAAAAACAGTGGCTTTGTGCACAAGAAAGGTAACAAAGTTCTTGGCTTTCTGGTAGATTTGTTTTTAGACAGTTAAGCCAGATACCTTCCACTATGCTTCCGCATGTCGCCTCTCTTTCTTCGCTGATAGCAGTTCCTCACCAAGAAACCCAAACCATGGACACACCTTCCTGGACGACACCCTGCAACGAGATGCAGGGGTGTGCTTGTCCAGTGCTGCCTGAAGGGCAATGTTGTACTGGTCAGCTGTACAGTCCAAAAAGCACTCAAGTGTTGATAAGAGAGTTACGAAATTATCGTGGACAGTGAGATATTTCTGCGGTTACAGCAATGATTTAAGTGTGTGTGTGTGTGTGTGTGTGTGTGTGTGAGGGAGAGAGAGAGAGGGATATAATAAGTCATGAATTTTAATGCAAGCTCAACGACCTCTATAAGTTTTGGATGCACGTGTATCAGTATCAGTAGCTCAAGGAGGCATCACTGCGTTCGGACAAATCCATATACGCTACACCGCATCCGCCAAGCAGATGCCTGACCAACGCGCTTAGCCAGGCCTTGAGAAAAAAATAAAATACACAGAGAGAGAGAGAGAGAGAGAGAGAGCAGGAAGAACAAACACAAGAAATACAACAGCAAGCAGAGAGAAGGAAAGAGAGACACAGAGAGAGAGAGAGACAGAGACAGAGACAGAGAGAGAGAATAAAGCAGGAAGAAAATAAAACAACCACAGAACATAAAACAGCATGCAGAAAGAAGGGAAGAGAGACAGACAGACAGACCGAGAATAAAGCAGGAAGAATAAAACAAGCAGAAAGAAGGGAAGAGAGAGAGAGGGAGACAGACAGACAGACGGACAGCGTGTTTGCGCGTGTGCACGCATGTATGAGTGTGCACAAGTTCGCAGAACGTAGTGCATTTTCACTCTCATTTTATTTCAAATACTAGTTTTCTATATACGTCTATGTTTATTTAGTTTTTTTCTTTGTATCTTTTTACCTATTTTTCTACTTGGTTGTATTTTATTTTCATTCGTTTTTGCTTATAGTTTTTAAAATTTGTTTCGTTTCATTTTGTTCACATATATCAAACTCACACACTTGTGCGCGTGCGCACACGGATATACTCGCGTCAGTTTTAACGGAATGTATAAGTGTAAGCACTCTTTGTCTCTGTCTCTATGTGTATCTGTCTGTCTCTCTGTCTGTCTGTATCTCTCTCTCTCTCTCTCTCTCTCTCTCTCTCTCTCTCTCACGCGCTCGCGCGTATGCATATTCACATACACGAGTCAGTCTTAGCTAGCGGGGTATATAAGTGAAGGCACTGTTTCTCTCTGTCTCTCCGTCTCTGTCTATGTCTGTCAGTTTTGTCTGTCACTGTTGCTCAACCTCACTCACCCTATTTCTGACGTCACGGCGAGGTAGGTTAACTCGTGTGGAGTGATGGCCTAGAGGTAACGCGTCCGCCTGGGAAGCGAGAGAATCTGAGCGCGCTGGTTCGAATCACACCGGCAGTCGCCAGTATTTTCTCCCACTCCACTAGGCCTTGAGTGTTGGTCTGGACGCTAGTCATTCGGATGAGACGATAAACCGAGGTCCTGTGTACAGCATGTATTTGTATTTGTATTTCTTTTTATCACAACAGATTTCTCTCAGGGAGAGCGCGTCGCTATACTACAGCGCCACCCATTTTTTTGTATTTTTTCTTGCGTGCAGTTTTATTAATATTTTGTTTTTTTCTGTCGAAGTGGATTTTCCTACAGAATTTTGCCAGGAACAATCCCTTTGTTGCCGTGGGTTCTTTTACGTG
>NC_134876.1:77521834-77574334 GCF_041734735.1 Babylonia areolata | reverse complement strand
ATGCACGCTAAAGATCCTGTAATCCATGTCAGCGTTAGGTGGGTTATGGAAACAAGAATATACCCAGCATGCACACTCCCCAAAACGGAGTATGGCTGCCTTCATGGCGGGGTAAATAAAAAAAAACCAACAACAACAACTGTCATACACGTATAATGTTACATGTTTGTCTGAATGTGTATATGCGCGTGCCTGAGCTCTGATTGAATGACACAAGAAACGAATGATGAGCGCCCAATGGCAGCCGTCAGTCGGCTCTACCCAGGTAGGCAGCCTGTTGTGTAAATGACTCTGTATTTGTAAAGTGCTTAGAGCTTGGTCTCCGACCAAAGATAGGCACTGTATAAATATCCATATCAATCAATCAATCAATCAAACATTCCCCACGATGATGTCTTCCAGAGTCTCTGATCAAATCATGGTGCTTATCACCCAGCTGACAGTGATGGGGTCAGTTCAGGATTAAACAACAGTAAAGAGAAGTGACTCTCTCTCTCCCTCTCAGTCAACTTCATTCCTTCATTCAGTTCTGAGTTCTCTCTCTCTCTCTCTCTCTCTCTCTCCATTTACAAGGTACACAGCGAACTGAAACGGCAACACAAGCATCATTGACTTGAAGCTGTGTACCTTGCAAATGGAGAGATGTTACTCCTGTGTGATTTATTGTTGATTAATCATTTACTCTCCAAGCCTAGTTATATTGTTCTTTCATTGCTGATCATTTCAGGACTACTCTCTAAGTCTGTTTGAATCTGTCCGTGTTTTTCAGACCAAAGTTCTTTTCTTTTTTTTTTCTTTTTTTTTTTTTTTTATCCGAGTCAGAATCCGAAATGTAAGTTTGATTATATATCAAAGCAATATGACAGCGGAGGAAAACAGATGAAGGTAGACAACTCTTCTGTGGTAAAATAATGAAAGTTGCTTTTAAAACGTTGGTTTTTTTTTGGTTTTTTTTGTTGTTTTTTTCAATAGTGGGAAGTAGGGTTGGGGGTGCGGTTGCATGCTCCCTCTAACGGAGCAAGTCATTTGTTATGTGCCTGATATGGCGATGAAGAAGGAAGATTCTTTTACAGAACAAATATGCTGTAAGTACTGGATATATGCGCGCGTGCGTGCGTGCGTGCACACACACACACACGTACACGTACACACATACACACACACACACACACACATACACACGCGCGCGCGCGCGCGCGCACGCACGCACGCACGCAAAGAAAGAAAGAAAATAGTACCCCGCAGAGTCTGTTTTCGGTTCGTCTCACCAGCTATCAAGACCATCTCAAGTCTTTTCAGCCAGCCCATACTAAAGACTGCAAGTGAAAGGGGTATGCCGTGAAAGGGAAAGACCTGACTCATGTATCACAGTAGACGTATGACTGGTCTTGTAACAGAGTAGGTCAGCATCATTTGTAAGTAACACCAGAGGGTTTTCCGCCCTTTCCCTGCGTTACTCTCAAGAGAGGTAGAGTGTTTATATTAAGAAGAAGACGTTGAAGCAGAAGAAGAAGAATGGAAATGATGATGATGATGATGGTGATGATGATGATGAAACCAGTACCAGTAGTAGTGGTGGCGATAGCAGTACTACTACTACTACTGCAGTTGCTGCTGCTGCTACTACCAGTAGTAGTAGTAGTAGTAGCAGTAGCCGTAGTAGTAGAAGTATCATCATTATTAGTTTTTGACATCATGATTATCATTTATAGAGTAACTGACCTTTGGTTTTGACACTGTCATAGTCAGAGCCAGTGATGACCATTTCATCCTCCGAAGACTCACCAGGCTTGGGATGTCTGGCTGTCAACTGTAGAGACAGTTTACAGCACAGCCCATTCATGAAATCACACGTGTATGTATGTACTGCATGCATAGAATCCGACCCCTGCGTGCACTGGTACATTCCACTCTCCTGTATGCACACAGGACATGGACCCTCACGCGGATTTGGAAATCATCCAAGCCACGGCAATGAGGTGTTGTCGCAAAGATATCAAGCGTCAGATACACTGATAACATCACCAATCAGCAAGTGCGCCAGACTATCAAGCACTACACTGGAGCATACTATGAAGATCTACTGACATCAGTACAGAAAAGAAAACAACGCTGAAACAGCCACGTACCCCCCCCCCCCACCACCCACCCCACCCACCCATCCCCCCAACCCCCACACCCCTAAAAAACTGCTGAGGAAGGGAGATAGGTTGGGGGAGGACAGAAAAAAAAAATAATGGGACCAGCCGCCGTGGCGAAGTGGTTAGCGTCGCGGACTGACGGCTGGGAGGACGCGGGTTCGAATCCCAGCGGAGGTGGGTTTTTCGGCCCATGGCCGGCTCCTACCCAGAGTTCAGTGTGCTGTGGGCTTAAATGGGTAGACTGGGACCACACAGTCGAGTGTCATCCACTACTAGGATGTGTCTTTGGGTGTGTTGCCCAAATTACCTGACCAACACTGCAAGTGTCTGTATCTCTCGGGCCTGGTTAACGCCAGGCTATCATTATGACAGGAAGCGTAGAATACAGTCTTGTCACGCAGTCCCAAACCAAAATGGACCTCCATAGCAACATCATCATCGTCATCCTCCTCCAGCATCGTCATCAATATAAAAAAAACAGTCTCAAAGTCTGTGGCCTTTTATGCCCTGCTCTCATGGTGACCTCAGTTTTGATACCCCTCCACTTCTGGGCTTGGGGTGAGTCCTGTCAATGTCTTTAGTGTCGGCAGATTCATGGGGGGCTGTTGTTTGAGGGACGTGGTGGCGGTCTCCACTCAGGGAGGGACGCTCACTCAGTCTGGCTCCGCGACTAAGCCATTATTGTCGTTAGTAGGGGGCTTAGTAGGTGGTGTCCTAAGTACGTTGAATCAGAACAGGCACCACTGAATACCACCGAAGTGACTCAGCAGCAGTGCAGGGTCTCCTCTGGTGTGTGACCTTCTGGCGACCTAATATCGATGGTTCCCTGTGGACTGCCGACGCTGGAACTGTGACGGACGAACCCAGGTGTGGCTGTGTATAGGAGAATCTAAATGAGCGGCGTGGGAGTAATGCCACTGTAATGGTGCAGATGATGGGGCAGCGAAAAAAAGAGATAAATAAAATAAAATAATAATAATAATAATAAATAAAACTGGCGAACAGTTCTGTGCGGTGCCCTGATTACGCTTCACATTGTTCATGTAGAAGAAGACGATAATACAGAATATGTTATCTTTTTAACTTTAAAGAAGCAACACTGATACATATTATCTTTACCGTTCAGAATGTTTCATTTCTGTTACGTGCTGTAGCTGGAAAACATGTTCTTATTTGTTCCACTATACTACAAACTGCACACACGGTTATATTTTCTTACTGCAGTGTACTGTTATCCACGGCGACACAAATTCTTATTACTTTCCTAAAATATCCATTACCCTTTTGATTTTTTTTTTTTTTTTTTTTACCTTGGTGTGTTGTTATCGTGCAACGAAATTATTCCTATTTCCCCAAACAAATGTCCGTATATGCACAAGTTACAAATACCCAAATCGTACTAACTTTACCGTGAAAACATTCACATTCTCCAAAACAAATGCACGAACATAGTTACAAAAGTTATAAAAATGCTGTCAATGTAATGTGCCATTACCATGGGAACAATATCCTTACTTCCCCATCCCCAAAACAAATTCACTTATAAACACAAGCTGCAAACGTCCTGATCGTAGTGTGCTGTGTTACCCCTTCTCTGCACCGCGAGCCCTGTCTACCTCTGTCTCTATGACCTTTAAGAGTACGTTCTAGGTTATGCGCGTGGCGCGTGGAGCCTCACGGTAAAGTTGTCGGTCATATGCACGCTTTCGCCGTCTCTGTTTTCCGCTCATCCTCAACTCCACCCACCCGCCACCCCGCCAACCTCCCTCTAAAAAAATAATAATAATAATAAAAAAAAAGCCTGCAAGAAGAAAAATGTGGAATGAGAGACGCCATTGCGCTGGCACCCTGGCGCTGCTTGCTAAGTTGATCAACACGATTATTGTGGGTACCTGCGGGGTAGCCTTTGCTCACCCACCCTGTTTGCTTGCCCAGGGGTGGACCACCCCATACTGGCCTCCGGGGGGTCGTCCCCACTCCCAGACAAAGCACACAAATCCGCGTCTCCTTCCGAGGGTGAAGGGAGAGGTAGGACGGGGGGAGGGAGGTGGTGGTGAGGGTGGTGGATGGAGGATAGGAGGGGAGGGGAGGTGATGGACACGCTGGCAGTAAGAGATGGAATGAGGTCGTTTCTTCTTCTTCTTCTTCCTCTGCCTTTGGGTCTTGAAAGATAAAAGTCATTTCGAGGCTATTGAAGTGAGGTCTTTCTTTGGCACCATCGCATTTGACTACCCATTTCATAAGAACCCATGTCAAAAAAAACCCCTTTTTTATGTGGTTCGAAAGAGCAACCTAATACACCGCTGATCTTTGTAGGGAGCAAATTCGACATTTGCAATCGGTTAGTACTAAGATTTACGGAGACTAGATTCCCTTGTCTAGTGTGTGCATAGTTCAGGGGAATGGTTATATTTTATGAACGTGCATTCGGGCTCCTGGTTATTACGTGTGTTCAGGAATCACGAAATTCACTCATTATCAGAGTTGGCTGACTGTTGTTGGTTTCGGAGTTGAAGAAATGTGGACAAAAGAAAGAGAGACTCGACTAGCAGAGAATGGAAACACGAGAAACGGGGTTGAGGTGGGAGGGGTTGAGGAAGCAAAGAAAGTTTCAGTTTCAGTAGCTCAAGGAGGCGTCACTGCGTTCGGACAAATCCATATACGCTACACCACATCTGCCAAGCAGATGCCTGACCAGCAGCGTAACCCAACGCCCTTAGTCAGGCCTTGACAAAAAAAAAGAAAAAAAGAAAAAAAAAAGAAAGGGGTGAATAAATGATAGATAAATACATTTAAAAAAACAACAACAAAAAACTACTACCACTACTAATAATATTTATAAGGCGCAAAAACTTGATGAAGTCAACTATAAGCGTACATAAATAAATAAATAGATAAATAAAGCAACGAAAAAGATGTGTGAATGAGGGAGAGGTAGACAGCGACACAGACAGGCCTGTAGAGAAGAAGAAGACGGGAGAGAGAGACAGAGACAGAGAGGCAGACAGACAATTTTCATATGTCTCTCTGTGTCTGTCTGTGTCTCTCTGTCTCTGTCTGTCTGTCTGTCTGTCTGTCTGTCTCTCTATCTATCTATCTATATAATTATATATTATGTATAAATAAATATATATATATATATGTGTGTGTGTGTGTGTGTGTGTGTGTGTGTGTGTGTGTGTGTGTGTGTGTGTGTGTGTGTGTGTGTGTACTAGAGCGTGAGGATATGGACGGGTAAGGATAGCGACACAGACAGGCCATGCAGAAAAGAAAAGAGAGAGAGAAAGAGCGAGAGAGAGAGAAACAGTCTTTCATCTCTGTCTGTCAGTCTGTCTGTCTGACTCTCTCTCTCCCTCTTTCTCTCAAAAAAAGCATTTGACTCTGTGCAACGGCAGTCTTTATTTGATATTTTGATTCAGAATGGTATAAATGGAAAATTTATGAATGCTATCATTGCTATGTATAAGTGTGTTACGTCTTGTGTACGTATTGAATATAAGTTAACAGAGTTTTTCGATTGTCCCGTTGGCCTAAGGCAGGTAGTTAAGCCCTATAATGTTTTCGTTGTTTGTTAACAAAATTGCATCAGCAATTGAAAATAATGGTATTCATGGAATTCAGTTTTTGCCTGATTTATTGGAGTTGTACATTCTGCTCGCGGATGATATTGCTATCTAACATTGCGACTGCTCTGTAAAACCAAATAAACATTCTGAATAAATACATGTAAAACACTATTCTTGGGTTTAAATACTGACAAGACTAAAGTGATGGTTTTTCGAAAAAGTGGCTTTTTGCGAAGAAATGAAAAGTGGAATCTAGATGGAAATGCTGTAGAAGTAATGAATGATTATAATAATTCAGGATTTGTTTTTACGACAAGAGTATAAACAGAGGAGTAGAGACCTTAGCAGTGAAAGGCAAACATGCATGTATTGACTGCATAAGATATACAACGAAGCTGAATGATATTTCCAAAGAATGTTTTTTTTCAAAATACTTTATGCTCAGGTACAATCCATTCTTTTGTATGCTTCTGAGATGTGGGGTCCCAACAGACTTTATAATATCGAGAAGGTTCATTCCTTTGCATGTAAACGTTTTTGGAACATGCTACTTGGAGTACCAAACAAGTTTGCTTGGACGTTATCCACTGAATGAAAATAGTGCTATGAGGTGTATAAAGTACTGGTTAAGGTTGTTGAATATGAATGTGCACCGATTACCCAGACAGGTATATTTGATGTTGTTTAACCTGGACGAAAGGGGAAAAAAATGCTGGGTGTCTTTCGTCAAAATTAATTTATTTAGACTTGGATTTGGGTATGTCTGGTTGCAACAGGGCGTTGGTTGTGAGCAAACTTTTTTTTGTCATTATTTAAGCAAAGAATGAAAGATATATTTATGCAAGACTGGGACGAGTCAGTAATGTCTAAAGATATATATATCATAACTACAGACTGTTCAAAGCTGGTTTTGAATGTGAGCAATATTTTGATTTTGTGGATAAAAAGTTTTTTTAGGGACTGCTTGATAAAATTACGGCTTGGTTTGCTCCCAGTAAATGGATCATTTTTCAGGAGAACATTCAAATGTAATTCAAATTAAGCATGTAAACGTTGTAACGTGATCGAAGATGAAAATCATTTTATAAACAGTTGTGACCTATACAATAACCTGCGGCAAAAAACATCTGAGCTCTGAAGGTCAATCATATGTTAAATTGATTTATTAATAAACACGTGTTATTTTCTACACTGATAATTGAGAGACATCGTACAGTCCATCACTGAATTAGATTCAAGTCTTGTTGTACATTCGTCAATGAGCTCTTAATGTCAGTGAAAGAGCTGTTATGCTTGCTCCACTACCTTCGTGAAATAAAAATTCGTTTCGTTTCAATGCAACAACGATGTTAACAATTTGAATGACATGACACGTTTTCTGTTTCCAAGTTCTGATGAAGCCTTAGAATTTTAAGCATCGACTGAATTGTTGCTGGATTTCATTCTAAATAATTAGAAATGTATACAAATCAGTGAATAAATTGATACATCGATATTGATATATTGAAACACACACACACACACACACACACACACACACACACACACACACACACACATATATATATATATATATATATAATATTTATCATATATGACAGGAAGTGTAGAATACAGCTTTGTAGTAGTCCCAAACCTAAATGGACCTCAATAGCAGCATCGTCATCATCATCATCATCGTCATCCTCCTCCTTCTTCATCATCAACAGCATAAAAAAACACGTAACACACACACACACACACACACACACACACACACACACACACACACACACACACACATGCACACTCACACACACACATATATATATATATATATATATATATATATATATATAATTTATAACTTTACGAAGACACATAATATGAGAAAACGTAAAGGAGAGGGGGTAGATGTGAAGAGGGAAGATTTATACCATACAAAGACATCATCAACTGAAAGTCGCTTTTATTCTGTCTGAGGGGAGAGATGGGTTTGAGACAGTTCTCATAAGACTACAGTTTCGTCCCCTGGTAAGACTACAGTTTCTTCCCCTGTTGCCTGTTGCGTTATCTCGTCAGTCGTCAACGGCAGAGAACGATGATCCCTTATGGTAACTGACTAGAGATATCATCTGCAACAATAATATGATGGTGGGAGAAATGAAGCGCATGTACATAAGACTCTTTCGTCATCAGAGGGTAGTCGATGAAACAATTGCTGACGATGAACTCTTCCGTCGTCATACATGCTATACACACACACACACACACACACACACACACACACACACACACACACACACACACACACACACACACAAATATAAAGATACAGACACACACAGACGCAGACAGACAGACGGACAACACACACACACACACACACACACACACACACACACACACACACACACACACACACACACACACAGAGGAGAGAAAGAAAGACTGGAGACTCAGTTGCAGACTTTCTCTGGCACTCAGTGTGCGCCAAAGTGTGTTTTTTCGGTTTTTTCTTCTTCTGTTTTTCTTAAAGCTGTGTCATCACAAGCTGCATCTCAGTTCAAATGCACATACACCCTGAGACTCTCTCTCCCTCTCTCTTTCTCACTCTGTGTGTGTGTGTGTGTGTGTGTGTGTGTGTGTGTGTGTGTGTGTGTGTGTGTGTGTGTGTGTGTGTGTGGACGCACACGCGGGCCGCGCAAGTGTACAGACCTATATGTTTGTGTGTGCGCGCGCAAACACACACACACACACACACACACACACGTTTATTATTTCTTCATTTGTTGTTGTTGGCGGTCGTGGTATTTAGCTTTAATCGTTGTTTATTAGTTCGCTGCTTCGTTCGCCCACTTTTGTTGTACTACTTCTTCTTTTTCTACTTTTCTTCATGCCCCCTTTTTCACCGTTTCCTTTTCTATTTAGCGCTGCCAGGATCTTTTTCCACCCCCGTCAGCCCACCAGGACGGCATGCGTGAAAGAACGTGGAAAGTCTTTGGATTCCCAAACAAGAGGTCGACAGCTGAAACGTCCTCTACTGACGGTTTTTCCCCCGCGTTATTCTGTAGCCAGCGCGGTAACACCCCCACCCACGTTCACAGAGCTTGATAGAGTGTAAATCACGGCAACGAGAAGTCAGGGTAGACAGCCGGAGAAGGAAGCCAGCACCACGATTGGCGGCTCGTAAAAAGCCCGATCATCACGTTTCCCGCAAGTGACACGATTGAGACATGCTCTGACAAGTGTAAAAATACCACGCCAGCAGTATCAACCAAATAGTCGTTTTTACACACCCTTGAGGAAACACTGCCCGGCTCGGAACCTGGGATCTCACTCTTCCCCCCTCTCCCCCTCCCCACCCCCTCCATACCTACCCACCCCCTTCCGCATCCCTCTCCTCCTCCTCTTCTTCTTCCTCCTCCTCCTCCTCAGTCCAGTGAGCGGAGGAGGAGAGCGAGGCCTGGTTCATCGTTTATTCTGGAAAGCAGCCGTTAGAGCGATAGGGGTAGACAGGGGTTGGGGAGGAGGGGGGGGGGAGGGGAGTTGGCCTGTTTGTTTGTGTGCGTTGTGCACGTGCGGATGAGAGCGTGATGAGAGGAATGCGGGCGTTGGAATAAGAAACATTGGCAGGAAACCGATCTGAAGCCGCTTTGCTCGCTTGCTGAGCTTCTCTCTCTCTCTCTCTCTCTCTCTCACGTGTGTCGGGTGCAGTTCTTAGCTAGCGCAGCGGCGTTGCACTGCATCCATCTAACTAGTTAGCCGGGGCTGACCACAGAGAGAGAGAGAGAGAGAGAGAGAGGGACTAACCCGCGAGGGAGAGGCTTTTATTATGAGGTCCACTGACCATTGGACTTTGCATTATCAAGGCACGTTACTCTCCTTGTTGGCACGTTCTTTTGTGTGTGATAATCTTCCTTCCACCGACAGTCAAGGTCCATCTGCTTAAGAGATTTTTCCTTTTCCTTGGCCCCAGTAAAGCATGGCTTTAGAAGAGAGTGTCGTACACTTTGTTTCTTTATCTCCAGGTGCAACTGCTGCAGCATCTAGTTCGATCTTTGTCAGGACCGCCCCAAACGATGCCCTGATGAGCAACAGAAGCACGTCGAGGTGTTAACTACCGTAACGATCACCAGGAAAGTGTGTGGAGTGGGTCAATACAGATAGAAAAACACGTTATTTACACCACTGGCATGACCCCCAACTTCATGACAGAGCCGAACGATTTCTTCTTTACTAATTTTTGACTTACTTGTGTGAACAAAGTGAGTCTATGTTTTTAACCTGGTGTTCGGTTGTCTGTGTGTGTGTGTGTGTGTGTGTGTGTGTGTCCGTGGTAAACTTTAACATTGCCATTTTATCTGCAAATACTTTGTCGGTTGACACCAAATTTGGCATAAAAATAGGAAAAATTCAGTTCTTTCCAGTCATCTTGTTTAAAACAATATTGCACCTCTGGGATGGGCACACAAAAAAAATAAAAATAAAAAAAGAAGCCAAATTATATGCAAACTGAATTTACTGTTACATTTATTTTTTTTTTATTCTCTAAACGTGGCACTTTCATCTGATATTCTGACACAACAAGAAGAGCACTCGTTTTTATCATTTTTTGTCCAAACAAGAGCTTCCTTTGCTAAGCATGGAAGTTATATTTATTTGCATGTCTTTGGTGCAGATAGTAAAAAAGGGAAATTAATCTGTAATTAATGCTAGGGGGCTTAATTTGCTTTAAACTGATCTTTCTCATCTTAAACATTACATTTTGAAATTATACTCAATACATAAAAAAGCTTGTGTGTTTTACTCACAGTGTACAGGGTTTTTACTATGTTCATTCGCCCAAGTGGTCTTTTTCGGAAAATACTAAAATCAATACGAGTGGACTTTATAGATTTATTGGCTGAGCCCTGAAGATCATGGGCAAAAATCAATTGTGTACACATATTTCTACATATCCAAAGCGCGTGCTCATATTCTTCGCGAACGCGAACGACGCCATTTTGTTTCAAGTTGTTGACCTGCCCGTTCAATCCTATATTCAATGGACAATACACGATAACATGTGATGGAAAGTTGGAGAAGGAGACCGTTAAATATTTATTCAGAGAAAGATTTGTGAACGCCTCATCACTTACTAGATTATGCCCCAAACTGCCTTAAAGATATCCACAGAATCAGTCGGTATTCACAGTATAAAAATAATAAACCATGAGAGTTAATACCCTTGAATTGATGAAACGTAAAAATTTCCAGTCTTGACTTTTCTCAAAATGAAGTCCTTTTCACTTCATACGACGTTTAGAAGTACTTGCACTTGGCTCTACATGTTATTAGTTTAACATAAAACTCAATTTTCATATCAACTTTAAAACTATAAAACGAGAATGAACATAAAAGAGAAATTGAATCGACCGTGTCAACCGTGTGCAACTAAACTTGTACATCTATCTAGATCCAGAGAAAACGGCTAAATGTTGTAGTGTGATTGCAGCGATAGCTACGTCTCCTTTACCGCGGACTTAAAAAGAATTTTTAATTGCTCTTAAAGATTTTTTGAATGCCCAAGATACACCAGAATAATATGATTTAAACAGCGTTCTCACTGCGAATACCGCAATCGATTTATCGCCCTTTAAAAAAAGCATGTTTTAGTATTATGTTTTTGAACGTCAGCTGAGGAGCCCCGATAGTGTAATGGGTAAGACAGTCTCTTCTCAGCCGAACACGCGGGATTCGAATCTGCCGTTAGGACTTTTCTTTTCTTTTTTCTTTTTCTTTTAACCCGAAGCTTTATAATAACAAATACAGAACACATTTAAACGATTATATATATATTTTTTTTTTTAAGTGTAAGAGTCTTGAAGGCCTTGTCTCTCTTGTATTTCTTTATGATAAACTGGATCTTGGAAACACACACACACACACACACACACACACACAGAGAGAGAGAGAGAGAGAGAGAGAGAGAGAGAGAGAGAGAGAGAGAGAGAGAGAGAGAGAGAATAAACAAACAAAATTACGGTGGGCATTATGCTAAACAGGATTATGGCATTGTGGTGTTATTCATACTTTCGTTTGCTAATGGTATTTTGTTTTATGTGCATATTGAGAAAGATATATGAAATTACGATGAATGGAACATATCATTACATAACTAGATCAATTAGTTTCGTTTGGGTTTTTTTATGTGTGTGTGTGTGTGTGTGTGTGTGTGTGTGTACTCACTGAGGCAGTTTGACATAATGAATGCGTGAATGAATAACAAATATACAATGCGCACGTGTACATGCATGTACACACACACGCGCGCGCGCGCGCGCGCGCGCGTATACGCCCACAACCACCACCACCCGACACACACACGCGCGCACACACACACACACACACGCACACACACGCACACACACACGCTCACACCCGTCAGCGTCCGATATTTTCAATGCATTATGAGTCACTACCACCACCACCACACTCCAGCACAGACACGAATGTCAACATTAACAGTATAATACATACCAGTACACTTGGATTAAACGAGAGAGAGAGAGAGAGAGAAAAAAAAAGAAGACTTTAGTGAACATGTGTCCTCTTCTGCAACATACTTTAAGTGCAGACGTACCGACACCCCAAGTGTAACGGGGCTGAACTTTCGTCTGAAAAACAAAAAACAACGGACAGCCATGCCGGCATTCGTGAGTCACACAATAGGTCCTTATCTGGTGTGTGTTTTGCGGGTAAACAAATGTATGCACGGCCCCTCTACCCCCTCCCCTCCCCCTGCCCCCTCTCCCCCCCCCCCCCCCCCCCCCCCCCCCCCCCCCCCCCCCCCCCCCACACACACACACACACTGTCGTACATTCACATGCGCACATACACAAACACACGCGTGCACGTAAACAGATAGAAGGAAGAAGAGAAAGGAAGAGACAATGAGAGAGGGTAGGAATGGGGAGGGGATGATACAGATAGATACATAGATACATAGAAAGCGAATAAAATGTCAACGTGGAATGATGTGTGTGTGTGTGTGTGTGTGTGTGTGTGTGTGTGTGTGCGCGCGCGCGCGCGTGTTTGTGTGTGTGTGTGCATGTGTGTGCATACATACATAGCCTACATACATGAACTCATTTGGCATAATACAAAATGGTATGCAAAATACCGAAAAAAAAATCGTATCACCAGCGCTACTGTACACAATTTGCAAGGGTTCTGCCTATCAGAGCCTGGCATCGTGTGTCACAGCGACTGATGGGGAATGTCAGAGCTGGGTTGAGTGTTGGGTCCTTTAGTACCACCACTACCACAATACCGATGTGTGCAGCAGAAGAACAGCGGACCTGCAGAAAGGATCGCTGCTGTTAAAGCAGCACAGAGTCTCTCCACCGGTGTGACTTGTGTGACAGAGACGAACTTGTGTGACAGAGACTGAACAGCACAGAGTCTCTCCACCCAGTGTGACTTGTGTGACAGAGTCTAACTTGTGTGACAAAGATTTAACAGCACAGAGTCTCTCCACCGGTGTGACTTGTGTGACAGAGACTAACTTGTGTGACAAAGACTAAACAGCACAGAGTCTCTCCACCAGTGTGACTTGTGTGACAGAGACTATCTTGTGTGACAAAGACTAAACAGCACAGAGTCTCTCCACCGGTGTGACTTGTGTGACAGAGACTAAACAGCACAGAGTCTCTCCACCGGTGTGACTTGTGTGACAGAGACTAACTTGTGTGACAAAGACTAAACAGCACAGAGTCTCTCCACCGGTGTGACTTGTGTGACAGAGACTAACTTGTGTGACAAAGACTTAACAGCACAGAGTCTCTCCACCAGTGTGACTTGTGTGACAGAGACTATCTTGTGTGACAAAGACTAAACAGCACAGAGTCTCTCCACCGGTGTGACTTGTGTGACAAAGACTAAACAGCACAGTCTCTCCACCAGTGTGACTTGTGTGACAGAGACTATCTTGTGTGACAAAGACTAAACAGCACAGAGTCTCTCCACCGGTGTGACTTGTGTGACAAAGACTAACTTGTGTGACAGAGACTAAACAGCACAGAGTCTCTCCACCCCGTGTGACTTGTGTGACAGAGACTAAACAGCACGGAGTCTCTCCACCGGTGTGACTTGTGTGACAAAGACTAACTTGTGTGACAGAGACTAAACAGCACAGAGTCTCTCCACCAGTGTGACTTGTGTGACAAAGACTAAACAGCACAGAGTCTCTCCACCGGTGTGACTTGTGTGACAAAGACTAACTTGTGTGACAGAGACTAAACAGCACAGAGTCTCTCCACCGGTGTGACTTGTGTGACAAAGACTAACTTGTGTGACAGAGACTAAACAGCACAGTCTCTCCACCGGTGTGACTTGTGTGACAAAGACTAACTTGTGTGACAGAGACTAAACAGCACAGAGTCTCTCCACCGGTGTGACTTGTGTGACAAAGACTAACTTGTGTGACAGAGACTAAACAGCACAGAGTCTCTCCACCGGTGTGAATTGTGTGACAAAGACTAAACAGCACGGAGTCTCCCCACCGGTGTGAATTGTGTGACAAAGACTAACTTGTGTGACAAAGACTTAACAGCACGGAGTCTCCCCACCGGTGTGACTTGTGTGACAAAGACTAACTTGTGTGACAAAGACTTAACAGCACGGAGTCTCCCCACCGGTGTGACTTGTGTGACAAAGACTAACTTGTGTGACAAAGACTTAACAGCACAGAGTCTCTCCACCGGTGTGACTTGTGTGACAGACTGTCATTCACGCATCGGCCTGTTCAGCCACAGACAGGCAGGGCTGTACCAGGAGGGCACACATGAACTAGGATCTAATATCCATGGTCAGTTCTGACCGACGGAAGCCTATGATATGACTACTACTACTTTCTTTCTTTCTTTCGTTCTTTTAAAATCTTCCTCAAGCGTGACTGAAAAAAATCACCAGTTTAAGTGACAGGCTATACTGTATTACAGTTCAAACATTTCAGTGTTCATGTACTGTCTGAAACAAAATGTATAAGGTTCAGAATGACATGACGCATGGACAGAGGAGAGGAATCACCCCGAATGGGACACCCCTCCCTCAAAGAGAGAGAGAGATAGACAGAGACAGAGAGAAGAAAAAGCTTACTGGGGCTTTCATTTTAATGACGATTGATAATTGAATGCGTAATAATCAAGGAAGTGTTTAACGGGCTATTCATTTATTGTTATTTCACTTACTTTTCTGTTGACAAGCATTTGAATGAGGCTAAAGAACATTGACTGTTTTAATTGTTTGAAGCAGAGTATAACGTCTTTTGAATGAAATTGAATTAATTAAACAATATGATATACAACGCTAATATGAATCTGCCGACTATGAAGATTTCATCGGGAATCACCCTCAGCAAGGAAGTGCAGGGTGAATTTTTCTTCTTCTTCTTCTTTTCGTTCGTCAGAAGGACACCCAAGTCTCGGCGAAGAAGGCAGCTGTACGCTGCAGGTCCTCTGCACAGCCGTAGAGCTTCCGGGTCACTAGAGTTGGTTCGGGCCAGTTCCTCTTTATGAGGACTTCACGAAGAGGGCAGGACTGCAGTAGTTGCTATGTTGTCTGACTGTCAGTGTAACGGGGGCACCTTGCTGAGAGACCAATGCGGAATTTAGTGTATAGGTGGTGGTTTAGGCGGTTGTGGTCTGTTCTGAGTCTGAACACTGACACCAGTTCCCACCTTGTCAGTAGGTAATAGGGGTCTATACTTTTATGGCGTGGATGCTGTTGCATCCACATCCACTTCTTCTAATGCTTGGCCTTGATGATGGTCTTTTTTTCTTTCCTTTTTTTTTAATCAATGAATTAATTTTATTTCTCAGGGTAGTAGAATAAGCAATAATGCTTTTTTTTCATCCAGCCCCCAAAAGGAAAAAAAAATGGGGGGAAATATCAACAAATGAATTGTAAATAGCATCACATAACATCAAACGAGAAAGGAAGAACAAAAATCAAAGCATCACATTCATTACAAATCATGGAAAGGACTACATGGAAATTGTACACATAAAACGCAAAAACACTCTTTGGAATAACGTGGTCTTTGCCAATCGAATGTGGTCATCATGAGAGCAGAGCATTAGTAAAGGCCACAAAAACTGGGACATTTTGTGTTTTCTGTACTGATGATAAAAATGGAGTTGTGGATATAGCTGATGACGATGTTGCTATGGAGGTCCATGTTAGGATAATAAGGACTACGTGACAAGGCGGAACTCTACGCTTCCTTTCATAATACGAGTGTATCCGGGAGTCAGCCAAGCCCGGGTGACACAAAGAAATGCGACATTGGTGAGGAAATTTGAGGCACGTTCTTGAAGTTGATGATTCTTGACTGTGTTGTTTTAGTCTTCCCGCTTGCATACATACAGGACTCAAATCTAGGTTGGAACACACACACACACACACACACACACACACACACACACACACACACACACGTCAATTAACCTCTCTTGAGGCTAAAACAAACTTCCAGTCGTCAGTACATGCGCGTGTGCGCGTGTAGGTCTGTCACAGTGTTTGTGCGCGCGCGAGTGTGTGCATGTGTTTTTTTGTGACGTGTGTGTGTGTGTTGTGTGTGTGTGCGTGTGTGTGTGTGTGTGTATGTGTGCGTGTGTGTGTGTGTGCGTGCGTGTGTGTGTGTGTGTGTGTGTGTGGAAGCGCGCTTTATGATACAGGGGGAAGGATAACAAGAGAAAGATAACCAAGGAGGGCATTGAAAAGAAAAGACAGTTCACGGTGTTCAAACATCGTTTTGTGGAACTCCATTAATGGTACGAGTCGAAATTTATATTTGTTTGGCATCGACATTACTTGAGTTATCAGTCTTCTTGGAGATGTCAGTGCGATGCACACTTCACACGCGAGCCAGCGATCCAAACTTGCAACATGAGCACATACATGTGTACGCACGTGCACGCACACACACACACACACACACACACACACACACACACACACACACACACACACACACACACACACTGTGACTAAAAAAAAGAAGTTATTTTACCGTTGGCAGTACATTTTTATTGTTCTGATTATGACTGGCGAAAAGCAAGGAATTATGCAAATACAAATGCAGATGTGGGTACGTGTATTTAAGCAAGCGAGACATTCTAGATAAATACATTCATTGATCTCCGTTCAATAATTTGGAATCAGTGAAAGGCACATGACACCTTGTTCTTTGTACAGAAACTGTATGAGACTGCAGTCTCTGAAAATATTCAATTCAATTTGGAGACAATGAGGATCGTGCCGTGGCAGTCATACCATATCACCCACACAACCTGCCAGTCTGCAGAATCCTGCGTGAAAACTTCAATCTCCTACAACAGGATCCAGGCCTCAGACAAGTCTTTCCCAAGCCACCGCTAATTGCCTTTCAGAGAGACAAGAACCTAACCTACGTGACATGCTCGTGAAGTCCAAACTCAGACCCCTTACCAGCCTTTCAACCTCACCAGGGTGCAGACCCTGTGGGGATCAAAAGTGCAAGACCTGTCCCTTTATAGACACCTCAAGTTCAGTCGTTGGCCCCTCTGGCACTTTCACTGTGAAATGTCATCTCAACTGCCAGTCCACTGACATTGTATACATTCTGTCCTGCACCCTCTGCTCCAAACTGTATGTGGGGGAAACCTACCGTTCTCTGGGCGAACGTTTCTCCGAACACCTGAGGTCGATGAAGCTAGGCTACAACAATCCTATCGGCCAGCATTTTACTGGCCCACACCACAGCTTCACCCATGCAAGAATCTCAGCTGTGTGGCAGAACCCCAGTGACAGCACGTACAGAAAGTACATGGAGAGCCGCGTCATTGACCGCTTGGGGACCGCACAGCCGAGTGGATTGAACATCAGAGTCACTGACGTCTAGCGCCTGGGCCCTTCTGCCTTGATCTCTCTGTCCTTTTTCTTTCTTTACCTCCTATCCCTCTTTTTAGAAGCAATATATAGGTGTATGCAATTTTTTTTTAGAGTGTGTGTGTGCGTGTGTGTGTGTGTGTGTGTGTGTGTGTGTGCGTGCGCGTGTGTGTGTGTGTGTGTGAGTACGTATGGCACTGAATGGTGATCAGCAAGTGTTTAGTGTGCATGGCCCATCAAAACAGAAAGTAGTGAGATGTCATCGCCCTTTCCTCACACAGGCTTTCCTATTCACACTGTCCTCTTCTCATCACTTGACAACGGGCCTATGGTCCGAAACGTCGTGTCAAAACAAAGAGGATTCAACTACCACCCAAAAGGTTTTTATAAACTTTAGTTTTTTGTCTTTGAAGAATCCTGCAGTCATTCTTGTCTTCTTCCCCAATTCAATTCAGTTCAATTCAAAATACGTTATTATCTGCTTCAACCAAAAACAGAAAATTTTCTTTAGGCTCACTTAAAATAAAATGCCCGTCAGAAAAACAACAACAAAAACTGACGCACCCTTCACTTGTCACCATGTACACATCAATTATGTAAAAAGAAAAACATGTGGGTAAGATACTATTACATTCAGAGTGTAACAACTGTGTGTGTGTTGCGTGTGTGCCCGTGCGTGCGCATGCATCGTTTTGTGTGTGCGTGCGCGCGCACGCGCGCGCGCGTATGTGTACGTTTCAATCATTATAAAAAGGAAAATATTCTGTAAGATAATAATAACATTTAAAAAGACAAATGCTCATCAACAGATAAAACCGAGAAAAAACTAATGAGCAACTGGCACACCCTTCCTTGATCACAGCATTCATATTAACTATCATGCTAAAAGAAAACATTTAGGTAAGAAAACAAAAATTACATTTTAAGATAAACTGAAACATTTCAATGATATAATAGGAAAATATTCAGTAAGATGATTATAACATTTAAGAACATGAAATCACAGTTGAAGGGTCAACACCGCCACCAAGACTAAAAGCATGTAAAACTCCTTTCACGCCCCTCTGCGGCAAAACATTAACACTGAGCACGCGCTCACACACACGCACACACACACACATACACACATACACACACACACACACGCACCCACACACTTCTCCCCTCCCCCCCCTCCCCTCACTTCTTTCTTTACACGCATGCATGCATACATATAGGGAAGATTAAGAAAGACAACTGCCATCATAACAATAAACAAACTACAGGCAGTGGAATAAAAACATTATTTGAGCGAATCATTTATCACAGCAACAGCAGAGGGGGCAAATGATTTTTTGTATTATAAGCGTAACTATCTTAGCTATATGATATGCAATAGAGGAGAGGCAGAAGACAGAGAGAGGGAGAGAGAGAGAGAGGGAGGAGTGGACAGACAGATAGGCAGACAGACAGACAAACAGACAAATAACGAGAGGCAGAACGTGAGACAGCTAGAGAAAAAGAGAGACAGAGACTCAGAGAAACAGTTATAACACGATTTACCCTGCCTGCTAGTCTTAGCATGACACAGCTGTCAAATTGAAACGTATCTTCTCCCAATCAGAGTTTCAATGTGAACAAGTTTTCAGACATTGTGGGTACGCTACTTTCAGTTTTCAAGTACCTACGCCCCTAACTTCAACCCTACGGAAACCATGCGATACTTATGTTTGACCTTCCTTCAATGCAGGTCAGTAATAATTCGGAACAGGTTAAGACCTACTTCAGAGCATTAGAAAACCCACAAAACCCACTGTATGAAGCAGTTAAGGAACCAAAAGGCGGTCATCTAGGACGCGGAAGATCATGCATTGAACAAGCAGGACACAACGCAGCTTGTGTTAGCAAGTTACAAGACCCGAAAGAAAGAAAAAAACGGTTGGAAAACACTGAAAGCATGCTTAGCAAGTAAACACACACACACACACACACACACACACACACACATATATATATATATATATATATATATATATATATTATGATATGGAAATTGATTAATTGATTCTGCATACAAGAGGAGATTAATTAGAAAGTGAACGCATCTGCTAATCTCTTGAGTAAAATCTGGTGGAAGCAAAACATAAAATGAAAATTGCCATTTGATCACACCACAGTCTGTTCTTTACACCATTTCTCAAATTGTCATGTTGTCAATTTTTCATTATCTTGAGTGCTGTTTTCACTCTGTTTTCATTATGTCGCTATCTTTTGCAGTTTTCTGTCTGTTCGTTTCCATTTGTGTAGCTTTCAGGTTGGTCATTCCCCTTGCATTTTTTAGTCAATGATTTCTTTCTTTCGTTTCACTTTTGCATAATATACAGATTGTTGTTTTTTTCTTAGCTCGGTTTTCAGTCTGTTCTTTTCCTCTTACATTATCTTCAGTCTGACGTGACCTTTCCTTTTATACAGCCATCACTGTTCTTTTCCTTTTGTACACTTTTCAAACTGTTCTTTTTCTTCCTATGCACAACTTTCAATCTGTCCTTTTCCAATGCACAACGTTCAATTTGTCCTTTTCTTTTTGTACAGCTTTCAGTTGTCTGTCCTTTTCCAATGTTCAGCTTTCAGTCTGTCCTTTTCCAGTGTACAGCTTTCAGTCTGTCCTTTTCCAATGCACAGCTTTCAGTCTGCCCTTTTTCAGTGCACAGCTTTCAGTCTGTCCTGTTCCTTTTCCAGTTTACAACTTTCAGTTTGTCCTTTTCCAATACACAGCTTTCAGTCTGCCCTTTTTCAGTGCACAGCTTTCAGTCTGTCCTTTTCCAGTGCACAGCTTTCAGTCTGTCCTGTTCCTTTTCCAGTGTACAACTTTCAGTCTGTCCTTTTCCAGTGCATAGTTTTCAGACTGTCCTTTTCCAGTGTACAGCTTTCAGTCTGTCCTTTGATGTTTCCAGCGTACAGTGTGTTCTTTCCTTTTGATGATTTTGTCTTTTTTTGTCTTTTTTTTTTTTTTTTAGCATGCTGTCTTTTATTTTGACATGGTTTTCAACACGTGGTCTTCCGCAACGCGGTGGATCCTATGGCTCCGTTGATACTTTCATACTTAATGCTTAATGGATGGAAACAGTAAAGCTTAGAATTCTGGTAGAGTATGATTATATACTAAATAATATATCAATATTAATATTAATGAAAAACAATAATCTGAAGACGTCCGTAAAATGCCTTTAACGAACTCCCGGGTTTTATGTATGTTTGTCTTTGAAGATTACACACGCACACGAAATATGTACTTCCGATTTTCTCAAAATAAACCGTGGACATGGTACTGTGTTCCTGATATTGTATCTCAGGCAGTATACCTATGCCTGGTTTTAAAAGGCAATTTTACTATATATATGAAATCTTAAAATCTCTTTGATAAAGTGAAAAGTATAATAAAACAAAACGGAAAAAAGGAAAGGAAGTAACAAAGAAAAAACTGAAAATATCAACAAGTGACAACAGCTGATCAAAGTCATTTCAGGGTTGTAGGTCACATTCGTTATGAGCTTCGTACATACGTAGATCTGAATTCAATAGTTTTTTTCTATCTTTCCGAGTCAGTTACACTTACAAACATTTTGGGCTTCATTTTCTTTTGCAAAGTTCCGCGATGTAAACTTTACCCAGCGCAGCTTTTAGTTCATTTACATTGTTTATCTTGTGCCATCTTTATGTATTCCGCCTGAAGTGATTTCATTATGGCATTTCAGTTTCCTGGATATGCGTCCAAAGGTCACCTTTTATTGGTTTCGAGCGTAGTTTTCTTTAAGAAAAAAAGAAAAGAAAAAAAAATGAAAAAAACTTGTGCTCTTTCGTTAAACGTTAGGCGTACTCAGTTTTAAGGACAATATTGCTATCAGCATTACTATAGCCCTCTGCAGACTTTTCGCTGGACAGGTTTTCTTGGACATTTCAATTTATTCCCGCTTGATGACACAAACGTCGTAAGGCTCTATTTCCAGAGTCAGGCCAAACTTTGGCTGCAACTCAAAGTCAGGTTGTTTGGGTGGCTTGAAGAATTTCACACACTGGATCATTGTGCCAGTGAAAATGAAGAGCTGGATTCGCGCCAAGGCTTCGCCCATACAACGACGACGTCCCAGAGAGAACGCGGGCACTTGCTCCACGATGCCTCGGTCCAGCTGTCCCTCGCTGTCCAGAAAGCGCTGGGGCCGGAAGACTTTGGGATCCCCCCACACCTTCTCGTCCATGAAGGCGGAGTGCACGTTGACCAAGACTACTGTGCCTTCAGGGATGTCATAGCCTTGGAGAGTGGTGTCACAGGTGGTGGAGTGAGGAAGTGTAAAAATGCCGACGAAGCGCAAAATCTCATACGCTGTTGCTTCCAAGAGAGGCAGCTGGGTGCGGTCAGCTAACGTGATGTCTCTGTCCTGACCCACCACGTCGTTGATCTGCTGGAAAACTTCCTCCTGCACTTCAGGCCAAGCTGCCATCAGCCCCACGAACCATTTCAAGTAGGAGGACACGGCGAAGGTGCCAGCACCACATATGGTGTCTAGGTTTTGAAGAATTAAAGTTTTGTCGATCCCTAGTGTCTTCTCTTCTTTAGACAAGGCGTTTCCAGCGTGGATGAGACCATCAGTGATGTCCCGTAGATTCCTTTCATTGAAGGATGACTCATGCTCTTTTATCTTGTTAATTCTTGCGCCTTCGACCATTTTACAAAGGTCCAGAAATTTGGAGATTTTGCTAGGCATAACATATCGAAGCCATGGCAAAACATCTATTGTGCTTCCTGCTTTAGCGAAATCTGTAAAGGTGTCAAGTTGTTTTATAGCTTCCATAAAATCCTTATCTTCTCGGATGTTTCTGTGTGGTCCATAGCAAAGCTGGTATACCATACTAAAAGCAGCAACAGACAACTGTTCCAGCGGGCAGAAGCTCTTTCCACCGTGAGACAGGAACTCTTCAACGAGAATTTTTGCATCTGACCGAATGATATCTTCAACGGGATTCTTGCGAGCATTGCTGAATGTGTTCAAGACGTTGCTAACGATTTTCATCTGCGTTTTACTGGCCGCTCCGTATGCCGAAAATGCAAAATTCGTGCCGTCATGCAGCAAATGAGATGTAATGAAAGGAGGTCTTCCAGCAAAATCATCTCTCTTGGTTACCAGAGCTTCTTTGATGGCGTCACTACCGCAGACGACGACAGTGGGCCAGCTGCCCATACTGACGCTGAACACGTCACCGTACTTTTTCCGCATCTCCGTGAAGGTGAAGTGAGGCAGGGGCCCGAAGAAAGGGAGGTAACCGACAAGAGGTAGGCCCCAAGGTCCAGGCGGTAGGTTGTAACGTTTCTTCTTCATCGTTGTTATCATCTTCATTGCCACCAGCGTCAACACAAGCAGAGCCAGGATTGCCTACACAACAGAAAAAAGCACTGTATGATAGCATACAGATAGTTTTAGGAAATCATTGTTGTACTTTTTTTTTTTTTTTTTTTTTTTAACTGAACTATCCCTTGTGTCGTTTTAGTGACATAACTCCTCACATCGCCCAACCTGACACCCAGGCTCGTCTGCTGCAGTCTTAGTGAATGCAGTCCACGGGAGCTATCACTGTCAGGGCGCCATAAGGCCACACACCAGAGGAAACCCTGCACTGCTGTTGAGTTACGTCAGTGGTGTTCAGTTTCCTCTACCAGTAGTAGTAGTAGTAAAAGTAGGAGGAGGAGGAGCAACAGCAGCAACAGCAGCAGCAGCAGCAACAGCAGCATCAGTAGTAGTAATAGTAGTAGTCGTAGAAACAGCAGCAGCAGCAGTAATAGTAGTAGTAGTAATGATAATAATGATAATATTATCATTATCAGAATTATTATTATCTTTTATATTATGGAATATTCAACTTTGGCAGAATCACGCAAATTACTAGATACACACTTATCATGTCACCAAAAAAGATAAGATATAAAGTGTTGTCTTAAACATCACGAACAGGGAGAACAGGGAATTTGATGGGCAAAACAACTCTCAAATAAACTACAACTGATCTTGAACATGTGTATTCTACATAAGGACATCCAGACCGCTGATACCTACGCACGCGCGCGTGCACACCACACACACACACACACACACACACACACACGAAAAAAAAAGAAAACAAATAAATAACATCATATCATCATATTAAACTGCTTTCTACTAATGCTGGGTATCTGATTCAAGATGTACTATCTTAAACGATAATGTTTTACTTGACAAAAAAGCTTATCTATAAGAAAGTGGAACTGAAATAATCTTTAATTATATGAACAGGAAATATGACTGTCATTTTCTACGTTTGCAAAGCAGACATGGAACTTTTCCGTTCATTATCCTATATTAAGGGCTTATAAGAGAAATGAAATACTCTGCACGGCTATTATCCTGCTTGGCAACATGCCGACCATGATAGTCTATTTCATGAGTCAGGTTACTGACAAAAAAACAAAAACAAAAAAAAAAAAAAGAGAAAAGAAATGAAATCAACAATCCCCAGAACAAATTAGAGATGAGGCCTTATACTATCCAGCCTGTTCTGCATTCCTATCCAATCTCACATTAATGGCATGACATCAGCCTTAAATTGATTTTATTCTAAAATCAATACCGTTTCGTTTATTTGTTTGTTTGTCTGTCCGTCCAAAATCGTAATGCTGATTTCAATAAGACCTGAACTTTTCATTGCAGAAAATATCAGACCTTAGTATCAACACAAAATGAACACTCACCTTCATGTCCCAAGGAGGCAAATCCAAAGAGATAGCCATGGCTGTCTTTTTCTTCGTCCTCTTCTCAAAGTAGATAAAATAAGATAAGATAAAACAAAATATCCACAGTGCAAATTACAGTCAATGTCTTATTTTTTTCCAGTCTAATCTGTAGTTTAGTTCACTCTGAGAATGAATACTTATGCTTTTTCAATAATGTTACGAATGTCCAAAACGAAGAAATTAACAACCCTTTGGTACCTGAATTCAACCCAGAATTAACCTCAGAGTAATACGATATCAGTATACCATCACAATGCTGTTTGCTTCTCCTTGCAAAAAAACAAACAAACCAGTCAATATTTGAATTTGCGCAGGCTTAAATCTGCTACACAATGTTCAGACTCTTTGCACATGAACGGCAATTCTGAAACTGATGTCGTGTCTCTATGCTTATATATATGTTGACTGTGCTGGTTAATTAACCTCCCTCTCTCCATCCCCACAACACCCCCTTCCTACCTCCCGACCCAAATGTATAACAAGAAGAGTGTGGTGGTGGGTGATGGCGTGAGGGGGGAAGGGAAGGGAGAGGGTGGATTAACACCACCCGCTCTGTCGTGTGATTGGTAGTCATCTGCGCACCCACAGAGTCCAACCCACCCACCCCCAGGATGACTAGATGGTCCTCGTCGATCCCGACGGACGAACCACACACCACCACCACCCGCTCTGTCGTGTGATTGGTAGTGTACACGTGACTGTCCCAAAGTTGCACATGTACAGGCCGACCGGTCGCTCGCTCACACACTGCGCTGGCTCACGCGAGAAGAGAAGAGGCTTATCTAATCACTGTCTGTTTGTTTGTCTCTCTCTCTCTCTCTCTCTCCGTGTCATACACCGTGTGGAACGGACATGTTTTTGACTGCTCCCATGGTTGATGATTTTAACAGTGTCAGAGGACGTTATTCTGTGTGACTTGTTGTTGGTATTTCTATCACACGGGTGAAAAGCGTTGCTACTATCACACGGCCAAAAAGCACTATCACACGGGTGAAAAGGTGTCGCTATTACCCTGTGAGTGTTTTACACTAAATGGAATTGAAGAGTAATTTCCACCAACCATCACATCGGTGAATATTACTATCACACCACGGAAAAGTCGTGGATTTATCTTGTGCCAACTGTCTCACGAGCGAATATCCCTATCTCCATCAACTATAAATTCCAACTTATTCCTGGAACATTTCAACTCAGGGGAATGCAGTCTATTCTCTCTGATTTCGTTTGGTTCCCTATGTTTGGTGCCTAACGTTACCCGACACAATAAGATTTCATACAGGGAGGAAAGCCTACCATCTAAGAGATGTGGAAAAGTAGAGAGTAGACTCGAACCAACAAATGAATAAGACACACCACCATCAAATAGATTGTGACGAAAGGGAATAATTTCACAACATATAACAACTAATAAGTTTTGAAGACTTCTTTAATGAACCTTTTTTAATTTCATTTCAAACATCAAAAACAGAAAAACTGACACATGACCAGAAAAAAACAACAAAAAACAACAACAAACAACATAATGGATAAACATCATCATTTCCTTACTCTGAGTATATCATTCAATATCCATACAACTACATACAAAGATATAAACACATACACACACTGCTACAAGCACACAAATCCACAGATATGCACACAAACATATCGGCACCTGTATGCACGAACCTTCAGCCACTGATGTCTGTATGTAATGTATACATTAAACGTCATAGAACACAGCACCCATACCTCATCTCATGTTCAAATAATCAATGCTGTCCTTTTGTTTTGTTTTGGTTATCCTTCTGTATTCCACTCGTGCCCCTAGAAATTCTATGCAGCGATATCTATGTATTAAACGAGTGATAAGTGTATATAATCAGATTTTTTCCTCCTTTCCTCAGTCCGCACTCGTTTCAGCCAATATTGTCAATATTCACTGGAAAGAAAAGAAAATGGAAGAAAGAAAAAGAATGCATATATAAGAAAAAAAAGTGCAATAATTTTAACATCATCTTTAAATGTTGATCAAATGCTTGTGTTGAAACCAGTTTATCGAGAATGTATTAAAAGACATATTCACAAGCGAAATATGTTTTTCAGTTTCATATACAAGTTTCAGATATTTTCTGAAATGATTAGGCTGTGGAATTGTGTTACTGACTTTGCATTTGTAGATAAAGAATTTGGCATGGACTATAATCATGTCAAGAGTTCTATCAGACCTGAATTTGCTATCGTGTCCAAATGTAATGGTTCTCTCATTGAATTCTAAGAATTTTGCACTTACAGAATTACCATTGATATGTCTTTCAAGCGTATTCCAGAACACATGTGTAAATTCGCATTCCCAGAATATATGGTATATATTTTCGCGATCTTTTCTACAAAGATTACAACTATCTTCACCAACTATGACCATATGTTTCAACACAGTATTCGTTGCTAATATTCTATGTATAATTCTAATTTGAAACCACCGAAGTTTGATTTCACTGATTTGACGTATTTTCCTAAATGTAGTATCCCATTTGATTTGTGTGTCAAGTTTATTTTCCCATTTACTGCAACAATTTGGGTTTATCCAATCATGCGTTAAAATATCATAGTATACACGTGCACCCTCAGAAAATGAAAATTTTGTTTCAAGAGTTTTATGGCTGTTTAAAGATTGATTAGTTTGAGCAACAATTCTACATTTCCTCATGTAAAATATCATAGTATACACGTGCACCCTCAGAAAATGAAAATTTTGTTTCAAGAGTTTTATGGCTGTTTAAAGATTGATTAGTTTGAGCAACAATTCTACATTTCCTCATGTAACACTTCACTGCTTGTATTTATCCAGTATATGTAACATAGTCAGTCTGTAACTGGTATTCTTCAAATGACAGAAACATACCATCATCATTAAGCAAGTCTGAAATAAAACATACTCCTTGATCAATCCATTTCTTACAGAACACAGTTTTCTTTCCAATGTTTATATTATCATTACAGAATAGAGGTTCTGCATCCATTTCTTCCTATTTTTCTATGTGAATTTCCTTTCCGAATTCCCTATATGCTTGCAAGACATTCCGAAATTTGTTTTGATAGGTGTGTTTATTAGCAGGAAAGTTTGAGCCAAGTTTTTCAAGCAGAGTCAAGCTAGGATTTATAGTAACATTGAGTTTTTTCCATTTATGGTTGCTTGTCTTTAGTCTTCGTACCGAAATCAACTTGAGTGCATTAATGTAGTTTTTAATGTCTGGCACACCAAGCCCTCCATGAATAATTCATTTAACAACAGTTTTTCTACTGATTCTATCTTGTTTCTTATTCCATACAAACTGAAACACTGTTTTCGGAATCATGTCTATCATGGTGTCAGGAGGGTTTGGCAACAATATCCACAAGTGGACGATTTTGGACAAAATCAAAGATTTAAGCTGTCGTTTTAATCATATTTTATACAAAGTGTTGATTTCTGCAAATTTACATTTCAGATTAATTTTAAGTAAATCCTTTGCTTTATCGTCTTTAGGAATGCATATGATAATGCTTTCTCTAAGAGAGAGTTGACCGCTTGGAAAACTATCATTTAGTGCTCTTACTACGAATACACTAATTTGTTGCAAAAAACAACAACCCCAAAACACAAAAAACAAAAAAAACTTAAAAAATTCTACCGTGAATCCGTCCGAACCAGGGCTCTTATTATTTTTCACGCTTTTTAATGCATAAGTTGCTTCATCTAGTGTTATTTCTCCCTCTAACGAAGACTTTTCTAATTCTGTTCTGTTAATTTTGGAATATTGTCGACTAACTCTGATATTTCACAGCCCCTACTTGTTTCTTTAAATATAGATTTTCATAAAAGCGTTTAACTTCTTTGATAATTTCTTTACTGTCTACTACTTTTTCCCCGCTACTTAAAGTTAATTTCCTCATTTGTTTACTGACATAATTACGATTCTCAAGATTACAAAAATACTTTATTTTTTCTCTCCCATACTGGAAAGGGATAAGCTGTTGAGAATTATTCAGGACGGGAAAAGGTGGGTAATGGTAAGATCAAGTTCAAATGAATATTTTTTCTGGCTGCAACAATGATTTAAAGGAACGGTGTGTTTCAAAACGATTACAACTACATAGTTTGAGAGAGAGAGAGAGAGAGAGAGAGAGAGAGAGAGAGAGAGAGAGAGAGAGAGAGAGAGAGAGAGATTCAAAAACTTTATTACTCAAGGATAAAAATTTTAAGCATCGCCCAGTCTTCCAATCTGTCCTTGTGACAACAATAACAATAAGAACATTAACGATAACGACACAACAATTTTAATTTTGTTAACACTGCTACATCTACCGCTACTACTACGAATAATAATCACCATCATCATCACTAACATTGTAAAAAGTAATAAAACGAACGCATTCACACATTCATATCCATACACATGCACATACTCTCCACCCAACACACACACACACACACACACACACACACACACACACACACATATATATATATATATATATATATATATATATATATACTTATGCACATACAGAGACATGACCGAAGTGAGAAACATATAGCGGACATAAAGAGAACAGAGAAACACAACGTTAACATTGTACATATACAAAAGTGATTAATTTGCTGATGCAGATGTTACAGGTAATAACACCAATTAACAGGCGAACAAGTAAAAAAAAAATTAAAGCACAAAGGTAGAAATAAAATAAGTTCACTGCATGTAAAGGTATAGATACAAACTTCACAAAAAAACATTATTTTCTGTCTTTTTTAGATGGTAAAAAAAAATTGCTTTGTGGGCTTATTGTTTGTGGAGCAGAAGTTTTCGCAGCTTGATTTGAAAGAACGTAATGAATCGCACGTCTTAATGAACGAAGGAAGAAAGTTCCAAACAGATGGTCCAAAAAAATGCAAAGCTAGATTTGTACAAATCGATGCGCACACGAGGCAGAATATAATTATCTGAATCGTAACGCTATGATGCCCGTTGGACAAGGTCACTGACATGTTTTTTTGTGTACTTTGAACATGAGGACCATTTTATTGTAGTCGAATTGCTTGTATAGTGGTAATATTTCCAACTTTGTTAATTTTTCATCTGTTGATAGGGAGTGGTCTCGTAAAATAAGTTTAGCTGCTCGTCCCAGACTGAAGAGGATGAAAAAGGTTATTTTGCTCCATATGTTTCATAAGGTGCTTGTGGACGTGCTTTTCCAGAGGCTTGGACACTACTGATAGTAAGGATATCGGTCTTGAGAGAGAGAGAGAGAGAGAGAGAGAGAGAGAGAGAGAGAGAGAGAAAGCAAGTGTGCGCGCGCGCGTGTGTGTGTGTGTGTTTGCGTGTATGTGTATGTGTGCATGTATGCATGCGTTCGTGCGTGTGCGTCTGTGTTGCAGTTCACGTTCAAGTCAGTAAGTTAGTTCGTGGGTGATCCCGTGGAGGGATTAATTAAAAACCCCAAAATCTTTTACCACTGTCTTTGAGTTGAAGCGGGAGAACACCCCCCCCCCACCCCCCTCTACTTAACACGACATCAAAAGCGATGACGTTCTCCACGTCTGACAACGAGAGCCACCTATCTCAACAGCGGCGTTAATGTCCCGCGTTTGTTTTGTGCGGCGGAGCAGAAGTTTTGCCACACTTTTGACTGAAGTTACATTTGGAGAGCGCTGGCGGGAGGAAGTTGAAACCTTCCCTCAACACGCCTCGGTGTTGTTGGCTTTTTGTTTGTTGTGTCTTTTCAACGACTCAACGCCACGAAGAGGGGAGGGGGAGCTGGGGGGGGGGGGGGAGGGCTAGGGGGGGGGGGGGGGGGGGGGGGGCTGCCTATGTTGTGGAAGGGGGTTGAGGGGGGGTACCTTCCCGGGCCTCTCGTCTCTATCTCCTGGCTTGTTCAGGTTACCTTCTCGCTTCTGTCTTCTTTGGTTTGGTCAGGTTACCTTGTCACTTCAGGTTTTTTGGGGGGTTTTTTGTCTGTTTTTTTTTTTAAGGGGGGAGGCGGGGGGGGGGGGGGTAGGGGGGGATTCTTTCCTTTCTTTCTTGCAGGTCCTTCTTCTTCTTCTGATTCTTCCCCCCCCTCCCCCCATCTCTTTTTCTTCATGTGTGTGGGTGGGTGGTTGGGGGAGGGGGGTGGGGGTGGGGGGTGAACGTGGTTTGTGCTTGCGGGTACCTGCTTGTTCGTGCTTAGAGAGTTACGAGGGGTGGGGTGGTGGTAAGAGATGTGTGTGTGTGTGTGTGTGTGTGTATGTTTCTAGACTTGTGCTCACCGTCGATTGTTAGTCCCCCTTGCTCGGAGGGCTTCATTGCTGAATGGACACACCTTTTGTTGCCGTGGGTTCTTTTACGTGCACTAAGTGCATGCTGTACATGGACTGAACCTCGGTTTATCGTTTCATCAGAATGACAGCGACTAGACGACAACTCAATGTCTAATGGCGTATGTAGTGTTCAATTCGGGATCCTCAGAGTCTTTAGTTTCCTTGGCGTGAGAGTTACCACTATAAAGGTGGCAGAACGGTTAAGACGCTTATCTGCCAATACAGTGTTCGTGAGGGTCTGGGTTCGATTCCCGCTCTCGCCCTTTCTCCCAAGTTTGACTGGAAAAATCAAACTGAGCATCTAGTCATTCGGATGAAACGACAAACCGAGGTCCCGTGTGCAGCACGCACTTGCCGCACTGAAAAAGAACCCACAACAACAAACGGGTTGTACTCTGGCAAAATTCTGTACAAGAAATCCACACTGACAAATACCCAAACATTATGTGCATGCACTCGGGGCCTGACCAAGAGTGCTTGGTTATGCTGCTGGTCAGGCATCTGCCTAGCAGATGAAGTGTGGCGTATCATGGATTTTTCCGAACGTAGTGACGCCTCCATGAAAAACTGAAACTGAAACTTGCCCACCAATCTAAGGAGGTGTTCAGTACTGGTACTCGGATCATTTGAGGAACAAAATCCACCACAAAGCTTGGAGCTGTTTCGTATTAGTTCACGGAAGTTTCTCGGTTTGGTACCAATGTAGCAAAAAATCTCTGACCTGATGTTAGAACTAGAAGTGCTACCATTTCTGTGGCGGAGACACCCGGGTGCTGCATTATCAGAGGTCCAGGAGTTAGAAAGACCTTCGCTCCAGACCTTGGAGATAAAAAGAAAAAGGCATCCATCTCACTGTGGTACTCGTACTGAAGTCAAAATCCTATCACTTGTTTCACGGGGATATACATTTTTTTTTTTTTACTCTCTTGACTGGTTCAACAGCAATCGGGGGCAGTGAATTCATAGCTACTGTATCTAGGGCTCAGCAGAGGAAGGCGGGGCCTAATCCTCTCCTTCCGCCGTCTAAACCTTCACCCTCATCCGAATTCAGGTACCCATTCACACATGGGTGGAGTGAAAAAGTAGAGTGATGGCCTAGAGGTAACGCGTCCGCCTAGGAAGCGAGAGAATCTGAGCGCGCTGGTTCGAATCACGGCTCAGCCGCTGATATTGTCTCCCCCTCCACTAGACTTTGAGTGGTGGTTTGGACGCTAGTCATTCAGATGAGACGATAAACCGAGGTCCCGTGTGCAGCATGCACTTAGCGCACGTAAAAGAACTCACGGCAACAAAAGGGTTGTTCTTGGCAAAATTCTATAGAAAAATCCACTTCGATAGGAAAAACAATTAAAACTGCACGCAGGAAAAAAAATGTTTTTAATGGTGGTGCTGTAGTGCAGCGACGCGCTCTCCCTGTGGAGAACAGCCCGAATTTCACACAGAGAAATCTGTGATAAAAAGAGACACAAATACAAATACAAAATACAAAAAAGAAAAAGTCAAAATAAAGTACCTCTCCCAAGGACACCACACCATGCCAAAGCGTGGCCTCCTCAAAGACAGGGAACAGAAAATCTACTTTACTGTATAGAATAAGGCTACAAATGAAAACCCTTATGACAATCGAGGTGAAAAATTGTGAGGATTAAACGAGCTCAACCAAAGCCGGTGGCGCTGGACAGGACACGCCCTTAGAATGCCATCACCAGGTGCACTTTGAAGAGTTAGTCCTTTACTGAACGCTGCGATACGTAGACTAGAAATGAGTATGTGGAGGAGGGGGTAGAGGAGGTGCAAGGTAATGTGTGTGTGTGTGTGTGTGTGTTGGAGCTCATGTACGTTTATATGTATTTGACTGTGCTTTCATATATGTGAAACTGCATGTCTGGTGCATTTCTGTTATGCATGTGTGGGTGTATGTGTGAATGTGTGTCTTCATTTTTTACATTTATTTGCTTATTTATCACCATTGTTGTCTTATTTATTTATTTATTTATGTTTTATTATTATCATTTTATTAGTATTACTAATATTATTACTACTACCTTTTTCTATATTATAATTATTATTTATTTATTTATTTATTTATTTATGCAAGCTTATCTATTATTTATTCCCCCGTTTTTTTTGTTTTGTTTTTTTTTGTTTGTTTTTTTGTTGTTTTTTTTTGTTTTGTTTTTTTTGTTGTTGTTTTTTGTATGTGTGGTTGTGTGTGGTTTTTTTTTTTTTTTTTTTTTTTTTTTTTTCCCAAGGCCTGACTAAGCGCGTTGGGTTACGCTGCTGGTCAGGCATCTGCTTGGCAGATGTGGTGTAGCGTATATGGTTTTGTCCGAACGCAGTGACGCCTCCTTGAGCTACTGAAACTGAAACTGAACGCCAGATGGAGGGGAGCGGAGCGGGGCGGGGCGGGGGTGGGCGAGGAAGACGAAGGGAGCGAAGAAGCTTGAAAAAAGAACTGAAGGAGAATGGCTGTAGCTTTCCTGTGGGAAGAATAAACAATGAGGCCAGGAGCCAGTTGCATTGCTCGGACGGAAGAGCCTAGTATGGTCGTAACCCGCTGCTAACTGTGTGTAGTATGGAACTGACCAATGGCGTAGTTCGGTCAACGTAGGCATTCAGTCACGTGCAACTGTCAAAAAGTTAGAACCAAGCAATGAAACTGGCACCAGGAGAACAAATGATTAACAAATAGCAAAGAGTGGTAACTCACTCCATTCACAAGGTACCCAACTTCAAGAGTCAATGCTGCTTAGGCTACCGATTCAGCTGGCACACAGAGGTAAATAACAGGTACTTCGGAACAAAGCCAAATATTTTCCTGTGGAAAGCTAGCCGGCAGAGCCATCTCATGATAGGCAGCAGTGGAAATCTCTGGTGGCGACCTGATGGGCCAGAGGACGTGAAGAGGATTAACTCTCTCCATACGAACGGCGAAAGAGACGACGTTAACAGCGTTTCACCCCAGTTACCATCATCAAAATATTGCAAGCGGAAGGCTCTTATAATGAAGAGGTGAATGTAGACAAAGAATACAACAATTCTGACGACGGAAGCTAAAGGTTGGGTCATTCAGACACCCACTGGACATCCGAAGGGTCTGTGTAGAGGAGAAGAGAGGACTGGCCGTACTGAGTGAGTTAAACTGAAACGTAAGAAAGAAGAGAGAAAAAAAAATCCTGCTGTTTCGGCGCATACAAGAGTTTCCCCATCATTTCAGGATGCACGCTGCTGACTTCACGTTCATTTGTGATGTGATTGCCCCGTGGCCACGTGGCACGAAGAGGGTTAATGAAGCATCCTCGTTCACCACCCAGTAAGCCTGATGAAATCGTCTGGAGTCCTATCTCCTTGTCCACACAACACGGCAGTAGCAGCAACAACAACAACAAAAAAAAGGATAAAAAAAAGATAATAGAATAAAGAAATAAATACAGAGATAAACAAATGAGCAAATGAACAAAATTTTGTGTATCAGAATAGATTTTTTTTATTAAAAAAACAACAAACAAACAAACAAAAAACTACGTTTCAACAAAGACAGAGAGAAACATGAAACGAACAACGAACAAATAAACAAACAATGATAATAATAATAATTCATAACTTTTCTTTGGCGCGATATCCAGTACAAATGCTGCTCAAAGCGTCTTATATAATCGAGCTAGATATAAACATAACATAAAAATATAACAACAGCTCAATCCAATGCGTTCACAGAACGAATCAAAAAGCACAAACCACCAAACAATAAAAGAAATATCAAGTAAATAATCCTTAGATTAAAATGAAATAATACATTCCATAAAACACACATTTCATAAGCACACACACACACACACACACACACACACACACACATGATGCACGCGCGCGCGTGCGCCCAGACACATTGAATATATCAACTGCACTAAAACAAGATCACATAAAATTTAAAATATCTCTAGCATAAAACTCCATGTGGCGAACAGACTTTGGACTATCCATTGTGCTGTGAACATAGTATATTTTATTTTTACTGAAATAAATAGATGAATACATGGAAACATAGCACAACACACCACAGCTTAACTCAACGTAGCATAATAATAATAATAATAATAGAAAATAGTAATAATAATGATAATAACAACAATAACAATAACAACAACAAAACAACAACAACAATAATAATAATAATAACAACAACAACAACAACAATAGTAACGACAATAATAATAATAATAATAATAATAATAATAATAATAATAATAATAATAACAATTAATCAGTTTAATTAAAAAGAACTCAACGGGAAACATACATACGGAAATATGAAAGGGAAAGAAGTAAAGCAGAATAGAAAAAAAAAAGAGAGAATAGTTCACGAATAACAAAACGAAAGAAAAATAACCGGAACGTTCGATCGAAAGCAAGCAGAGCAACAAAATACGAAACAGAAGGCGGAGAAAAGGACATACAGAACGGGGGAAAACAAAAACAAAAACAAAAAAAACCCGCAGAAATTAAAGAGAAGACAAGGGAAAGATAGAGACAGACCTCACAGCAAACCGAAGATGATGCAAAAGTAAGCAGACCATAGGATGCAGGGAGGATAAGGAATGGGTGGAAGGAGGGAAGGGGGGGGGGGAGGAGGAGCGGTGTGGTAGTGGGGAGGGGTGGTGGTGGAGGGGATTGGAGAGGACTGGAAGGGATGGGGGTAGGGTTGGGGCGGTGGGGTGGGGGTGGGGGCGGAGTGGGGGGTGGGGGTGGGGGGGTGGGAACGGTTAGGGTTTCCAAACCTCGTCAGGAGATACACAGTACGACCTCACGGGGCTGGGTGGCTCTCAGGCTTCATTCCGCCCTTCCGTGCTTCACTTTCTGCTACTACACCGCTGCTGCTGCTGCTGCTGCTGCTTCCGCCACAGTCCGGCACCTGTTTCTGTTCTGTCATGTTCTGTGTGTGTGTGTGTGTGTGTGTGTGTGTGTGTGTGTGTGTGTCTGTGTGTGTGTGTCCGTCAGCCCGCCCGTCCGTCCGTCCGTCCGTCCGCCTGTCTGTCTCTCCACCTTCCCACAACCCCTGTCTGTTTCTTTTCTCCGACCTACAAGGAACTCATGGCAATACACAGCTTTCTCTCTCAAACCCTCCTCGTTCTTTTTCTTCTTTTTCTTGGGGTGTGCGTGTGTGTGTGTGTGTGGGGGAGGGGGGGGGGGGGGGTTCATTGTTGCTGCGCCATCATCCACGCCAGGTGACCACACACACCAGATGACCACACGCACCAGGTGACCACACGCACCAGATGACCACACACACCAGGTGACCACACGCACCAGGTGACCACACGCACCAGGTGACCACACGCACCAGGTGACCACACACACCAGATGACCACACGCACCAGGTGACCACACACACCAGGTGACCACACGCACCAGGTGACCCCAAAGGTGCATAGTTATTTTCGGCGCGGGCTTGGTGTTCAGTCGTGCCTGTTCTAATTCAACACATACGACGGAAACCACTTACGAAATTTACTGCAGGCGACAGTACCGAGCGACCCTCCCTCATGGAGTCTTCTTCTTCCTCGTCTTCTCCGTCTTCTTCTTCCTCGTCTTCTCCGTCTTCTTCTTCCTCGTCTTCTTCTTCGTCTTCTTCTTCCTCGTCTTCTCCGTCTTCTTCTTCCTCGTCTTCTCCGTCTTCTTCTTCCTCGTCTTCTCCGTCTTCTTCTTCCTCGTCTTCTTCTTCCTCGTCTTCTTCGTCTTCTTCTTCCTCGTCTTCTTCTTCTTCTTCTTCCTCGTCTTCTTCGTCTTCTTCTTCGTCTTCTCTTCGCTCGTGGGCTCCCATTCCCACATTCACTCGTATGCACAAGCGGGCGTTGATGTGCATGACTGTTTTTACCCCCACCATGTAGGCAGTCACACTCCGTTTTCAATGAGTGAGTGGGGGGTGTGGGGGTGGGGGTGGGTGAGGTTGGAATGCCGAGTACGTTCTTGTTTCCACAACCCACCGAACGCTGACATGAATTACGGAATTTTGAACGTGCGTATTCGATCTTCAGTATGTGTATACACACGAAAGGGGGTTCAGGCACTAGCAGGTCTACACACATCTGTTGACCCAGTAGATCGGGGAAAAGAAAAATCTCCACTCTTTTTACCCACCAGGCGCCGCGACCGGGCTATAAACCCCGGGACCCTCAGATTGAAAGCCCAACGCTTTATTAACCACTCGGCTATTGTGCCCGTCTCCCCGCATGGAGTGAAGACCGCTATCATGTCCGTCCATCGACAGTCCCAGTGAATTTGCTGACACCGAAGTTTCTGGCAGGAGGAAGTCACCACCAACATGGAAGTAGAGGGAAAATGAAAATTTTTGAGTCACAGGTCCCCCCTTTTCTCTCTCTCTCTCTCTCTCTCTCTCTCTCTCTCGGAGAACTCACAGTTGGAAGACAACAGCGTTTGTCCGTGGCAGAATTCTTGCAGAACAGTGTCTGTTGTTTCTCCTGCTTCTCTCCTGCAGTTTATTCATCCATCTCTTTCTCTCTGTCTCTGTCTGTCTCTCTCTCACACGCACAATCATTTATGTGAAGTTCATATGATCCGTGCTTGTATTTGTTTTTTTCCGTCGTGTTGGTTTTTGTCGTTGTTGTTGTTGTCATGCGCTGACAAAATAACATTTTGCGTTTGCGTGCGCGCGCGCGCGCGCGCGCGCGTGTGTGTGTGTGTGTGTGTGTGTGTATTTGATTCATGTAGATACTTTCATGGTGCCTATACTCGGTCAGAGACCGAGCTCTTAGAAGTGTAAGTGTTTTACAAACACGGAGTTATCTGCATAAAAGGCTACCAACCTTGGAACACCTGACTGAGAACTGCTTTTAGGCGCTCGTCATTCGTTTCCTGTGTCATTAAGTGAGGCTTCGGTCACACACACACACACACACACACACACACACACACACACACACACACACACACACACACGCACACACACACACACACACACACACACACACACACACACACACACACTCACTAAGATATATGTCTATGGCTTTTATACGAATTTTTGGCAAGGACAACTCTCTTTTTACCATGTGATCTTACATGTGCGTAAAATGTATGTTACACACGGGACCTCGGTTTATATTCTTATCTAATTAACTAGCGTCCAGACCACCACTCCATGTCTAGCAGAGGAGGAGAAAACTCGGGCAAAGTTGGGGCAAATTCAGTACGCTCAAATTCTCTCGCTTCCCAGGCGGACGCGTTCCCTCTTTGCCGCCACTGTGTGTGTTATTTTTCCTTCAGCTGAATACTTTTGTCTTGCATGCAAGTATCTCGATCAGCATATTGCGAAATGCAATGTCAGCTTGATATGTATGCATGTGTGATGTGAAGACGAAAAGGTTGGTTTTTTTGTTTTTGTTTTTGTTTTTTAATGAGCTATTCATACATTGTTTCTGTTGATGTTGTCGTTGTTGTTGTTGTCTTCTGTCATTATCGATAGTATGCACGGTTTTCCCAAGGTTGACATCTAACCAATTTATGTGTGTTTTTTATGCATACACGTTGAACGAGTGTGATTTTCGTGTATTGTGTATGTGTTTTACACCACAAGTGAATTTATATTGCTGAGATGATAAAGTCATCAGTATTCTGGTTTATTACAATGTTTTACATGTGTTCAACAAAAAATAAAGCTCACACTGCCACACCGTCTTCTTTCATCACCCCCCCCCCCTCCCCCGAATCCCTCCCCCACCTCCCTACACCTGTCATCGTCATGAGAGGGATTACCTCCCACCTCCAACCCAGAAACTCCGTTGTGAATCCGAGACACGAGTTGTGTCCGTCCAGGCCTTGTGTTTTCTCTGTGTGCATAATGTTGACAATACGGGTGTCAGCTAACCCCCCCCCCCCCCCCCCACCACCACCACCACCACCACCCCTTTCCCCCGCCCCCCGACCTCCCACCCCCACCCCACGCCCCCTACACACACAACTCGCTTTGTTTGGCTTGCACACGACCTGAAAGGACGGCAACACGTCGCTGTTTGTGTCTGCATCGTGTGTATATCCGTCCTGTGACGAGAGTATGTTTGTGTAGAAGCTAGCGTTACCCTTTTGCATACAGGGTCGTGTTGTTCTGCACAACACGCCTTTCCGACAACGGTGACTTGTGACATTCCCTTATCAGTTACCGGAGCAATGGAGAGTGACAGCGGAGATGGCTTTGTTGTTCGAGATGGGTTGAAGAAGCATGAGCGGATGGGGCTAGGGCCTAACTGTACCCACTTCATCTTCTTCAAATCGTAGGACGAGTAATGTGAATGCAAGAAACCAGTCTAGTTTGTCTCAACTGGGCATCCCCATCTCATGCGTGTCATCAATTAAAGCAAGTTTCTCAGGATAAAACAAATAAATTCATTCGGTATGTAAGTAGCGCTGCTGCTTTGTAACCACGGGATGGTCCGAAATGGCATTACAAAAGAGAGTGTAGCGTTTGTTCCACATATACTGAGAACAGCTATTATAAAACTGGCACTGCCTCACAGTTCAGACCACGCACCGCCTCTAGTAAACCCTCGTGACTTTCGTCTCTCTCTCGTGTCGACTACATTAAGTCTCTTCTAGCTGGCATTCCTGACAGTCTGTTTCAAAACTTCCAGAGAACCCAGAACTGTACTGCAAGACTAATATCTAAAATACCCATACAAACCCATGTAGATATAATAACGTCTTGAGAAACTACACTGGCTCCCCCATCTCTTTGTTGCCGTAGGTTCTTTTACGTTCGCGAAGTACATGCTGCACACGGGACCTCGGTTTATCGTCCCATCCGATGACTTAGACAGGTGAAGATAGATTACAAATTGTCCACCACGTGTTTTTCATGACTGAAACCATATCGTACCCACATACATATTTTCGATCTCTGCTTCTTCTACATCTTTACCGTCACGCCCGACTGCTGGTTCCAGACAGCTGACAATGCGTGGAAGAAACAGTAAAGCCCAAGGTCAGTGCTCTTCTTTCTGTCTCGTCCCAGCAGTGTGACGGGCGCAATAGCCGAGTGGTTAAATCGTTGGACTGTCAATCTGAGGGTCCCGGGTTCGAATCACGGTGACGGCGCCTGGTGGGTAAAGGGTGGAGATTTTTACGATCTCCCAGGTCAACATAGGTGCAGACCTGCTATTGCCTGAACCCCCTTCGTGTGTCTATGCAAGCAGAAGATCAAATACGCACGTTAAAGATCCTGTAATCCATGTCAGCGTTCGGTGGGTTATGGAAACAAGAACATACCCAGCATGCACACCCCCGAAAACGGAGTATAGCTGCCTACATGGCGGGGTAAAAACAGTCATACACGTAAAAACCCACTCGTGTGCATACGAGTGAACGTGGGAGTTGCAACCCACGAACGAAGGAGAAGGAGAGGAGGGGAGGAGGAGGAGTCCCAGCAGTGTGGAACATACCGCTCTTCTCAGTCCGTCATGTGGATTCCCCTGTTCAGTTTTAAAAGTCTCTAGGGACACAGTAACCTCTTCCATTCTGCCTACCATATATTGAATAATGTGCATCTTAGTTTTCTACTGGTTGTGTGCGTGCGTGTGCGTACGCGTTTGTTCGCGTGTTTGTGTGTACACACGTTTGTTTGTGTATGATATGTCGTACTTGGATGCATGTATAGTTATGGACGTATAAGTAAAGGCCAGGACGTGTGAACGTCAGTCTCTGTTCTTTTTCTTCTCCTTCTCCTTCACATTGTTGTTGCTGGTGTTGGTATTGTTACTATCATCAGCACCATCATCATAAGATAAGATAAGATAAGAAGATAAGAAAAACTTTATTATCTCCAACTGGAGAAATTTGGTCAGGTGCATTATCACAACATAGACAAGTGAACAACATGGGAACCATAACTGTAAAAGTCAACAACAGCTTTTAAGAATATAACGAAGACACAAATGTAAAATATATATATATATATATATATATATCACATACACCGTTTCATACATACATCCACACATTGCAGGTAATAACTAGTATTCTCAGTGTAAAAACGGAAAGAATTGAGAAACATTATTTTGAATATAATTATAAGCATAGCCTACAATATTGCACATTGATTATAATAGACTAATAAGATAGGAATAAAGATAAACTGCGGAAAACCACAACCAGATAATCAGCACCCACCCGCACCCACCCACCACCCACTCACCCCACACATGCGGATTACTTGATTAAACAGGAGAAATAAACATATGTTCTCAAATAAAAGCATTTCACATATTCGCTTTTAAAACATTGCGATTAATCATGACATAGTAATTATTAACAGAAATATATAATATGAACGTTAGCATTAGACATATTCCATTGTGTATTCATCCTGCATCATTATCATGGTTATCATTATTATTATAATTATTATCATTATTCACCTTTTACTTACCTGAGTGTACATTGACGGGAAAGCACCAAGCAGCTTTCGGTTGAAATCTTTGCTCAGCGACAGTTAGTGAAAGTGTTTGCTGTTCACTGCAAACGATTTACCAAATCAGTTTCAGTTTCAGTTTCAGTAGCTCAAGGAAGCGTCACTGCGTTCGGACAAATCCATATACGCTACACCACATCTGCCAAGCAGATGTCTGACCAGCAGCGTAATCCAACGCGCTTAGTCAGGCCTTGAGAAGAAAAAAAAGAAAAAGACAAAAGGGTGAATAAATAATATATAAATACATAAAAAAAGAACTACTACTAATAATGATAATATGTATAAGGCGCAAAAACCAAATCAACAACGTGTAGCACAAATGGAAAGGCCTATTTGATAAGTGCTCCAGTCATACAGCCAAAACGTCTGTGTGTGAACACTGTCTTTTATTAATCCAGTGCCTCTGGACGTACTGTCTTATGTCTTATCCGAAGGAGGTAGCAGTGGGCTTGTCCATGAAACGCACGCCTCGGTAGAGTGGGGTTTTAGGTTCGAACCATCAGTGGACAGGTATTTTAGCACACCTAGGTGACATGATAAATTGACGCCCTTTAAGCAGGATTAAGTTTCCTAGCGTAAAAGAACCCATTGGAGAAAAAGGGTCTACCAAGCTTTTGTATCATCAGCCATTTGGTCTATAAAAAAAAAAAAAAAAAAAAAAAAAAATCCACACGATTGCTGAAATGAGGGAAAATATAGTCTAATTGTTTTGCACTCCACCCCACCCCACCCCACCCCACCCCTCACACACACACACACACACACACACACACACACACACACACACACACCAGTTCGCCAGATGACACACAAGAGTGTAAAAAAACCGTATCATGGGAACAACCCTTAGATATCAGATGAACAAACCTTATGTATCAGATGAACAAATGAGATGAACAAACCTTACGTTCAGATGAACAAACCTTACGTATCAGATGAACAAACCTTACGTATCAGATGAACAAACAAAATGCCGTCAGCTCTGCTTTTCAGTTTGCTTAGTCAGAATATATGTGAGTCAACATAGTTTCGCCCTTTCGCAATTGATACCATTGGCTGTTACATGCAAATTGTTCATTTGTGGGACTCTCTTCGCCCTCCCCCCCACCCCCCATCCCCCCGTCTCTCTCTGCCCCATTCTCTCCGAAAGGGCAAGTGTACTTCTTTCTTTTTTTTTTCAATTTGGCGTTGTCTTAAAGCCTTTCGAACCTTCAGAATTCATTCTGGCACCTCCTCCTGCACCAGCACGCACGCACGGGTCAGCGGTGTGTGTTATATTAGTACAAGTAACGTCATTAGCTTTGGTGCACGTGATGCTCGGAGTATTATGACAGTCCTTTGGACGCATCGTGTCAACACATGTTCCATTCCAACACCTCTCCCCCCCCCCCACACACACCCACACCCACACACACACACACACACACACACACACACCTTTCGCTCGTTCGTCACGGCATGAGCGTGGCGTGGTGGCTGCAATCCGCACTCCCGACTGCTGCTGACAAGAGCCTGCCCAACACTTTGGGGGTCTGTCTGCCGGAACGGAAGGACTGAGCAGCACTTGCCCGCGGCCGTTTGGTGCACGTTTCAACAGACTCCACAGCGAGCAAGCAAACAGGCAAAGCAAGGAAACACACACACACAGACACACACACACACACACACAGACACACAATCTCTCTCTCTCTCTCTCTCTCTCTCTCTCTCTCTCTCTCCACACACACACACACACACACACACACACACACACACACACACACACACACACACATATATATATATATATATGTGTGTGTGTGTGTGTGTGTGTGTGTGTGTGTGTGTGAGTGTGTGTGTGTATTATGTATATAACTACGTAAGCATACCTTACGTATCTAATGAACAAACAAAATGCCGTGAGCTCTTCTTCTTCGTGTGCTTGTCATACTGTATGTGAGTCCACATCATTTTGCATACGTTTTTTCTCTCTCTCTCTCTGTGTGTGTGTGTGTGTGTGTGTGTGTGTGTGTGTGTGTGTGTGTGTGTGTGTGTGTGTGTGTGTGTTATAAAGAACAGATCAAAGCAAACAAACCAACAAATCCTACTCATGGATAAGAAATCAATACAAAGATCTATCACGACACTTTCAAAGCTGTTTCGTTGTAATCGTAGGTGTGGTGATCTAAGCCTCCAGGGATTCAGCCAGACGCCCCTAAATCCGATCCTTGACTGTGTCGGGATTTTAGTTCAGCCCTTGCTACGAGATTCTGGATAGTGGTCTGGATTCACGTTTTGAAACAGAAAAAGTAGGAACCCAGTACGGAAATAATTTATGCCAGAACAAGTTGCAGATAAACTAAAGGGAGTCAAAGATTTAATATTGAATATCATGTCTGTTTTAGAGAATGAAGAACTCAAAACAAAAAGCATCAACATCAACAACAACAAAAAAACAAACAATTCCAAATCAACATATTGACTGATCAGCTTAGTATTAACTGAAAGAAGCAAAACACATAGCTTTTTTTTCTTTTGTTTTTCTTTTTTTCTTTTCTTTTTTTTTCTTTTTTTTTTTGGATTAAATTTAGGTTGTCCAGGCTACGTTTTACGTCTATATGATTTTACTTGAATCAGCTTTGTTTTGGTGTTTTTTTTTCTTTGCAGAAAATAAGCTACACTGTGTGTATACTGACTTTGGTGAAAAAACATTTATCTGACAATGCTTTTTTACGACTGTCTGAAAACTGATAAAATTCATCAAAAAACTGAACAGTCTCCTGTAGTACTGATGCTACACTTTTTTCAGTTCTGTTTTCTCGTGATAACACACACACACAGGCACAGGCACACACAGACACAGACACAGACACACACAGACACACAGACACACACACACACACACACACACACACACACACACACACACACACACACACACACACACACAAGCAATACGACACTTGAAAGACGAAAGAAAACGTATTTGCCTGACTGAATCCCCTTTAACTCACCGAAACCAAAGCAATTTTCTCGTGAACTGAAAGACAGGGAAAGAGAATCCGAAACTTGCCACCTCCTCCTTCCCGGCAGAGAAGAAAGGACGAAGTGGGAGCAAAGCAAGCAGGAGGTTGGGAAAGGGGAACAGGCCTAGCGCGAAGGCTAATGAGCAGGCAATTAGCAGAGCCAAGTTTGGATACGCTCCGCCTTGTATCTCCCACAGCCATCTTGATACTCGAGCCGTAACTCTTGACACGGCGCCAAGACCGCCCAATTCCCTCCCTTTGCTGTGCTCGGGGTCGCTGGTTGTGGATCCGTTTCTGGTGAGGTTTTTTAGAGAAACAGTTGTTTAAAAGCTTGTAAAGGTTGGGAAGCTTGTAAAGGATCGTGAAACAGTTGTTGAAAGCTTGTAAAGTCTTCGTGCACGTTGAAGGTTTCGAGTGAATATGCTGGTTTATCAGGCAACGATCAGAACAGGTTTTTTGTGGGTTAAGTTTTTTTTTGTAACGTGGGTCTTTTGGTTTTAAAAGACCTGTGTGTGTGTGTGTGTGTGTGTGTGTGTGTGTGTGTGTGTGTGTGTGTGTGTGTGTGCGCGCGCGCGCATGTATGTGTCTCTGTGTGTGTTGTAGATGTGGGTTAATTTTCTCTCATATTTTTGTTTCTGTATTGTTTTGTTTTTTTTAAATCATCCCAATGCTGTTCTTAAAATCAGATTTGGTGTGCAACCCTTTTGATTATGGACAACGATAACGATAAGCACGGACCTTAGCTGACCAGTATGTTAGATTTGGAAAAAAAAAAAAAAAAAAAGATTCATTCACTCATCCGCTCTCAGCCAACCTAAGCGCGCGTCCTCTTGGAAATGAGATCACCACTACCACTTGTCTTCAACGACAGCTCTCCGAACCTGCCAACACCGAAGACCTGGACAAGAACTAAACGCAAACGTTGAAAAGGACCGGAAATCGAAAGTGAGTCACCACGACAGCAGGCCATGAAATGACTTGTAACTTGACTTCAAAATTCTTACTTCAAGTTCTCCTGGTGACTTTGTTTTATGTTCGTGTTTTTCATCATAACAGGTGTTGTTTTTTTGTTTGTTTTTTGTTTTGTTTTGGTTTTGGTTTTGGTTGTTTTTTTTTTTTTTTTGCTGCCCCATCTTCTGCACCGTTTCAGTGGCATTACTCCCACGCCGCTCAATTAGATTCCTCTATACACGGCGGCCACACCCGGGTTCGTCCGTCACAGTTCCAGCGTCGGCAGTCCGCAGGGAACCATCGATGTTAGGTCGCCAGGAGGCCACACACCAGAGGAGACCCTGCACTGCTGCTGAGTCACTTCGGTGGTGTTCAGTGGTGCCTGTTCTGATTTAACGTACTTAGGACACCACCTACTAAGCCCCCTTAGTTTTCATATATTTGTATTCCAGGTTTACAGTGAGTATATTGCTATTTAAGATTGTTGACTGTATCCCACCCCCCACCCCCTTACCCTAGTATTGTTTCATGTTCATTTGACAATGACATTGCCTTTCCTTTTCTGATTTCCACTTGGTACATACATATTATAATTTTGTAGACAAACCTGTTGTTATTTTTTTCCCTTTCGGTTCCTTGGGAAGAAGGGGGATCTCTCTCGAAATGGTAACACGTCGCCATGTGTTTGTTTAATAAGCTTAGTTCTTGAGTTCTTTCGTATGTGAGTATGAATTTGTTCTCATGTTCTTACGTGATTTTTTTTTAATTTTGTGTGTGTGTGTGTGTGTGTGTGTGTGTGTGTGTGTGTGTGTTCCTTCTACCCGTGTTTCTGGGTGTCGCTGTATTTATAAGTCTATTTGCACTTTCTTTCCTTTCACTCTATCTTTCCATGCTTGGTTTTTACTTTATTCCGTTTATTTGTTTGTAGTTGTTTGTTTCTTGGTGGGTGGGTGGGTGGGTGGGTGGGTGGTTGGGGTGGGTGGATCCCTTTAAAAATAAGAATCAATCAAAAAAAACAACAACTTTAATTTGTATATTTTTTTTAGACTGAATCACGAACTTGTATGAATAGCACTACATGAATAGATATCTACAACTACGACTGTGTGGCTAAAAAGACGTTCCAGTGTTCAACAGCATAGTGTGCTCGAAGGCTGAGACAAAGTTCACTTGCTTGGGTGACGAGAGATATCCTCGTGCGACTGTGCTTTTACGAACCAGGAGCCAGTTGCATTGCTTGGTTCTAACTTTTTGACAGTTACTCATGACTAAATGCCTACGTTGACTGAACTACGCCATTGGTCAGTTCCATCCTACAAACAATTAGTAGCGGGTTACGACCATACTAGGCTCTTCCGTCCGAGCAATGCAACTGGCTCCAGAACAGATCGTCATCAGCCCGGCCACGCTCCTTGTGTGTATGCGGAACGTTGTCTGTTGAGGCACATCAGTCGCCAGGTGTACTGTGAAGCGAATTGTAGAGTCCCCGTTATTTCGTACAATAGACTAACAGACTCGATGTTGAGCTGCAATGCGTTTTTTGGCCGTCCGTTCAGTAACGTCAACAATATACGGATTCTTGAATTGCCCGGGTTACCGCTATACAATATTGCCCGGGTTACCAATAATCAATTTTATCATAATGTCCGTCTATACAAATAGACTTATATGTATATAAGATGTAGACATTACACGAATGGGGATCATACAGTCTGTTGAAATATTGTTGAACACGGGATGAATCGTATCGTGTCATGTATGTATCGCATCGGATGGTATTGTATCGTATCGTATCGTATCGTATCGTATCGTATCCCAGAGTATTCTTTCGTGTCTTATTGTATTGTATCCCAGCGTATCGTATCGTATCGTATCGTATCGTACTGATCGGGCTGGATCGTTTCATATCGAATGGTATCGTATCATGTTTGATCGTATCATATCGTATCGTATTGACTCGTATGGTATCGTGTCGTGTCGTGTCGTACTGTGTCGCATCGTATTGCATTGTACTGCAATGTGGTGTAGGCCTACTCCCTGCGCTGTGTGGCGATCCGTTGTTTGGCATTGTATTGTGTTGTATTGACTGCATCGTATTTCATTGCACTGCGCGCATTGCATGGCATTGTATTGTATTGCCTTGCACTGCAGAGCGTAAATACGTACTTGGCTTTCTGTGTTGTGACATATCAGTTTCGCACTGCTAACCCCCTCCCCCTTCGCGTGCGCACACACAGAGTCACACCGACACGCACACAGAGACACACACAGAGAGACATAGACACAAACACAGACAGACAGACAGACGCACGTGTACACACACACACACACACACACACACACACACACACACACACACACACACACACACTCACACACACACACATACACAAACACTCACACACACACACACACACACACATACACACACACACACACACACACACACACACACACACACACTCACACACACACACACACATACACAAACACACACACAAACACTCACACACACACAAACACTCACACACACACACATACACAAACACTCACACACACACACACACACACACACACACACACACACACACACACACACACACACACACACACACACACACACACACACCGTCCATCGTCTCCCACCCTCCCGGCACAGTGTGCTGCCACTGCAGAGTGCCATGCCCTGTTCTCTCTCCCTCCACCCCCACCCCCTTGCCCCCAACTCTGTGCGACTGTGGGTTACTATCTCTATCATTTCCTTACTGTGTTTATGCCACACACAACCCCTCCTCCAGTGATTTGTATTTGTATTTCTTTTTATCACAACAGATTTCTCTGTGTGAAATTCGGGCTGCTCTCCCCAGGGAGAGCGCGTCGCTACACTACAGAGCCCCCCCCCCCCCTCCCCCCTTTTTTTGTATTTTTTTCCTGCGTGCAGTTTTATTTGTTTTTCCTATCGAAGTGGATTTTTCTACAGAATTTTGCCAGGAACAACCCTTTTGTTGCCGTGGGTTCTTTTACGTGCGCTAAGTGCATGCTGCACACGGGACCTCGGTTTATCGTCTCATCCGAATGACTAACGTCCAGACCACCACTCAAAGTCTAGTGGAGGGAGAGAAAATATCGGCAGCTGAGCCGTGATTCGAACCAGCGCGCCCAGACATTGTATTTTCAAATTCTTTAATGAGTTCTGAATGGTACTTTTTTTTCTTTTTTTTAATTATTGTAATACATTAAGACTAGATTGGACATTGAAAATGGCTGCTATATTATTCCACAATAAACCACCTGAGTATGACAGACACTATATTTAAACAGATCAATATATCAGACGGGTTACATAATCTTATGGACGTGGCAGAGGAACAGCAGAGGAGGCAACTGCTGTCCCAGCTGTATGGGTAAGCATGCGGAGTGATGGCCTAGAGGTAACGCGTCCGCCTAGGAAGCGAGAGAATATGAGCACGCTGGTTCGAATCACGGCTCAACCGCCGATGTTTTCTCCCCCTCCACTAGACCTTGAGTGGTGGTCTGGACGCTAGTCATTCGGATGAGACGATATGTTACAATACAGTGCAGTATGTTACAGTGCTAGGCAGGACAGTACAGGAAGTGACTATACAATGCAGTATGTTGCAGTGCCAGACAGGACAGAACAGGAAGTGACTACACAATGCAGTATGTTACAGTGCTAGACAGGACAGAACAGGAAGTGACTACACAATGCAGTATGTTACAGTGCTAGGGAGGACAGAACAGGAAGTGACTACACAATGCAGTATGTTACAGTGCTAGGGAGGACAGAACAGGAAGTGACTACACAATGCAATATGTTACAGTGCTAGGGAGGACAGAACAGGAAGTGACTAGACAATGCAGTATGCTACTGTGCTGGGGAGGACAGAACAGGAAGTGACTACACAATGCAGTATGTTACAGTGCTGGGGAGGACAGAACAGGAAGTGACTACACAATGCAGTATGTTACAGTGCTAGGGAGGACAGAACAGGAAGTGACTACACAATGCAGTATGTTACAGTGCTGGGGAGGACAGAACAGGAAGTGACTGCACAATGCAGTATGTTTCAGTGCTAGGGAGGACAGAACAGGAAGTGACTATACAATGCAGTATGTTACAGTGCTAGGGAGGACAGAACAGGAAGTGACTACACAATGCAGTATGTTACAGTGCTAGGGAGGACAGAACAGGAAGTGACTACACAATGCAGTATGTTACAGTGCTAGGGAGGACAGAACAGGAAGTGACTAGACAATGCAGTATGCTACTGTGCTGGGGAGGACAGAACAGGAAGTGACTACACAATGCAGTATGTTACAGTGCTAGGGAGGACAGAACAGGAAGTGACTACACAATGCAGTATGTTACAGTGCTAGGGAGGACAGAACAGGAAGTGACTACACAATGCAGTATGTTACAGTGCTGGGGAGGACAGAACAGGAAGTGACTGCACAATGCAGTATGTTTCAGTGCTAGGGAGGACAGAACAGGAAGTGACTACACAATGCAGTATGTTACAGTGCTAGGGAGGACAGAACAGGAAGTGACTACACAATGCAGTATGTTACAGTGCTAGGGAGGACAGAACAGGAAGTGACTACACAATGCAATATGTTACAGTGCTAGGGAGGACAGAACAGGAAGTGACTAGACAATGCAGTATGCTACTGTGCTGGGGAGGACAGAACAGGAAGTGACTACACAATGCAGTATGTTACAGTGCTAGGGAGGACAGAACAGGAAGTGACTATACAATGCAGTATGTTACAGTGCTAGGGAGGACAGAACAGGAAGTGACTATACAATGCAGTATGTTACAGTGCTAGGGAGGACAGAACAGGAAGTGACTACACAATGCAGTATGTTACAGTGGTGGGGAGGACAGAACAGGAAGTGACTACACAATGCAGTATGTTACAGTGCTAGGGAGGACAGAACAGGAAGTGACTATACAATGCAGTATGTTACAGTGCTAGGGAGGACAGAACAGGAAGTGACTAGACAATGCAGTATGCTACTGTGCTAGACAGGACAGAACAGAAAGTGACTGCACAATGCAGTATGTTACAGTGCTGGGGAGGACAGAACAGGAAGTGACTACACAATGCAGTATGTTTCAGTGCTAGGGAGGACATAACAGGAAGTGACTACACAATGCAGTATGTTACAGTGCTAGGGAGGACAGAACAGAAAGTGACGCAATGCTACAGTGCATCACAGCGCTAGACACACAGAACAAAACGTGACTAGACAATGCAGCATGTTACAGTGCTACACAGAACAGAACACAACGTGACCTACTCCACAGTGGCTACACACACAGAGCAGAACGTAACGTGACAATACAACGCAGAATGCTACAGCGCTAGAAAGGACAGAACTGGTAAGTGACACTACATTACATTGCTTTATAGTGCAACACGTGCAAAACGAAAAGAACACGACGCTACGATGTGTTACAGTGCTGGACATAAAGGAGAGAACCTGACGCTACACTACAATATATCCAAGTGCAACACGTTCAGGACAGGACAGAACGTGACACTACACTACACTACACTACAATATATCTCAGTGCAACACGTTCAGGACAGGGCAGAACGTGACACAACACTATACTACACTACATCTCAGTGCAACACGTTCAGGACAGGGCAGAACGTGACACTACACTACACTACAATGTATCTCAGTGCAACACGTTCAGGACAGGGCAGAACGTGACACTACACTACACTACACTACACTACACTACACTACAATATATCTCAGTGCAACACTTTCAGTACAGGGCAGAACGTGACACTACACTACACTACACTACACTACACTACAGTATATCTCAGTGCAACACGTTCAGGACAGGGCAGAACGTGACACTACACTACACTACAGTATATCTCAGTGCAACACGTTCAGGACAGGGCACAACGTGACACTACACTACACTACAATGTATCTCAGTGCAACACGTTCAGGACAGGGCAGAACGTGACACTACACTACACTACACTACACTACACTACACTACACTACAATATATCTCAGTGCAACACTTTCAGGACAGGGCAGAAGGTGACACTACACTACACTACAGTATATCTCAGTGCAACACGTTCAGGACAGGGCAGAACGTGACACTACACTACACTACACTACACTACACTACAGTATATCTCAGTGCAACACGTTCAGGACAGGGCAGAACGTGACACTACACTACACTACAGTATGTCTCAGTGCAACACGTTCAGGACAGGGCAGAACGTGACACTACACTACACTACACTACACTACACTACACTACACTACACTACAGTATATCTCAGTGCAACACGTTCAGGACAGGGCAGAACGTGACACTACACTACACTACAGTATGTCTCAGTGCAACACGTTCAGGACAGGACAGAACGTGACACTACACTACACTACACTACACTACACTATAGTATATCTCAGTGCAACACGTTCAGGACAGGGCAGAACGTGACACTACACTACACTACACTACACTACACTACAGTATATCTCAGTGCAACACGTTCAGGACAGGGCAGAACGTGACACTACACTACACTACAGTATATCTCAGTGCAACACGTTCAGGACAGGGCAGAACGTGACACTACACTACACTACACTACACTACACTACACTACACTACACTACACTACAGTATATCTCAGTGCAACACGTTCAGGACAGGGCAGAACGTGACACTACACTACACTACAGTATGTCTCAGTGCAACACGTTCAGGACAGGACAGAACGTGACACTACACTACACTACACTACACTACACTACACTATAGTATATCTCAGTGCAACACGTTCAGGACAGGGCAGAACGTGACACTACACTACACTACACTACACTACACTACAGTATATCTCAGTGCAACACGTTCAGGACAGGGCAGAACGTGACACTACACTACACTACACTACACTACACTACACTACACTACAATATATCACAGTGCAACACGTTCAGGACAGGGCAGAACGTGACACTACACTACACTACAGTATATCACAGTGCAACACGTTCAGGACAGGACAGAACGTGACACTACACTACACCACACTACAATATATCTCAGTGCAACACGTTCAGGACAGGGCAGAACGTGACACTACACTACACTACACTACACTACACTACACTACACTACAATATATCTCAGTGCAACACGTTCAGGACAGGGCAGAACGTGACACTACACTACACTACACTACACTACACTACAATATATCTCAGTGCAACACGTTCAGTACAGGGCAGAACGTGACACTACACTACACTACACTAC